>NC_054374.1:111545700-111914866 GCF_017654675.1 Xenopus laevis | reverse complement strand
GCCTTTATGTTAAGGACAGTTTACCATCATTCCCTTTTATGAACAAAAGAGAGAAATACATTTGCAATACATTTACTGTGAAAATATCCTAAAGGGTGGGTCTTAAGGAAAATGTAAAAACCGGTATTTGCTAGGATGAAAACTCTTAAATGGTGCCATTCTAAATAGGTTTCCGATTGTTGCTGTTTTGTGCAAAGTTTGACCTTAAAATTTCCTAAATATGTTGTAAAACAATGAAAAATGTTAGACAAATACAAGAGGTCCTCTGAACTTAACCCATTAACAATATATTAAGGACATTGAAACATTTTGTGTCTTAAGTTGCTAAAAATGCCTTATCCTTTAAACAAAACAGGGATTGTTTGTCCATATATTGCAATATATTTAAGATGGCCAACTTGGTCAAAGTCTTCCACAGTGTGGCCAGTTCCTACACTCAACTTGCATCTGATTCTTTAAGAATTCTGCTTCAGCTTCTGCTAGCTAAGATATACCCGGGTACCCCGGACAACTGTTAGAGGTGGGTACTTTCTACCATGTGTTCTGGGAATGCCCTCACATCCAACGCTACTGGGGCAAAGTCTTGGACTTTGTCCAGACCAGATTTGACCTTCTGAAACATAAGCTCCCCTGAGTTATGCTTGATGGGCCACACTGAACCTCTCACTCTCCCCTCCTACCAGAGATTGTTCTATTTAAAAATGTTATACTGTGCAAAAAAGGTATATTATTATTAACATGCAAAGATACTAGACCCCACACCCTGGGCAGATGGAAAATTTTAGTAAACGAAATACTCCCTCTACAGAAAGTGGTATATCTCGCCAGAGGTTGTCTGGATAAATTCCAAGCGATATGGGGCCCCTGGCTTGAGCGATCAGAAACTGCAGCTCCCTTGTTGCAAATAACAGTCTAAAATATTTCTCACTTGCTCTCTGTACGACTTATTTACATAATCTCCTCTGCAGTGCATGAATGTATACCCATGAATACATATTGTGATGTAAGACAATGCCTTTTCTTTCCTTCTGTACTCGTTTGTTAAAAAGAAAATGCTTAATTAAAACAAATTTAAAAAAAACAAACAAAATAAAAAGAATTCTGCTTCATTATACATTTTATAATGTATAATATTGCAATATATTTAAGCTGGCTTTTACCCCCAACTAACTTGCTGCTTTCCAAGTAAAACTCTCAAACTTGGTTACACTTTTATTGCCCACCAGTGGGATCACCTGACTATATTGGCCAGCTTAAATATATTGCAATATGTGGACAAACAATCCCTGTTTTGTTTAAAGGGTAAGGCATTTTAAGTAACTTAAGCCACAAAATGTTTCAATGTCCTATATTTATAATGGGTTGAGTGCGGAGGACCTCTTGTATTTGTCTACTGTATGTGAATTTTGTGGTCACAACCTCATTGCAACACCGCTTAATGTTTTTAAAAATTAGTTGTGAACACAACTTTCCCTTATTTGTTATAATGAAAAATGTTGTCTCTTTTTAAAACTGCTAATAAACCATATATCATGAAACTTCAGCTAGAAAATAGAAAGCGAGACAGATGTGCTTCTGCACAACCATATTTACTTTTAATTAAAACATTTATACATGACCTTTTTTTCCTCTTACATTTGTTGTTGGTCCCTCTTCATTTTCAGCGACACAACTCTGAAGATTGAATGCTAAGTCATTGCACTTCACTAATATCCTTTTGCCAAACTTCTCTTCAAAAGGTTTTACCTCTGGCTCAATTCCTGAAAAATCAAGTTTCTTAAAAGAAAAAAAAACATGACCATAAGTTCTGGACCATTATTTCAAGAAACATCACACTAATAAAGTGATACTTGCTAATAGGTTTTCTCATGAGCGCCCAGAAAATGTTCTCAAGAAATACAAACTAGGGAAGTTCCACATCCTCTCACTCTAAGTAATGTGATACTTAGAAGGAGAAGCCTGTCATGATGAATCCCACAGCAAAACTGAGGGATACGTTATTGGTAAGCATCCAAATACCAAGCCCTTTTTTCTGGGGAAAACAGGACAGAGGTTTGCCAAAATGTGCACTAAAAGATGTGCTGCTGTGGTGCGTCCCTAGAAAGGTGTTTTTAAAATAAATTGTGTATGTAATCCACAATAAATAATTATCCCTACCAGTCACAAACCTATTACTGAAAAGACAGACAACATCCAACGCATGTATAAAATATGCCAAATACATTTTTTCATATGTTTCATTTTGGACATCCATTCTAACCTTGATTTCAAAGGGGTAACACATACCTACATAAATAATAGATCACACAGTAAAAAGTAATTAGTATTCTTTGTTATTTATATATTATAGTCACGGTTATATGACTCCAAACTTTCTTTCATTATTCTGGCTAATCCTGTCATCAAATTTACATAGACACTGGAAATTAAAATACAGCTAAAGGCTTTGATATCACTGTAACTGGTAGTTGCAGTCTAATCCTGACCAAAGCAAATCCAGCCATTTTGCTACTCAGCTAAATAATCAAATGTTTACTTGTAATTTGGAAGAACAGGCAGACACTGAAAGGATCATCTGCTTTCCTTAGTCTGATTTTTATTCAGGAAAGTATATCCTCTGTCATGTAGCCCAATTGACAGGCATGGTTTTAGCCTGTGTGGTGCTACATACATGGAGCAGATTTCAGAGCAAAAATGCAAACATTCCCATTTTTATGCAGATATCTGCATATAAAGACACCCTGCATATTACTTGCACTCTTTATTAGTGTTTACCTGAGTGTCAGAATCCAAGGCAAATAGTTTCACTCGGCTTTCATTTTTTAGCTTGGTCTCTGAATCTCTGGGGCTCTATAATAACGAAAACAGCAAAAACATAATACAATTGTTGATGAATGGTATGTCCTTAAACATGCATTAACATCCATTTTATCTGTTCATTTTTGGCATTAAGGCATGGGATAATGAAATTTATTATGTAATTCCATAAGTAAATAATTTACTTTTCCCAGCATAGAAATTTGTATCTTTCTTTATGTTTTTAGTTTTGGATCTTAATCAGCCCACTGTGAAAAATATCAGTTTTATTCAAGATGTGCAAGGCCTTTTCAAACCAAAAGGAAAGGCTCCAGTGCTGTAGTTCATTGCAGAACAACCACATCAAGAAGCCATGAACCTTTCCACTGAAGGATTTGGTGAGGAAGTGGTTTTAAAGACTAGTCCATTGCAAAGTCTGGGTGGTAATAAAGACTTTGACCATTTTTATAGCTGTATGAACAATGTGTGTTAATACCCTAAATATATTGATATGGGTGTTTGAATGTGTTTGCCGTGGAAGTGCCATCAGAGCACTTACAAACAAGCTCAATCAAATCCAACTCCATCAGGGTCAGACTGTGTTGGAAGAATTAGTAACTGGGGAGCCCTGTGGGTTCCTGCAAACCTTAATCCACCACTGAACTGATCACACCTACAGATAATTTTTACTGAACTTTTTTGAAAACTGAACTCCTGAGCACATAATTATATATTCTAAATGTACATAAACCAAACCAGCACATATAGAACACAAACAACTGTGCACTTCTCATGTAAATTTCTACTCATCAGTGCCTTAATCTGATATATTTTTCATGTGAATAGTGTCTTCAATATGCATGGCTGCATGTATGAGTCCTAAATGGAAATATTGTTGCATTTTTTATCAATGCTGGTCAAAATTTTCATTCCTTATCTCCTCTTAAAGGGCACCCTGTTGCTATGTGAGCATAGAGCTCACACAAAAGATAGAGGCAACAAACCCAATATTTGTCAGCTCAGTATGCATTTCTGCATTACACACATGCACATACCGAGTGAGTGCCCTGGGCTCTGTGTGTGGATGCCTGCATTAGGAGTAGAAACTATTTGCATGTTGTCACAGTTCTTAGCTGGGGGGCACATTTTTTTCTACTAAAACTACTGATTCTCCAGTTCAAAGTGTATACCCACAGCTGCAGAAGTGAAAACAATTCTTAAGCCCTTTAAATTTGACTTTTTAAACATCACTCTATATGTTATGACACTGAATAGCATAATATATATATATATATATATATATATATATATATATATATATATATATATATATATATATATTACTCTATATACATATATAGAGAAACAAACTGCTTCCATTGCCACCCAAATGTTTTTGCACATTTGTAACAAATAACTACACTAACAAAACATAACAAGAAAGAACACCATTAGATAAAAAGAGTGTGAATTACAAACCTTTTCTTGAAGGTAACTATCTAGACTAGAGGATGAATTTTCGAATTTGCTCTGATCATCATCTGCCAAAGACATACAATAAAATTATTGTGAAGTCAATTTAAAGCTTCTTTTGTAGCAAAGCAATTTTACACTGTAAAAAATTTGACTTTTAAGGCCAGGTATAAATAACCTATACATGCCAGATTAAAAAGGGAAACAAAAGTCAAACTCCTCAATTTTAAAATTCTGGCAGATTCCGAAATAGAATACAGGCATACAATCAAATGCAAGTTGTAGCCTTCAGATTTGACGTTGAATGAAGCATGCAAACAAAGCAGCATTTTCTTACCTTCGTGAGCCTCTCCATTCCTTTTTTCTTGCATAGCAGCTTCAAAGTTCAGTTGCAGGATTTTGTTTAGGGTGCTTATCCAATCTTCCATTTCTGCATCACTGTCTGCAGCCAAAAGATAACTGCTCTTGTCCTGCATCTTTAGTTCGAAAGCAAAGCGCCGGACCCTATTGTTCTGAGAGGAGCACATTATTTTAGTATTGTTTTGGCAACAAAAACATTTTGTACATAATACAATATTTTCTACTTGATTCGAAGCTTTTAAGTACTATGGTTATATGATCTAGTATCTGGAATGCTTGGGCCCTAGGGTTTTCTAGATAAGGGGACTACAGTTAGGTCCATAAATATTTGGACAGACAACTTTTTTCTAATTTTGGTTCTGTACATTACCACAATGAATTTAAAATGAAATAACTCAGATGTAGTTGAACTGCAGACTTTCAGCTTTAATTCAGTGGGTTGAACAAAAAGATTGCATAAAAATGTGAGGAACTAGAGCCTTTGCAGTTTTACCCAACCAGTGACTCGCAAGATATGTTGCTCACCAACCCCTTTGATGTTATTCCCAGTGGCCTCAAAGCAATTGCTTATTTTTGAATTCTTGGTTTGGGGCAATATTGGGTTGCATAACATCCAGGTGGAATGCCAAATAGAGCCTCCTGTAGACTGCCAGTCCACATACAGACTACCAAATAACCAACCACAGCCCTTATTTGGCACCCCCTGGATTTTTTATGCTTGTATTGCTTCCCAGCTCTTCTTTCATTTGAATATGGCTCAAAGGTTAAAAAAAAAAAAAAAGGTTGGTGACCCTTCCTATAGCAGCTTAGGTATGGGGTTTTAATAAAACTAACAATGATCCAACAAGACCACCTCTATACCTCCACCCTACCACAGAAGTCTTATTTGACATTTAATTGCAGGCTTAATATGAGTAAGATCTAACACCTAAAGTGACTAATCATGAATAAGACTTACATGTTCATAAAACTTTAGAAGCTAGCAGCAGGGATGTGTGAGGGATTGCTGTGTTTATGCTGGTGCAAAGCTGAAGCGTCATGGTATGTGAATATTTCTACAGCATGGAATGTGAACTCCTACATCAAATTCCCACCACAGCTAAGCATTGAAATGCATTAGAGCAGGAAGTGACTCAAAACAAAAATAGCAAGATGTGGGAAACCGTGAAATCCAGGTTTTAGTTTCCAGAATTTAAATGTTAAATTCCCTGCAGCAATAATTCTGATGTAGGTAAACTGACAACAAAAAACAAAACAAAATGAATATTTACCTGCACTACTCCCATACAGGAATCAAGGAATATTGATCCTTTAGGTTCTTTGGAGATTTTCTCATCTTTGTAGAAATTTAGATTGTACGAGCCATCTCCTAGCTGTATCAGGTGGAAAAACCTTCTTTTGAAAGACTAGAGTGGAAAAATTAAACAATAAATGAAGCAATGTTTCAAATAACATTTTGCAATCATAAATTAATAAAAACTTACCCTCATGGTCACACTTATTGCACTATTCATGTTGCCTTTGTACAGCCACCCCTGCTTTGTGATTCCACCCTTTTGAGACCCAAGAGAAGCAGCATCCTACAAAAAAAAGGTTGCTAAAGTAAGGCCTCAGATGTATTTTTTTCTGCCTAAGGAAATGTATTGCTCTATTGTGGGAGGGAATCTGCTCACCAGAAAAGAATGGAATCATTTTGCCACAGATTCAGAGGGCTATACACTTTATTCAGACTCCTAAATAGTAAAGTACAGTGTCTGCAAAATAGTCTTCAGTGAAAATACTACTTACAGCATTAAAATACATCTAAAGCTAATGGCACACTAGGAGATTCATCTGTTTGGGTATTAAATTCCTTGTAAAATAACTTTGTGCGACTTCGGAAAACACAGAGCTGTGTATGTCACCTTGAAATTCCATGACCTTTATAAAGGTCATGAAACTCTTCAGTGAATTATATTTTACAATGGGGTTACTTTATTCACTGTATATTATGTTATTCAGCAGAGGGGCAGAATACTAAGACTGTTTAGAAGTGTCATACAAACACATTAGTGTTTGTCAAGCAACAACTTACCTCATCTTTGTCTGCATCTTCATCAACCTCATACACATGCACTGGCAGCTTTTCTGGCTTGACCCCTTTGCTATGTTGGTTGAAGAAAAAAAAGGAAGAAAAAAAAAAAAAGATTCTTTTCAACTTTAGTTGGGGCAAAGTTCCATTGTCCCACCAATTATGAAGCAGCCCAGTCATAACAAAAAGTTATGTGTGCTACGGCAGGGCAAGTATAAGCTGTGTCCAACCCAGACCCGATGAGCGGGCCCAATTCCTGGCCTGAACATGCCTGACCCACTGATGGGGCAGGTTTTAGGTTGGCCTGCACATACAATAGGGACCACCAAATCTGACCAATATCATAGTCATTCTCAATCCAGCTGGCCCATGGGCTGATTGGTTGGAGAGCATACCTGATTGGCAACCTTTACATCAGCTTGATAAAGTCTAAGCAAACTGATACATTATATTTGACCACTTGTGTGTATAGGCAAATTGCACGATATACATTCTATAAAAGGCTCTGAACTTTCCAGTTCCAGTCATCTTGCCTCATATATAGCTACTAGATTAAATAAAAAAGGACTTATTAGCTTTATTATGCATTTGATATGGCTGCTTATTACATATTATTCATTAAAGAAATGTACCATTTCTGCAGCTTTGATATTTTCCTGTTTTTTTTTAAATAAAATTGGTTCTGCCTTGTGAGAACGAAAATACTTGTAAACTAACCATTAACAAAATTATCAGACTGATTTTGCAAATTAATGCACCAAAAAAACAGGTTATGCTTGCAAATAATATTGCAAGTGATAAAGGCATGCCAATGTTCTCACAAACAATATATGTAGTAGCATCAATAAACCCAGCCCCAAATGTGTTTATAATTTAGAACAAATGTCTGAGCAGAGTGTTCTAAATATAGATGCAAGATATAAAAATATCCATGAAACTCTTGCTTTTATCAATATTCATGGCTACAAAGCAATTATTGTAATGCCAAGACAGAATGGAGCTTCCATATGTCTCTGAGGAAATGGAGATATTGCCTCAAGAATTGGCACTGCTTATGTTTTAATTGTATACTGCTGCTTCCTGCACTGTGTACAGAGTTTCCAGGATCATGAAAACATCTAAGCAACAAAGTTTAGATCCTGCCATTTCCCTTTTGATGTTCCTTTGAAACCTTGAAAGGTTTCAAAGAAGTGATAACATTAAGTGATAAAATTAAGTGAAAACATTGCTCAGCAATTGAAGTGCCTGCTGTGCTATATTAAAGTTGATCAGACTACTGTAATAATCAAAGGGGCTTTTAAAGGTGCTGTTTGCATTTAAAAACATTTTGCAAACAGCTTACCACAAATAATGACTTTTTCTATTTATTTTGTTTTTGAACTTTTTCTAAAACAAATTAATTTGTTTTATTTTCTGCTCTAAAGCTTCCCATTAGTAGTTCAGAAAGTTAGCAAGTTTGGTCGATTTGATAATGTGCTTATTTATTTAAAAAAAAATTGAATTTGTGAGATTTTAGAGGTTTTTTGTATTTCGAATAAACAAATAATTAAAAATTTGAATGTCTGCTTATTTATTAAAAAATCCGAAATAGAAAAAACTCTATTGGATAAAATTGCAGATAAAAACGTGAATACCTCGAATTTGTGAGTTTGCAAGCTCAAAAAAACTCAAAAATCTCTAATTAAAAAGATAGCTTGAATTTTACCTAGGACAACTCCTACTGACTTCTACATGAACTCGCAAACTGTTAGATACCAAAGTTTTACATTCAAGTGTTTTCTATTTTTTTGTGCTTACTAAATACCAAACATTTGAGTTTTTTAAAACATAACTCAAATTTGTGAGTTTTTGTGAAAAAAAAATGGTGCCAAAAAAGCTAAACATTACCTTACTGAGCTTATATTAAAGGGAGAACTGCAGCAATTCATACACTGTGCTGGGCTTGGGGACTCTGCTCCAGCTCTCCAGAAACCAGCACAGTGAAATGAAAACAGAGCGACAGGGGGCAGCCCATGCAGAATACTTCTCACTGGAAAGCCTTCTTTTATAGGAAATATAGCCCTCAGTCTTTAAGACCCTTTTTTTCTCAAAAGTACCTCTTTAAAAAAATATACATATACAGGTATGGGATCTGTTATCCAAAATGCTCGGGACCCAGAGTTTTCATGAGAACAGATCTTTCCATAGTTTGGATCTTCATACTAGAAAATCCTCTAAACATTAAATAAATCCAAAAGGCTGGTTTTGCTTCAAATAAGAATTATATGTTAGTTTGGATCAAGTACAATATATTTTTATTTTTACAAAAAAAGAAACCATTCAAAGCTTTCTGGATAACAGGTTTCCAGATAAAGGATCCCATATCTATAATGCAAAATTACTCATAAGAGACTATAATTCTCTTTGAAGACATCCTAACAGCAGAATTACCTGGTGGAATACCCATTATTTAAAGTCTTATAGACATGTTTGAAAATGCACTGACCCATAACGGATAAGATAGTTCTTAAGATGCTGAACTAGATCCCAAACAGATATTCTTAAGAATTTTTATATAATTTTAGTGACTCATAATGACCAAGTTACAAACTTTAGCCATGCAGTGTATAGTCAATAAGCACACACTTCACAAAATTGATCTGTCACCATTTTCACTTAAAGGAGAACTAAAGCTTAAATAAAGAAGTAGGGTAGAGATATTGTACATTATTTTTTGGGTTTCTGTACCAGCCCAAGGCAACCAAAGCCCTTTAGCAGTAAAGATCTCCAAAGATGCCCAAGTAGCTGCCCAACATCTTTTCTGATGATTCACTGCACATGCTCTGTGCTGCTGTCAATTACCAGAGCATAGGGACCCACTCACAATATACAGTACACACAGAATATTAATTACAATCAGCCTTATATTGTGACATTTATACAGATAATTACTACATATCAGCACAGAAAACTGTGCAATTAGCATCTGAATCTAATATCTGAATCAGCCTTGCAGTTTCAGCCTATTTTACAGACAAACCTCCTTTTCTGCTTGTAAAATTGTGACAATCGCTAAGCTTAGCTTCTCAACAGCTGCTCAGAGCCCACTGAGCATGTGAGTGTCGCAGACACTTTCCAAGATGGTGACCCCTGTGACAAGTTTGAAATACTGGAACATTGCAGCTATTGAGAAGATGAAACTTGATTTGTGCAATAAGTTCAGTGTATAAAATATGGCATTTTTAAGCAGTCATTTTTTGGTGTTTAGTACTCCTTTAACGGTCTTCAAAACCATTAGTTACATAGTTAATTTGGGTTGGAAAAAAGAGACACACACACACATATATACACACACACATATTTAAATTAAACATAAATATAGAATATATATAATACACACACACTTATACAGACCGTTATATCATACACACATATACTTATACAATAGTCTTGGATACATTGTACAAACTCACCCAGGCAGCTGCCGGAAATCTCCTGAGTAATCTTCATGTTTATAGGTGACCACGTGCCAATCAGAATTATATGTTTTAATACACTGATTAAACAGAATAAACAATGGGAAAAATCATTATCAGGGTTCTGTTTAATTAGCTAGAGCATCAAAATTATTAGCTAATTTTTAAGATGTTTTTGACAACTGACAGACTGCTGAAAGAAAGCTGCTCTTCCCTTACAACGCAATCTACGACGTTGATCAGAACGACATATTTTTATATAGGTATGAAAATCTGCCCAGGACCACATAAAGCTGTTGTGTCCTGTCCTAAAAGGCCTACGAAGGCCCTTGCTTGTAATAATCATTGGCCATGGGGTCATATATATAAAATGTCAATATGTAAAAATGTTTATCTGTGTGTAACACACAGCTATTAAAGTGGACCTGTCACCCAGACACACAAATCTATAAAGTCCTTTTCAAATTAAACAATCAAATTTCTATTTTTTATTAAAGCATTCATAGCTGTTGTAAGTGAATTACCTTCACTTTCCATTCAGCACTTCCTAGATGTCACTGCTCTCCACATATTCCCCGGTTCTCTTTACCATTTAATTGTGTAACCAGGGCACGGAGATGGACATCGGGTCCCCCATTCTGGTGCACAAACAAGATTCTGAGATGATACAAGGCTTGCCTTAATAACAGCGTGCACAAAATGGCTGCTGCCTGCTTGCTATAATTTTGAAATCCCAGACTAAAGGAAACAAGATTCAGATAATTTATATAGTGTAATTAAAGTTCATTTTGCTTGACTAATGTGATAAAATAGGATTTTGAATAATTTTTTTGGGTGACGGGTCCCCTTTAATATTATGAGAGCTCTAATCCTATAGTTTATATTGTAACCTTTGTCTGTTAATTGTATTACCCCGTTTGTTGTTTAAAATTATTTGTATAATTTGCTGGCACTATATAAATAATTATTACCAAAAATACAATGACGTTCTTAGACGTCAAGAGGACAAAATCCATTTCTGGCCAAAAACCAAAGGAAATGTAAAGGTGGGTGGTAATTGGTGACTGGTTCCATTTATATTTTTTGCAGAAAACCTTACATGAACACTGTTTAAAAGGGAAGCCAAAGAAGGTGTCTCACTAGAGCATGTATCATTGTTTTGGGGTATAAATTACAGGAATGTATTTCAAATGTGTGTGTACTAAGACAACTGACAGGTCACAGCAGGTACAACAACTACCTAGATAAATAACAACTTCAGATCGTCAGGAACAGTGGTGCCCCAGATTACACTAGAGTTCAGGATGCCTTACTCTTTATTGAAATATGCTAGATAAAATTTGGAATATTCAAACAACACATTTTGCACGCTATGACTGTAAATGTGTCAAAACCAAGAAGAAAGGATAGGACGAATTGTAGCAAGTAAACCGGAATTGAGATGTGCTCAGTTTTTAAGAAGTTATTACAGCAGAATAATCACAGTTATCTGCCCAGTCATGGGAAAGGATAGTAAAGGATGCCAATGAAAGAATAACATTTGGAGTCCCTCAATAGTTTTAGCCTTCCTAGCATTATTAGATAAGCATAACAGTCTTCTGCAACAATTATTTGGGAACCGGGTCTTTCCCAATACCCAAATGCCACAAACATTTCATTAAAGGGGTAGTTCACCTTTTTTTTAACTTTTAGGGGCAGTTATGTAAAAAACAGCAGAATAATTTGCCACATGTGTCTGGGCATCGCTGTATGAAAAACAGCATAAAAATCACGTAACTTTTTTTTACAAGTTTTTCTTTGAGCCACTTCCACTAAAACTTACTAACAAAGGTCGTTTTCCCTTAGTATGTTATAGAATTTTATGGTTTTAAAATAATTTGCCTTCTTCTTTTTCAGCTTTCAAAGTCACTCTCCCCATCTAAAAAGATACGCTTTGTAACGCTACACATTTACTGTTATTGCTACCTTTAATACTCATATTTCTATCCAGGACTCCCCCGTTTATACACCATTCTCTCATTCAAATCAATGCATGGTTGCTAGGTAATCTGAACCCTAGAAACCAGACTGGTGAAACTGCAAATGGGAGAGCTGCTGAATAAAAATATTAAATAACTCTTTTAGACTCTATTGAGTTAAATAACTCCGATGCCACAAATAATAAAAAACGAAAGCCAATTTCAAAGGTCTAAAAATATTACCCCATATACCATTCAAACAGTTAATTAAAAAATAACAACCCCCTTAAAGAAATTGTCTTGCTATCACTTTAATTCTCACCTCTATGCAAGGAAACATACGGAATGACTACTGCTCTTACCTCAGTGACAAAGAGGCTCTGTGCTTCTTTTTCTGCATTTTCAGGAACTGTTGAGCATATGTATCTACCTTGCCGCCTTAGTGTTGCTATCTATACCGTCAAAAAGTAAACCACATTAGTTTGATTTATCTGATGGTACACCAAACAGAACATGTACTCGAACACATATAAGATACATTTGGTGTACATTGTTACATGCTTTGTAAGGAGTCTGTACCATATTCATATGCAAATTGTATTTGTGCATGAATATTTATGTATACCTGAAATGTATTTTTATAATGAAAGCAAATGTAATTCTAAGCCATGTCAAAATATACATTAATTATAGGTTCTGAATGATTTTACAGTTATTTAAAAATATGAATGCTACTGAAAGAAGCTTCTGTCTGTCATTGTTATTAATTGATGATTGTAACTGCAACAGTGGAAATTATTTCCTAATTTTGCAACAGATAATTGTAGAACAGTAACACTACACAGTATTTTAAGCTAAGTGAAGAATCTTCTTGTGTCAATGCATGCAAATGTAAGAGACTTTCCAGCATGACTTCTTTATATATATTTAATGGTACAATTAATTGCCTTGAGGTGTGTGACTAAGAGATCCAATGCATTGGTTGCTATGAGCCAGTACAGACAATTTAGTGCATAATGGGTATTTTGGGTTTCAGCTTCTGAACACATGAAGTATCTTTGCAAGCAAATGTCATTCCAATGAGCAGAAACTTGTTGGGATTCAATGTCTCGAATTTCCTCCATTGAGGTAGGAGTCTGTCTCTTGTGAGGTTTAGAGTGGGATTCTGCAGAACCCTGGTCAAGTTTATCAAGCAATTTATCTTAGCAGTCCATTAACTTGGGAATGCCTGTGGAAATTTGCATTGCCAAGCAGGAGGGTCTTGAGTGGGAGGAGACATGGTCTGTGGCACAGGGGGAGCAATCATCACCTCTGGCTCCAGTAGTACTGGGGAGGGGGGGGGAGGTGCTGGTTCATGGTCCTTAGAAGACTCCTCAGTGGTGTGTTTACTGCATGTGGCACATAATGGTTTTTTCTGCCAAAGGAAAGGAGTTTGCAGCATCTAACACAATCCAGGTATTAAACTGTTGTGGTTTGTGCAGCCCCCCTAGAAAAGGGCACCTTTTGATTGCCCTCTGCCATGGTATAATGGATATATGTCAATTTACAGCTGTCCTGAAGCTGAATCAGTATCCCCCCGAAGTGTGTCAGTAATGCAGCAAGGTTAAATTAGGTAAACCCAATGCAACCAAGTACTAATGTAATGCTCACATTGGATTTATAACAGATATTTCTGTGTAGCTCTCTCCAAAGGAGACTTTGGACCCCAGCAGTAACTCCAGTAACTCCTAGAGGAACTCCTGTATGGAGATCTCTTAGGGAACTCCTGGTGCCAGTAGATTCTGTCCATAAAAATCATGAGCAGTCCTATTTCCTTGAGGAGACTAGAAAACGGAGTAGATCTGGAAGTGGTGAGGGGTATAGCAGCAGGGATACCTTCTCCTTCAGAGAAATGTATAATGAAGAAGAGTTCTTAATGAATCAGATAAAAGTTGAGTGTAGGACTGACCAGATCAGGGATGACTTTGATGTAGTTGCCCATCTTAAATATATTACAATATATGACCAAACAATCCCTGTTTTTTTAAAGGGGAGGACATTTTTTGGTAGCTTAAGGCACAAAATATTTCAGTGTCTTGATATGTCAATAGATTGAATAGAATGGGTTGAAGAGGACCTTTTTAGTGAATTCCATTTTAAGGTCCAGTAGGGGGCATAAAATAAATACAATACTTATTTATAAAAAAAAAAAAAAACAGCTCAGCTTTGTACATAAAACGGGTGCATAATTGACATCTGGGCTCTTTTACATATGTTTTGTATTTGTCAAAGGGGACGGATGCAGGGTCTTCCAGTACCTTTGTACTCTTAAGGGCCTGGCTTCCTGCTTTTAAGTCCAAATATTTTTGAGATTGCTATCAATGCAATGTTAAAACAAATGGTTAGGGTAAAAATAAGTAGCAGGATGCTTTCACTGAGGAAATGTTTCTAACACATTTTTATGAAAACAAATCCACACACAACTTTACCTGCATGACTATGTTCTCCTATCAAAATGGTAACATATATGCACAGTGAAGAGACTATATACATAATAGCCATTACTAACTTCATTATAACAGAACTACAGATATAAACAGTGTTAAGGCACTAAATATCAGTGTATTGCAACATGGTTATAGTGGGCTAAATTTTAATTTAGGTTAGCAAGTTATCACCACTGTTACACTACACAGGGCCGGAACTAGAGTTAGGCACGTGCCTAGGGCGCAAAGGCACAGGGACCCCAGGCAGGTACCTCATTTGACGAGCAAAACAAAAAAATCTAAATGAAAACTGCACAGCGGAGAAGAGCAGAATACAATATATATTGTATATTCCACTTTACTACACATTACACAAAAACTTAGAATCTAATGGCATTCACTAAACTGCAGCTGCTAGACCACTGCTAGTCACTTTTGTGACTGACACTGCAACAAGAGGCTAGTAAACTGCAAATGGTGTGCTTTTTTTTTAAATCAATCTCTCTTCTTTTCACTATGTATATACACAGTTGTACTCAGAAGAATAGCAGTGTGTTTAAAAAAAGTGAATAAGGCTCAAAATCCTTATAATTGCTTTTATTTTCATACACGCAAATGCACTGGGAACATTGCACATTCTATTCCAAATCAAAACATGAAGAAAAACCAAATTGTTGTAGCTCTGGTTTTTTTTGCCTGTTAAAGAACACAATCCTACTTAAATGCATCTATAATAATAAATTTTTTTAGCATTTTGTACTGTTTATATACCCTCATCTACTTTTTTTTTTATTATGTTTAAAAATTTAAATTTTATATTAGCTTCATCACACTGAAATAACAAACTTTCTAAATACAACCAATTAAATATTCTGCATTGCTTCTGAAATAATCAAGTTTATCTTCACTATTCCTCTCTCAGCATCTATTTCTCTTCATTCTGTCTTATTGCAGCAATCTGGTGTCATATGGTCATTGACAGTTAGATCCAATATATCTTATAGGGGGGGTTCCATTCCAAGTATGAAATAGAGCTCACTCAAATAACTGAATGCAGTACAAACAAAATAACTGCCTTTTGCACAAATCCTGCATGTAGAGAGACATGATGTCTGGCAATATTAATAGAGTGAGCTCTAATACATCTTCTAGGCAAAAGGAGCTCCCTATAAGATATATTGGATCTAAATGTCAATGATTACCTGACACCCAACCCATGCATGAAGACAGAATAAAGAGAAACAGATGGTGAGAGAGGAATAGTGAAGATAAACTTGATTATTTCAGAAATGGTACAGAATCTTTAATAGATTATATTTAGAAAACTTCTTATTTTAGTATGCTGAAGCTTATATTAAGTTTTCATTTTCACGATAGTTCCCCTTTCAGATTGATCTATGAAGCAATGTGTTATTCCTACGGATAATCCTTAAAATGTTTATTAATTCAAAAAAGAAAACGTTCCCACAGCTGGCATAGATCAGTCATTCTCTTCAAAGAAAAACACAAATTTGTAATTGAGCCAATACTATGAATTATATTATATATCTGTAATATCAATATTAATAGTATCCATAAGAGAAGTATTTGTATATACCAGTTTCATTGATTTTACCTCATAATGACCAAAAGACATTTTATATAAGTTAAAAATGTTAAAAAGTTTTATATACTTGATATATAATGTATTTAAAGTTTTGCTCTGTGTATCTCTTGGAAAAACCAACTTTATAGCTAAAAATACATACAACAATACAATACTCAAAACTCAATACAGTACAATACTCAAATAAAGGCATTGGCAGTGTGTACAACCAAGCAAATAGAAATATTAGCATAAAGCTAGGTGATGTTGCTAAAATTATATCTGAATTTATATTATTGGGTTGATTTATTATCAACTGATTGCTGGATTTATTTTTTTACAAGCATTATTTTCCCCAAAAAATAAAAAGCTTGCCAGGATTCGTCATGTCAATGCCAACAACATACCTACAATCAGGAATAATATATTTAGTTATTTAGTCAATAACTTAAAAAATTAAATCATTAGAATTTGTTGCCTTTAAATCTATTTGTAGTTTCCTATTTTCCTATTTGTAGCTGCCACACTTGCTAACCAATAATCACCAACACATACTGTAAATTTGAAAGGCACCTATCACAGCCAAAATCAAACACATATTACAATCTGACCAGTACAGCCTCAACACGTTTGATCAAACTACCTATACAGTTTTTCATACTGTGGCAATAACATGCAAATGAATGCACTGAGTTTTCTACCCAGAATGCCTAGTTTCAGTTAACTCCTCCACTAGCAGTATCACGAGATTTCCCTATCTTGTCCCCTGCTGGTGATGTCATTATGTAAATGAAGGGCACACACTAACTTCCAGACAAGTGAAAGCACTACTGTACAGCAGCTAACACAGAAGTTTGGCTGATTTGAAAATAGCTTAGAAGGGATGCTAAGCAACCAAGGAATTTCAACTGTCCATGTGCGAGGTTTCAGAGCTGCGGTTGGCTGTGAAGATATAGGTTTGAGGAGGCAGTGAAATTCAAGATAGAACTGCAGTGGAGATAGGGGAGATTTTGCAGAAGGTTTATAGTGAGCTGATGATTTACATTATACAAACAATTCTAACTTGAACTTTCACATAGTGTATTTTTTTTTTTTTTTTTTAAAAGTGTTTTTATTGGTTTTCTCACACACAAAAAACAAGACAGACAGTGTCCCGTAAAGGACTCAAAAATTATACATAGTCAGTAAAAAATAAAAAAAAAAAAAAAAGGAAAAACAATAAAGGAAATACGTCAGAGGGGAGAGGAAAGAAAGAAAGAAAGAAAGAAAGAAAGAGAGTCCAAGAGGGTGTGGAGTGTGGAGGGGGTAAACAGTAGACAAGACTAATATCTGGTGGAGCTAGCACAGACCATCCTTTCAAAACACATGGGGGCTATTAGTGTCAGAATTCAATACCCATAGCATCCAGACAGCTATAAACTTGTCCGTGCAGCCTCTAGACATATATACTGCTTTATAGTAAGGGAGGGCTTTATTGACAAGGTCCTTCCAGTCCTCAAGTTTGGGTGCTTCACGCTGATTCCACCGAAGAACAATCATTTTCCTAGCATAGAACATTAGCAGCTGGAGCAAAGTCCGACAACCAATTGACCCCACATCTCCATCCATGCATCCCAACAGCGCTAGGCTGGGCCGAGGCAATATAGGGAAGACCAGAATCTTAGAAATAAATGAGAAAACGTCAGTCCAATAGCGAGTCAGTTTGGGGCATGTCCACACCACATGGAACCAAGTCCCCGGGTGCCCACAGCCCCTGGTGCAGTTCTGATCTCTGGTAGGATCCATATGATGAAGCCGTACCGGCGTGAGGTAAGAACGATGCATAAACTTCAGTTGTATCAACTTGTCTCTAGCCGAAATTGTGGTGGCCAACATGTGGCGCATAATCAGCTCCCAGGACTCCTCGTCCAAATTCTCAATGTCCCTGATCCATTTCTGGAAGCATTTAAGCGGTCGTTTTTCCTCAGGTGCCAACAGGATATGATAGATGGCTGAAAGAGGTTTGACGACTGCCTGAAGTTGCAGAGTGTTTTCCAAAGAGGTGGCTACAATATTAGACTGCGGATCCGGGAATTGCGCCTGAGCAGCATGGCGAAGTTGACCATACCGAAATTGTGTAACATGTTGTGTTGAACAGGAGGCCTTGAGTTGCAGAAAGCTTTTTAGCTCTCCCTCATTGTACAAATCTTTCACATATCTGAGACCATTGCCTGCCCAAAATTTGTAATCCAGGTTGGCGAAAAAATGTGGGAGCATCTTATTACACCACAGCGGAGCATGGGGAGAGTGGTAGGTCAAGCCAGCGGGAGTCACCAGTTTTTGAGCCAGCTGCCAGGCTCTGACGGTTGTGTTCATAGAGTGGGTAACTTGTGGGTGTGCCTCCCGCCCTCTATAAGGCAAAAGCCTCAAGGCTTCCCTCGAGCCCAGTATCCCCGCTTCTAAAGTACAGGATGCATTAGTGCTATCAGATTCAAACCACCATCGCACCGTTACCAATAAAGCAGCCAAGTAGTACAAGTACAAATTCGGGACGGCAAGACCCCCAGCCTGAGTGGACCTGTGCAATGTTGCCATACTGATTCTGGGAACCCGTTTGGCCCAAATAAAGGAGGATATAACTGAGTTCACTTGTTGAAAAAAGGATTTGGTAAGCCAGATAGGAGAATTTCTAAACATATAGAGAAATTTAGGCACATACTTCATTTTCAATAAGTTGATCCTACCGTATAGTGACAATGGCAAAAAATTCCCATTGGGCAAATTTGGCAACCATATCCGCAGTAATAGGGTCAACATTGACCGCCTTATAGCGGGTTATCTCTTGAGTAATCCAAATTCCCAGGTACAAAAAGGTGTCAACCCATTGCAACGGAGAATCCGGAGATAACTGTCTTTTGGCCGCCTGATCCAGGGCAAACAATGTAGATTTATGCCAGTTCACACGAAGCCCAGAGTACTTCCCATTCTCAGATATAATCCCCAATAGGACATCCAGGGCCGGGCCAGGGTTCTCAAGGTATATCAACATATCGTCAGCGTACAACGATATCTTTTCGGTCAGAGAACCAATTTTCAAACCCGTAATCCCAACAGAGGTGCGGATTAGTTCTGCAAGTGGCTCAATTGCCAAACAAAATAAAAAAGGAGAGAGGGGGCAGCCCTGCCTGGTACCCCTCCCCAAATTAAAACTGACCGAAAGCATAGAATTTGCCCTAATCTGAGCCACCGGTGAGTGGTACAGTGCCTGAATCCACCCCACATATCTAGGGCCAAAACCATATCGCTTCAAGGTGTGCCACAAAAAGGCCCATTCGACTGAGTCGAAGGCTTTCTCCGCATCTAATGCCACAATGGTTCGGGAGCCAGCATTGTCGTGTCGTACCTGTAGATGAGTGAGAAGCCTCCGAATGTTGATATCAGTCGCCCTAGAGGGAATGAAGCCAGTTTGATCCGAGTGGACTAAATCTTGCATAAATGGTTTAAGCCTGTTTGCCAACACTTTAGCTAAAATCTTGGCATCACAGTTAATAAGCGATATAGGCCTATAAGAAGCACATTTCCGCGGATCTTTGCCTTTTTTTGGGATAATGGAAATATATGCACGGGACATAGACTCAGGCACTGCACCCCTCAGAGCAACATCATTAAATATCTCCGTGAGTGGCCCCACCACCAAAGAGAGATGGTGTTTGTAAAACTCACCCGGGATGCCGTCAGGGCCAGGGGCCTTGCCTGTAGGTAGCAATTTAATTACCTGTTCCACTTCCGACTGCGTTATGAGCGCATCTAACCGTTCCTGTGTAGCATCAGAGAGGTATGGCAGTGGGACGGCCCCCAGATAGTCAAGCAACTGTACGTCAGAACAGGTCACCTTTGAGGAATAAAGTTCCTGATAAAACTGCCGAAATACATCTACAATGCACCGAGGTTGGGTTATCAACTCACCCGCATCATTTTCAATACATGGGATGGAAGCCGTATTACACTCGTCTCGCACCAGCATGGCCAAAAGCTTACCAGCTTTGTCCCCCATTTCAAAAAGCCTATGCGATTGCTTCTGAATGTACGCCCGTGCCTGTTCGACATTGGCTAATGCAAGTAAGCGAGAGGACTGCAACCAATCATTCCTATTCGTATCAGAGGGATCAGCTAAATATACCTGTTCTTTGGCAGCAGTGTCTGATTCCAAAGAGCCAATCGTGTTACCCAATTTTCCGTTTTGCCTGGCTGATGCCCGATATGTACACCCCCCTTGCTGTTGCCTTAAACGCCTCCCAGACTACAAACGTATCGGCAGTGCCCGGGTTGAGCTGCCAGTACTGCACTAAAGCAGGTTGAACTACGGGTTCGGTGGCAGTGGTACCAATCCAGTGTGAGGGGAGCCTCCAAATTTTATCAATAGGTTCGGCCCGTAGGATCACTGTGAGCGACAGGGGGGAATGATCCGAAATGCCCCTGGGCAAGTAGTCCACTGAAGACAACTTTGCTAATATATCTGGGGATACAAAGGCCAGATCTATGCGGGAATGCGATTTATGTGTGGCCGAGTAACAGGAGAATTCCCTCGTATTCGGGTGTTTCCACCTCCACGCCTCAGTAAAGGCACTGCTATCCGCCCAGCTCTTTAGAGGCAGCTTACTGTAGTGCGAGCCAGTAGTCGTATCAATCGCTGGGTTTAGAACCGCATTGTAATCCCCCATCAGTATAATAGGAGACGGGACCATGTCTGCCAGAAGCGTTACAAGGTGGGGTAGGAAGTGGTGTTCAACAGCAGGGGGGGCATAGACAGAGGCCAGTAGAAGCCGAACCCCATTAAATCGGGCCTGAACAAATATATATCTCCCATGGTGATCCTGTTTGACCTTCTCAACTTGGCAATCAATATTCCTGTGCACCAGGATCGCCACTCCCCGAGAATAGGTGGAGTAAGTGGCATGAAAGGCTCTCCCTACCCAAGCCCGCTTAAGTGCCAAAATTTTTTGCCCCGAGAGGTGGGTTTCCTGGAGCACAAGAACATCTGGTTTATGCCTTTTCACAAATTGGAACACTAATGCTCTCTTTTCTTTTGTACCCAAACCCCGCACATTCCAGGTAAGTAGTTTCAGCGACGCCATAAGTGTACAGTGCCAATAGGAACCGTCCGACTGCCACCCCATCTAGGTCCCCTCCAACACTCCAGGACAGAAAAGAGACGAGAGGGAGAAAGAGAAGAAGAAAGAGAGGGGAAACAGAAAAAGCATAGAAAAAATAAACCAAACAAAAAATATACAAGAGGAAGCATTGTTAAACATGACATCATATCATACACGGTATTCCCCTTGAGCAAAACAAGCATAAGGCTATAAATCAGCCCGTGTGGGCAGACCTAACTGCAAAATCCCACTAACTCCCCCCCCCACCCTGACCTACCGAACCACAGACGGAGGCCCTAATCCCTTAACCTGTCTAACTAACTGAGGAGGCACACCGTAACTATCTAAGGTGTAACCAAAACTTCTTCGTGGTGGCTGGGGCTCCAATGTGTCTTACCCCGTATATTGGCACAGTCCTGCAAACAGCCTTACTGCGTAAAGTGCACCAGACAAGGGGGCCATCCGGCCTAACGATGGTGATTGTCGATCCATTGGCTGACTTCTGTCGGATCTGTAAAGTAGCGGGTAACCGCTCCATCAATGATCCGCAATCTGCTGGGGAAAAGCATGCTGTACTTAATTTCCTTCTCCCGTAGTCGCCGTTTAACATCTTGAAAGGTGCGGCGCTGCCGTTGAATCTCCGCAGTAAAATCAGGATAGAATTGCAGCGTAGCGTTGAGAAAACGAACTTCGCCTTTTTTCCGAGCTGCAGAGAGAATGGCGTCTCGATCCCTGTAGTTCAGGAGACGCAGAATAAAGGGCCGCGGCGTCTCACCTGGTATGCGCCGCGTGGGGATCCTGTGGGCTCTTTCCACGGTATACGCAGCAGACAAAGTAATGGGCGCCAACACATCTTTAAGCAGAGCTTCAATAAAATCGGTAGGGGAGTGCCCCTCTGCTCCCTCCGGCAAACCCATTATGCGTACATTGTTTCTCCGCGAGCGGTTTTCAGCATCTTCCGCCCTTTGGTGTAGCAACTTTACTTGTCTCTGCAACTCCGCCACCAGTGGCTGTTGTCTGGCAATAGTGTCCTCTGCATCCCCCACGCGGCGCTCAGCTTCCGACACCCTCTCCCTCACCTTATCAAGATCCGCCCGAAATATGGAGACCTCAGCCTGGATCTCCATGCGCAGGTCGTCCATTTTGGAGGAGAGGGCCGTCTGGGATTCACGGATAGCGTTGAGCAGCATAGTGGACTCCGGTGAGAGCTCCTTGAGCTGTACTGCGGCGGCATCCGAAGCCCCAGCCGCTGACGGTGGAGACGCCGCTCCCGAAGGTGTCTCCGTCATACCCAAGATGGCGTCAGGCCCGCTGTTGCGTAGCTGTTTTTTAGAGAGACGCGGTGCCCTTTGGGATCGCCTCGAGCGCTTACCGCTCATATGGTCGAGAGAAGTGGATTAGCCGATGCAGTGCCCACTCACTTTCGCAGTAAAAAGTCGGCGTTGGGTATATTTCAGGATGGGTTAAGTGCGGAGCTCCAGCCAGACACGTCTGCTCCGTTCCCTCACATAGCCACGCCCCCCCACATAGTGTATTTACTTAGCAAATGATTTTAGTTATGATTGGTGCCCTTTAAGAAAATGTACTATAACTTGCCTGAAAGTCATCATAGGGGAACAAGAGCATTTCTCTTAGTGCATCATTCAGGATCTGGATTTTCTTCTGAACAATTACATTTTCATAGTCTATGGGTTCAATCAGCTTTGGCTTTGCCTAGAAAAAAAGAAGTAAAGTAGTTAGCAAAAACACGTCTGCTCATAACACGAATAACAGACTTCAATTTAGTACCTTGTTAACATTAGATCTACATAGAGGCAGGATCAGAAAAGCATGACCTACACGAACTGTCACTAGAATATGAACAAATAATCAGCTAAATTGTGAGCTTAGGCTCCAAGACTCCCCGGTGCAGAGATGAATTAACTTGAAATGACTATTATAAGTAATTCACCAGTATAACTTTGGGGTGAAAGTCTGTTTTCCCATCATCAGAATATCTTATTCATATTATCTGACACGGACAGAAAAGTCTTGCTATTCCATTTTACTTTGCATAGAATTACAAAGTGCTCATGAACCCAAACACATAAGCCAGGTCCTGGAAAAGAACAGTTGTGTGATCATACAACTTTATGCAGATATTGCTTACAAGGGCAGAAAAACATTTCCTCATTAATGCCAATGGCCATCCACAATGTCATGGGAATTTGAATGGAATAGCTGACAGGAGCATCACTCTTAGCTGTAACATCCAGCGCTTCAACCTTTCTTGTTGACACTTTTATTTTGGCAATTGTACATACTGTATAAACTAAATTAAATGTAATCCAATGGAACATGGATGTCTGCCTAGCAGGTCTGCACTCACACTGCTGAAAGCAAAAGGTAATATCTTGTGGGAGCTTTCAGCCCTAATCTAACACATTCTCAGTCAACTGGGAAAAATGAAAACATTGCAATGTTATTTTCTACAGCAAGGGGGGACATTAACAGTAACACACATTTCCATGCTCATGATGTGCAATTTTCTGCGTACTGATTCATGTTATTTAAATTCCCCCACTTATAAATTCCTAGAATATCTTGAGATATTTCTGAAGCTTTGACTACTCACATAAAAGAACATACTCCAAATAGGACAAAAAGATGCTATAGTGCAGAAACAGTCAGTGCTCAAGTTTTGTAAATTTGTCTAATTTTTTTCTCAAAATATTCTTCACTACAAATTTTTAATTTCAGCTTTTAAGGAACACAGCAAGACACAAATTCCATTATCTGCTGTCAGCAAAATGTACTTAAGTGTATGAGCCAAAGCAAAAGCAATTACTTTCTTAAGCACGTAAATCATTTTAAAATAAATAAGTTAAAGCATTCTCCACACACAGCCTTCCACATATTTCCTCAAATAAACTCAGCTACAGGATGTGCTGAATCCTCATGATGTTTTACAAATAAATTGCACACAGTTTAATATAAACTGCAGATATATTTCTCTTGGCCTTGATTTAAAAAATATAACACAAGTAAAGATAGGAAAGCCAGCAACTTTTAACAGATTTTACAAAAACTGGTCCATTAAGAAAAAAAAAAAAAACACTTGACAGGTATACACAGGTGGAACAATTATTTATATTAATACCAGGCATGGAAACAATTAACGCAGCATAGACATGGGTGTGACAACTGAAAAAGAGTATAAAGAGCATGAACATCTCAGAGAAGCTTTGAAAGCATGTGGCTACCCAGAATGTGCATTTGTTAAAACAGCAGCAACCAAGCCCAATAGGAACAATAAAAGAAATAACCACCCGGAGACACATAGTAGGCAAAACATAGTCATCCCATATGTAGCAGGTTTGTCAGAAAAAGGAGGATTTTTAACAAACACTACATCCCTGTGTTTTTCAAACCTAGCAACACACTGAGACAAAAACTGGTACACCCAAAAGATCCAACACCTAAATAAAAACAAAGCAATGTGGTATAAACAGTCTAGTGTAGCGAGGAGTGCACGGACCTATACATTGGGGAGACAAAACAACTGCTCACCAAACGAATGGCTCAACATATGAGGGCGCACTCTACAGGGCAAGAGTCAGGGACTTCCCACACCAGTCAATTCAGTTGAATTGAAGAAGCTGCTCGGAGGTGTAGTGAAACGTCTTCATTGATTACTCAACAAGTCCAGTTGTTTTAGAATTACTTATACTAAATATGCAATTTTGTTCAATATGCAACTGGCATGAGCATATGGTATTATTTGGCATGGTTTAGGTTCTTCCATTTCCAGTCAGTAACTCAATGCCAATCAAAGTGTTAGGATAAATACAGTGGGGCTCATTTATCAACACTGGGCAAATTTGCCCATGGGAGTTACCTATATCAACCTATCAGTGATTAGCTTTTTAAAGCCAGCTGCAAGTAAAACAGTGAATGCAGCAATTTGACTTGTTGCCATGGGTTACTGCCCATGGGCAAATTTGCCCAGTGTTGATAAATGACCTCCACTTGTCTATAGCTACAGGGCACTTGTGGTCACTGTGTTTAAATGATAAAGGATAAAGCAGGCCAAATTCACAGAGGTGAAAAATAATAAAGACCTAATAACTCAATCGCCAAGTTTGTTACCTGAGCCGACAAGGCTTTTCAGGGGGGGGGGGGTGCATCAACCCAGGGTAGGTTTAGATGTGTCTTTTCCCATCTTTATAGTAATATATATCCATAAATAGGTAAAAAACAAGTTACAAGTAACTTTGTGATTGATTGTTATTGGTGATTAGACCTGTAGCATACTTTGCACCAACAGTCCATTAAAGTTTTCCTCCTGAATGCATAGTATAGTGGAATGCTTAGAACAGACGATACAGCGGAGACCAAAGGTTTACATACACTATGCTAAAAGTAAGACATGGTATCTACTTTATTTCTCCATGAGGTAATTTCAAAGTTTAAGCTTGGAGACTTATTTCAGCTTTTAGCTACCATATCGGATTTCTTGCTGCTCAAATGTTTACATACATAAATATGACGCCTCTTTAAACAGTTCAGAATTTAATGAAAACGCTTGTATTGCCTGAAACATTCATGCCCCTGGATTCTATTGAAAATGTGTTGACTGAACTGAAATGTGTCAGAATAAAGAGGCCCAAAAGGCCCAAAATCCCAACATACTTACACCATGAGGAATGGGCAAAAATTCTAGCAGCATAGCATAAGAATCTTGTGAAAGGCCACCCGGAGCATTTGATAAAAATTAATTAAAAAGGAATCTGGATACAGTAAATAAAGGTTGAAATAAATTGTTCTCTAAGTTAAAACTTTGAGTTGACATCATATAGAAATAGTAGATACCCCAAGCAATACCGACATGTTCCTATAAAAACATAGGAAAGTGTCAGTATCAGGTATGTGCTGCACCCGCATTAGTTCCCAACAAAGCCCCCCCTCAAAGCCGCCCCCAGCCCCACAAACCTGCATGAACCCGATCCTAGACACTGCTTTCATAGGCTAATTACGAATGAAAACAGGACTTCAGCCTATGGATGGATCGCTGCGCCCCCAGCCCAGCATCACTAAAGCAATACGGAAGATCTGTTAGTAGTGTCATTCGTTCTGCTGCACCAAGGTTCGCGGGCACTGGGGGCGGCTTTGAGGGGGGCAGCACATACTTGATACGGACACGTTCCTATGATTTTTATAGGAATGTGTCAGTGTCGCTTTAACATGGGCAATGTATAGTATGGGACCCGTTATCCAGACTGCTCAGAACATGGGGTATTCTGGATAAGGGGTCTTTCTGTAATTTAGATCTCTATACTGCTAAAAATATTTTGAACATTACATAAACCCGTATTGTTTTGCCTCCAATGACAATTCATTATATAATAGTTGGGATCAAGTACAATGTACTGTTTTATTATTACAGGAAAAAAGGAAATTTCTAAAATTTAAAACTATTTCCTTAAAATGAAGTCTATAGGGAGATGGTCTTCCCGTAATTCTGAGCTTTCTGGATACTAGGTTTCCTGATAATGGATCCCATGCCTGTAATATAAAAACACTTTTCAACTCTTGAACATGTTTAGTACAGGGTATGTAAACAGGCTATGGGAAAAACTCAAATTGTCCCCATTTAGATTAATATGCCTTCTGTGGTCCCTAGACTCTTTCTCTTTCAACCTTGGATTAGAACACAATAGATGACTGTGGGATGTGGTAAAGAAGCCTGCCAGCAGGAAACTAAAGGACAAAGGCTTCTTAGGCAAGTTTCTCTAATACCTTCATATAGGTTTGAGGAAATAAAGCAAAATAAATATACATTCAGCTCTTAAAATTTCCATTAGACAAATCCACAGGATAAGCTACTTAGTCTCCCTGTGCCTCAAACACAAAGAACAGCAACAGAGAAAGTAGTAAATGCCAGACAAGCTGCACGTCTCTGAATATACAGTAATTACAATCTATATTATCAAAAAGGTAATAATGCAGCAAAAAGGTAGGCTCTTCTTTAATTATAGTTAAATAATTTAATATAACAATAGTTTGGAAAAATCCCATATTTGCGAACTATTTTAGCTTATTTGCCTTTTCTCCTACACCATCGCCTTGTTACCTAGATCCCTTAAAATTGTACGTTCCTGTATAGGAATAACTTTAATCTTACAAGTGGGTACTGACAAATACTTGTGTTCTTTTGTACACCCTTTAAAAATTCTTTAGTACTTTATACATAAAGGATGATAAGCAAATTAGCAGTTCTGCATATAGAATCTGTGTTGTGGGAACCAGTTTACGGTTTCATAAAATGTTGCAAACTCCATGTTAAAAATAAATTTGAAAATATTCCTGTGTTGTGACCTTAAACCGTACTCGTCCCGAACCTACAAAATGTTGCCATTGTAGGACCTGCACCCAACACATATCTACGTCTTTTTGCTCTGCACGCTACTTCTGTGAATGACTCTTTTTCCAATACAGGAATCCTCGGGAGCAGATGAGAATTTTACTTCCCCAGTCTGGTCCACACACAACTCTAACAGTTGGCCAAATGTCAACCGAAACCCGCCTAAACCAGCAATAAACCCTTGGGTCCCCATGGGTTTCGGGTCAACTCGCACATCACTAGTTTTGACATATGGAATTGAGTGCTTGCTGATATCTTCTTTGTGTTTTATAATTGTACTTTAAATATGTTTTCCATTCGATAAACTGATATACAATAAAAAAAAGAATATGTTCATTTTAAGTATACAGGGTAACTTTTATGGTTACTGCAATAGTTCAACTGAGCAGATTTCAGTTTGACAAATTATGAAGGCATGGAGGTGCTTTAATTAGGAGTGTAATGAATTTCTTCATGTTTTGTTTCCCCCTTTAAGATGGCCATACACGGGCAGATTAAAGCTGCCGATATCGGTCCTTTAGACCGATTCGGCAGCTTATCTGCCTATGTGTGGGGGCTAACGACAGGTCCTCGCGATCGATAGGTCAAGATATCATTGGTCAAGTTTGATTTTTCATACAATCCAGGACCGCATCTGCAAGCTGATGCGGTCCTGCGACCCATCGGAGGCCATTTGTAGTATTGTAATCCGATCTTTCGTCCTCAGGGCAGTCGTTAGTGGGCATATCGCGTTAAGATCTGCTCATTTGGCGACCTTGTCAAACGAGCGGATCTAATAGTGTATGGCGACCTTAAGTTTGCAGTTTTATGAGTGAATGTAATAAAAGGTGCAAAGTTTACTGCACTTGGACAAACCTAGTGGCTTTTAATACATTAAGGGGGAGAATTCCTTCCATTGGGTCAAAATCTCCACAAGGGTCTTTACCAGAATAATTCCAAGGGGATTGATTTGGCAACACTCAGCCATAACTAGTCAAATGGCTGCATAAAGAATGCTTCAAAGCAAAAAAAAAAACTTTCAAAGTTTGCTAGCAACCTGTGGGTTCAATATACATTCTCAGTCTTCTCCTGGTTTTCTTCAATTGTATATCACTCACAATGTAAATCCCAGTCTACATTTTTGCATGGGTATTTCATATGCAGATAAACTAAAAGCAGATTATAGTACATATGGCTGTGATATGATCACACCCTATAATAACAGTGAGTACAAAATTAGAAACAAACTTCCTTTGGATTTTTTTTTCTTTAAAACAGCTCTTTTGCACAGGGGAGTTCACAAATCAGCAGCAGATGTTAATGGAAAATACCACCAATCTTCTACTTTTAACTATTACAGAATATTAATGAAGTTTGGGACAAAAAAAAAAATTCACATTTTAATCCTGCTTTTTTGCTTTCTACATTTTAATGCTCCCAACCTCACTAACAGTTTTAAACAATGTTTATAGATTAATACAAACTGTCAGTGAGTCATAAGAGAGTCAGTGAAGACCAGGTAATATTGTCTGTAATCCCCCTCTTATCAAAAAGTAGTAGTTAGGATATGTAGAACTTTTCAGTTAATGCATGTGATGTAAAAATATTTTTAGTCTCCAATCTTCCATTCCTATAAGTGCAATGACATACCAGGAGATAAGTCACCTAAGTATTTGCTACTGTGGGCAACTTATCTCCTGCAAATGTTTTCACCAGTAATCAAGTAAATTTCTGACGTAAAGTGAAACTTCCTGCCCTTGCACTTTTTCATCTTAATCCTGGCCCTCTATCTATACAGTATATGCATACAGAACAGCATAAGCTAAAAGTTCAGCTAAAAACTAAACATGGGGTGGATTCTCATGTGGCATTTTTTAAAAATTCAAAAAGTTGTCTTGCAAAGTGTCGCATACGTTTTCCCAATGGAAATTTACATAATTGCTGGTGGGAAACATTTATTGCAGCCAACTAATCAAAAGGTGTTTGTGCCATTGCCCTTATGGTTGCTCTGGTTCCAGCAACCATATTTTAAAAAAAGTACAGTAGCAAATAAGTGTAGCTTTTCAGCAAAATTAGTGATTTCAGAAAAAATTCAAGTGAAAACTGCAAGAAGCAGCTGTCATCCAGGAGTATAATTATACTTTCAGGGAAGATGTGAGACTGCAACATGACAGTTTCAAGAATGAAATGAGATAAGATCATTGCTAATGTGCAATTCTGATAAAAAAAACTTATCCCCCACAATAGTGAGCTATGTAATAATTTGTGTAACTACATTTATGTATGGGGCATTCTCACCTGCAGTAAGTACATTGTAAACTCACCATAAGCTTTACAACTTACTTCTCCTTTATGCAAAATTATTTTTTAGGAAAGCCTGCAAGGTAGAAATTCTACATAGACTATTCAGAATTTTTTGTCCTATTAGTTTGCTCTAATGTAAAAAAAGGCAATTGCATAGAAATACATAAGACATTTTATACCAACTTGTGCTGCATTGACACAGATGTAAAGATGATACAATCATACAAGCAATAATACATATGTGGTATTGAATAAATCTGAAATTGTATGTCAGAATAAATATATTTTCTTATTTTAAAAAAAAAATAAAAAAATGAATGTGGGGATGACTGGTGACAATATTAAGCTGTTTGGATTCTTTTTTTTTTTTTTTTTTAAATATTTCGAAGAATAACTGTGGGCACCCAACCAAGAGTTGTTGAACAATAAAGTGTATGTAGCAAATATTTGACCCTACCAGTAAGCTTGGTGGAAACATCAATCAACTGTGTTGTGTTTCTAATGAGAGAATACAAGTAAAGGTATGTTTACAGCAGATGCCATCAATAGTTATAATAATGGACTGTTTATAACAAAAACCATATCAATATCTGCTGTAACAAGCTTGGAAATGCAAAGGCCTGATTCTGCTTCCTGACCCTGGAATATTGTATTTGAGTTCATGCATAGTTCAAACATCTTGCATTACTTCATATTAACCACCAAATATGCAAGCAAACTTGAGATACTTTTCAATTAAATCCAATTAACTTACCATCCAACTCAGCATTTGCCTCTAATTTCACTGTATGGTTAACACATAAACCACAAAACCAGAAGTCAATGATTAGCACTCCAGCAGAAAATGGGAAAAAATATGTATTATTTACAGGAGACAATGACAGTTCTTTCTTTATTGTCTCCAGTACAAATCACCTTCAAACATTTTTTATATATTCATTAATCATATGAGGTACAGGTATGAAATCCGTTATCTGGAAACCCGTAATCCAGAAAGCTCCAAAATACGGTAAGGCAGTCTCCCAGACTTCATTATAATCAGATAATCCAACTTTTTAAAAATTATTCCATTTTTCTCTTTATTATTAAAATAGTAACTTGTACTTGATCCAAACTAAGATATAATTGATCCTTGTTGGAAGCAGAACCAGCCTATTGGGTTTATTTAATGTTTACATGATTTTCTAATAGACTAGTATCCAGACAACCCCAAGCCCCGAGCATTCTGGATAACAAGTCCCATACCCGTATATGTATGTATGTATGTATATTTTTATTTGTATAGCGCTCCTTGTGGGAAAAGCACTGTACAGTAAAACAATAAATTAGTAGTAACAAACAAGGGGTCATTGAAACAAAAAGTAACAATAAGTGTATTATTAGAAATACACTTCACATAAATATAAAATATAATTACAATACAGATTAAGTGCTCAGTGTCAAGGAAACAAAAGGCTAGAGGACCCTACCTGTAGGGCTTACAGTCTAAATGGGAGGGTAACATACCAACACAATTCAGAGGGGTATTAAAGTGCTGTACGTTGCGGTTTGTTTCACTGTTATTTAAGTGCCAGTTTCCAGTTCAGGTGTTATCCAGGTGCTCCCAGAGCAGGTAGTCTTTGAGTTTCGTTTTAAAAACAATGAAGGAGGATTCTCTCCTGAGAGATTCAGGAATGGCATTCCAAATATAAGGAGTCGCAAGAGAGAAGGGTTTGATACAGAAAATAGCATTAGTAGTGGGGGGGTACAACCAAGCGGTTGCTCTGAGAGGAGCAGAGGTTTCAGGCAGGAACTTATAGAGAAACAAGAGATGAGATGTAGTTAGGTGCAGAGGAATGAAGGGCTTTGAAGGTTATGAGTTGGAGTTTATGTTATTCTTTGTTTTATAGGAAGCCATGATGAGGACTTCAGCGGCGGAGGGGCCTGTACCCTTTTGGATGAAAGGAGGATAATTCTGGCAGCAGTGTTAAATACAGACTGTAGGGATTTAGGGAGGCCAGCTAGTAGAAGGTTACAGTAAGTAAGGAAGGGATGGATTTGGCAATATTGCGTAAGAAAAAGTGACAGGTTTTGACTGGTGTTAATATGATCAGAGAAGGAGAGAGAGGAGTCAAAGATTACCCCCAGACAGCGTGCCGAGTTGACAGGATTAATGAGCATGCCATCAATAGAGATGGTAAATAGGGGAGTAGGATCAGATTTAGGTGGAAAGATGATAAGCTCAGTTTGAGGTTGCGCTGGTTCATCCAATTTGAGATAGCTAGGAGGCAGTTAGAGAGTTGAGCCTCTGTTTCAGCTGTTAATGAAGGGGTGGTACCTGTTTATCATTTGGTTTCATCATATGAAACAAGCTATTGGGTTTATTTAATGTTTACATGATTTTATAGTAGACTTTTGGTATGAAGATGCAAATTACAGAAAGATCCATTATCCAGAAAACCCCATGTCCCGAACATTCTGGATAACAGGTCCTATACCTGTTTATCATTTGGTTTCATCATATGAAACAAGCTTTGTTTACATTTTGAGTAATTGAGGTATTGATACAGTATTACTAACCATACTGAAGAACAAATACATTATGTCTTCACAATCAGGCTATATTCTTCTTGGTAAAATAACTAAAGCTAGCAAGAAGGTAATTCAATTATACGTCAGAAAAAAAACCAAAGAATCATTTGAAGAAACAAACTACTTCTGTCTGTAAAATAAAATGTCAACAAAAGTCTGAAATAAAAATGTAATAACTTAATTTCAAGCAAAAGAGCAGTTTTGAAATTACATTTAAGTTTGTTTGTTCATTTACCCTTTTCTGAAAAAAGAACTGCTGCATGGCACTTCCTAGTGCTGGGTTTTAGGATGAACAGAGAAGAGTCCTCTAGCCCAGTTCTGTGTTTTGACAGCTGCTGGGAACAGCCCATGCCAGTGTCTGTGTCAACAGTTCTTTGTGATGTACCTCACTGCAGTTATCATATCCCTGTCAGTGATCTGGGGGGCCCAAAGGAGATTTCAAAACAACACTGAGTTCTGGAGCATTGCTCAATCCCTCCAAAACTCAGCTCTAATTGTGCTGGAACTAAGGGGTCCGTTTACTAAAGTGCGGTTTGACTGGTAAATTTGACTTTAAGTTTCCGCATGTTATCGCTGAGAATATTTTTCCGCCAGATTATTCGCAGCGACTAAGTTTACTAAACAGCGATGCGCTTAGAAGTCATTGTGATCACTTGCGGTAACTACATTAATGAACTAACTTACGTTAGCGGTAATTTTAGCGAGTTGCGAACTTTCTGGCAGCAAATTACGTTGTTGCGAATATTTATGCTATAAAATAGTCTTGTTTTATGGCGTTTATTATGGCAATTTTTACTGTGACATTTATGGCCAGAAATGCACCTTCAAAACTCAAACTTTATTGACTGATGATTATACCATCCAACAACATTACCAGAGTAACACCAATTAAACATGGATGAATCATATAAACCCTTCTGCCAATAGAATCATATGAACAAGAAATCATACCAGTCAATCTCTTTGCTTCATATAAATGCACAGTTTAATGTAGCCAATCACAATGAAAACAAAAAAGCGTAGAGGCTGACGAATCCTTGGACTGTGATGCCGCTGCCACTAATACACCTCTGAGCTGAAACTGCTGCTGTTGCCAAAACATCCTGTCAGCAATAGCTACAGATCTCTCTCCTGTCAGCAAAGAATGATGGGTAAAAAAAAAAAAAAAAAAAAAGTACTATTGGATATTTCCTGCCCACTACATAGGTGGCGGTAAAATTTTGCGAATATTCTTGCATAAATTTTGTCTTTTGCACATTTCCCTGTTTAGTAAACCAGGCGTTAATGCAGTAACGTAACTAGAGGGGGGCGGGCCCTGGTGTGGGACGCGCAGCCGGGCCCCATGCCCCCCTCCGTACGCTATTTTCAGCCGGAATCCAGTGGCGCGCAAGCTGCCGGGGGGCCCTGAGGGGGTGCGGGCCCTGGCCACTGCGTTAATGTGTACGTAGCGTTATTTTCAGCAAATGCAATAACTGGCGAAAACATATTTTTGCGCAAGAAAATTTGCAAATGTATATTTACCGCAGGTTAGTAAACTGGTCAAAACATATTTGGCGACAAATTTGTCTATATTTTGTGCGAATATTTTTACCGCACTTTAGTAAACGGACCCCTAAGAGCTGATTTTGAGCAACCAGTGTCGATCAATCATGGGTTAATTCTCTACACGACAGCCTCTCTAATAAGAAACTCCTCTGAACCCAGCACTATGAATTAACCTATTAATAGCGTGTTGAAAAGGGCCGCTTTCTGCATATTTAACTTTTAAGTAAACCCAAACCTTTAAAGGGTCAGTATACATCTAAAAAAAAAGCCACAATAAATAGGACTTGTGTTGAAAATTAAATTTTACATATCGTTCAATAATTCAAATGTTCTTTCTAAACAGGGAGGGCAATTTGATCAGGACTGCCTATCTAATTGTATCCAAAAAAAATCTCTCTCTTATCAAAGCAGCAGCCATTGAGCAGCTCATTATCTGGGGCTTCTTAGTGGACAGGTGATTCATTTTATTAAATCCTCTAAAGTTCTGTGGGACCGGAAATTAAAAACATATTTCTTATTTAAAACAATAGGCAAAAAGTATGTTCAGCGTGAGTCCTATTTATGCAGCTTCTGTTGAAAAATTGTAGGGAACTTAGCTATTTGTGGCATTAGGCAAATTATCGGACACATAATAAATTGTGCAGTGTCGCAGTCCAGTGTCTTAGCACTGCATTATCACTGACTGATCAGTTGTAAAAAATCAGTAGTGCTACAAAGAGATAGAACACAGGCACTGCACTTCCCAATTCAGATTGTTCAGCTTCAAACAGTCTACTCACAGTCTTTAAACTTGTTGATGTTTCAAGAATATATATTTTTTTTGGGGGCCAGAGAAATGCTGCATATTCAGTTATTTTGCCCATGTAACAATTGATATTTCTACAAAGAATAGCACCTGAGACAGGTGGATCTTAGAACAGTTTATGACAGTTTAATGTTACTCAGGAAAATATGGCAAAAAAAGTAAACATGCTGACAGAGGATGCTGTTGCCCCTCAGGGAGGTTACCAAAATGTTAGGGGACCCCCCCCCTCAATGAAGTAAACAAACAAGTTTTACCCTCAGAGTGCAGAAATGAACAATTTTACGCTCAGTGCTAAGGATGCCTGGAATAGGCAAGTAAAATGGAAAAATAGTAGCAACACCTAATATATTGGAATGCTCCAGTGAATCAGACTTTTTCTAAATGAAAGTTCCATTCAAAATGTATTTTTTGCACATTGAAAGAAAGTGACATCCAAGCAATCTGCCATTATACATCAATTAAAATATTTCAATGGATTAATTGGCTTTAATGTAATTGCTATTAAAAATAATATCTGTCTGGCTGTTAGTCTGTGTACTTCTGGATTTGACTCCTGAAACAATCAGAATCATAAGCTAGTCGATTTACAGAACCGGAGGATAACTAACTTCTGCTACACTGTTTGAAGGCTCTGAACCAGAGAACAGATAGGGAGAAACAAATACTGCTTTTATGACTAGAATCTTTAAATTGATGTTTAACTATTTTACAAAATATCAAATTATACTTATTTCATAGTACAAAAAAAAGTTTTTATGGAGATCTGCTTGGAGAGTTCTTTAGCAGAGTTAAAGTAACAAAACAAAACTAGAGGGTGTCGTTTCTGAAGAAACCACGGGATGTTGGCTATGAAACGCTATAGGTGTCTTGCCCAGTCGCCCCCGGTGCCTAGAGAGTACACAAAGTCGGTAGAATCCGGATTAAAACGGTGAAATTTAAAGCCAATCCAATTTTACCATTGAAATCCATTCAAACAAACTGGCTATTTTTGGCTACGCCCACTTTTAAAACTTTGCATCCCAGTCACCCCTTCACCAAATGGACCAAGTTTGAGCACTCTTACATTAACAGTGTAAGATTGACAGGAATTTAAATATTCCCATTGAATAGCGTTTGGTAAAATGTGATTGGCTGTCTTAAGCTCCGCCCAGTTTTCTGAATTTTAACCCCAGTTACCTAGTCATGGTCAGTGCCAAGTTTGGGGCCTCCGGTTTTAAAACTGTGAGAACGGCGGTAATACAAAATTTTACATTAAAGTCAAGAGGTGAAAACTGATTGGCTGTTTTTGGCTCCACCCACTTTTCCTAAATTTTGACCGCAGTCACCCAGTGAGTAATTGAGTCAAGTTTGGTACACCTAGCATTTAAACTGTGATAATAGCAGCAGTTTATCATTTTTCTTTAAGGTCAATGGCTGAAATCTGATTGGTTGTTGTTGCCCCGCCCCTTTTTTTCCTAATTATGAACCACAGTCACTCAGTGACTAACATTTCAAAGTTTGTGAATGCTGTGATTTAATGTGTAAAAATGGCAGCATTTTTATTTTTTTCTAGTGAAAATCAATGAATGAAATTCGATTGGTTGTTGGTGGCTCCGCCCACTTTTTCTAAACGAAGTGGAAACCCCCAGCGGCCACATTTGTGATATTCAAGGTCCCTGACATCAATACTGTGAGAATGGCAGCCTTCTTAATTGTTCCCATTAAAATCAATCAAAGAAATCTGATTGGCTGTCTTAAGCTCCGCCCAGTTTTCTGAATTTTAACCCCAGTTACCTAGTCATGGTCAGTGCTAAGTTTGGGACCTCTGGTTTTAAAACTGTGAGAACGGCAGTAATCAAAAATTTTACATTGAAGTCAATAGGTGAAAACTGATTGGCCGTTTTTGGCTCCACCCACTTTTCCTAAATTTTGACCGCAGTCACCCAGTGAGTAATTGAGCCAAGTTTGGTACACCTAGCATTTAAACTGTGATAATAGCAGCAGTTTATCATTTTTCTTTAAGGTCAATGGCTGAAATCTGATTGGTTGTTGTTGCCCCGCCCTTTTTTTCCTAATTATGAACCACAGTCAGTGACTAACATTTCAAAGTTTGTGAATGCTGTGATTTAATGTGTAAAAATGGCAGCATTTTTATTTTTTTCTAGTGAAAATCAATGAATGAAATTCGATTGGTTGTTGGTGGCTCCGCCCACTTTTTCTAAACTTGAAGTGGAAACCCCCAGCGGCCACATTTGTGATATTCAAGGTCCCTGACATCAATACTGTGAGAATGGCAGCCTTCTTAATTGTTCCCATTAAAATCAAAGAAATCTGATTGGCTGTCTTAAGCTCCGCCCAGTTTTCTGAATTTTAACCCCAGTTACCTAGTCATGGTCAGTGCTAAGTTTGGGACCTCTGGTTTTAAAACTGTGAGAACGGCAGTAATCAAAAATTTTACATTGAAGTCAATAGGTAAAAACTGATTGGCCGTTTTTGGCTCCACCCACTTTTCCTAAATTTTGACCGCAGTCACCCAGTGAGTAATTGAGCCAAGTTTGGTACACCTAGCATTTAAACCGTGATAATAGCAGCAGTTTATCATTTTTAATTAAGGTCAATGGCTGAAATCTGATTGGCTGTTGTTGCCCCGCCCCTTTTTTTCCTAATTGTGAACCACAGTCACTCAGTGACTAACATTCCAAAGTTTGGGAATGCTGTCATTTATTGTGTAAAAATGGCAGCATTTTTATTTTTTTCTATTGAAAATCAATGAATGAAATTCGATTGGTTGTTGGTGGCTCCGCCCACTTTTTCTAAACTTGAAGTGGAAACCCCCAGCGACCACATTTGTGATATTCAAGGTCCCTGACATCAATACTGAGAGAATGGCAGCCTTCTTAATTGTTCTCATTAAAATCAATCAAAGAAATCTGATTGGTTGGTTTTGGCTCCACCCACTTTTCTTAATATTAATCCCAGTCCCCCAGTGACCAACTGTGCCAAGTTTGAGGACCCTGCCATTAACCGTCTAAGAGCGGCAGCAGTTTAACATTTTCCTATTTATTTGAATGGCTGAAATTTGATTGGCTGTTGTAGACTCCGCCCACTTTAGGTAAATTTTAGCCGAGTCACCCAGTGACCCACGGTGCCAAGTTTGGGAGAGCTCTAGCTTTAATACTGTGATAATTACAGCTGTTTACATTTTCTCATTGAAGTCAATAGGGAAAATCTGATTGGTTGTTTGCGGCTCCGCCCACTTTTTTGGGTCCCCAAAATAGGACAGAATTTTTCAGTTTCACCCCATGACTAAATGAGCCAAGTTTGGTGAGTGTAACTTCAAAGCTGTACAAGTGGCAAAAGTTTCAAGTTTTCCAATGAAAGTCTATGGGGAAAAAAGGGGTCGTCGGGGGGTCGCCACAGGGGCACGGAGGTTGGGATCGCTTAACAAAGCACAAGCAACCTATTCGAGTATGAGTCGAACAAGTGTGCAAAGTTTCATAATTGTACTCCTAAAACTCTGGGAGGAGTAGCGTTTAGAAAATTGCTCAATTTTTATTCGGGGTGACATCAACTATATGTGGTCCGAGTTTGGGGACTGTATCTTCAAAACTGTACAAGTGGCAGCGATTTGAAATTTTTCCCTGTCAATCTCAATGGGAAAAAAGGGGTCGTCGGGGGGTCGCCACAGGGGCAGAATTTTTCAGCTTCACCCCATGACTAAATGACCCAAGTTTGGTGAGTGTAACTTCAAAGCTGTACAAGTGGCAAAAGTTTCAAGTTTTCCAATGAAAGTCTATGGGGAAAAATGGGGTCGTCGGGGGGTCGCCACAGGGGCACGGAGGGTGGGATCGCTTAACAAAGCACAAGCAACCTATTCGGGTATGAGCCGAACAAGTGTGCAAAGTATCATAATTGTACTCCTAAACCTCTGGGAGGAGTAGCGTATAGAAAATTGCTAAATTTTCATTGGGCGTTGGTAGCTCCGCCCACTTTGGGGTGCCCCCCCAAAATACTTATTTTTATTCGGGGTGACATCAACAATATGTGGTCCGAGTTTGGGGACTGTATCTTCAAAACTGTACGAGTGGCGGCGATTTGAAATTTTTCCCTGTCAAAGTCAATGGGAAAAAAGGGGTCGTCGGGGGGTCGCCACAGGGGCGGGGTGGGATCGCTTATTAAAGCACAAGCAACGTACTTTGCTATAAGAGGAATAAGTGTGGAAAGTTTGGCGCTTGCACCCCTAAAACTGTAGGAGGAGTAGCGTTTAGAAAATGGGGTTCGCCAATAATAATAAGAAGAAGAACGAGCTGAACTCGAAGAACAGTATGTTGGCTATTTCATAGCCAACATAATTATGAAACACCAATCATAAAACCAGCAATTGTAACCTATCTGTAGTGCATTCAAAGTGATCAAAATAAAGGGGCTCCTTTAACCTACTAAAAATAACATTCTAAAACCACAAACAAATATTAAAATATTTCATTTAGCATATGTAGTTGTGAGAAAAGCTTTGCATCTTGTCATTCATTTATAAAGATGCAGAATCAGATCCTTCAAATCACAACCCCTTTCCTATTGTCTGTGAAGTAATCCTTGTATATCCAATACAAAGGCAACTATTTTAGATTTTTGAACTGCAAGCTATACACAAAATGTCCCTCTTTATTAAATCTTCTTCATGTTCTTAAAACCAGGCCACCTTGATATTACATCTTTAAAACACAAAAATGACAGGTCGACTTCAACAGATAAATATGGGCACCCAGAGTTGGGCCAGGAATATCATATAGCAGAACTAAGAAATAACGATGAGTACATTTTTTGTCAGGTTTCCACCCATAGACTCCAATGAGTGAAAATAATTTGTCAAAAGACCATCGCTGCATTTGGCGAATGTTTTGCTTTGACGCGAAAGTCAGATTCACCCATCACTACTAAGCAAAAAACCCAGGGGGAAATTTACTAAAGGGCGAAGTGGCTAACGCTGGTGAAAATTCACCAGCGTTACGTCATTTTGGCACTTTGCCGATTTACGAATGATCGCTGGCGTAATTTCGTCAGCATTCAATACCCTGCGCGCAATTTCGGATCTTCATGAATTAGCGTTGTCCAGGCGAATTTACGCCTGGCGAAGTGTTGCGATGTGTGCGAAGCCAGCGCTGGCAAACTTTCGCCGGTTAGTGAATTTGCCCCCCAGTGTTTTAAAAGAAAAAAGTGAGATCTCCATCAAATGGGGCCAAATCATGTTTCATGTCCATATATGATTGCCAACTTTAGCCAGAGAGCAATTTTACTACTTTGCTGCAGAAAATGCATTGTGTGTCATAGACCTGAGGCAAAAGTCTTGTTTTTTTACTGCATTGAGTTTGAAATGAGCTCTGCAATGCTCAGACATCTTGAAAAGTGTTATCTAAACAAGTTGTCATGGGTCTTTTGTGTACAATGGAGACTTAGAATATGAATATATATACTGTATAACCTGCCTCAAAAATCCTACCATTACAAATACAAAGGTTTCTAGAAATGGGCAGTCTAAATGATCATTGTGCGACAACAAACCAAGGTTTATTTTATTAGATATGTTTTTCTATATCAGTGTCATGGATAATTTTACTTCTGTGCAAACTGAACTCCATAAAGCCTGGCAGGATTTCTGTTCTATCCACTGGAAGATACAGCAATGTAAATAAAAGCAATGGAAATGATGGCTCAAAAGGAAACAATCAAAAGGAAACACACAGATCCTGTTTTCTTTACAATAAAAAGCCCATGAGGTACAAAGATCCCACAAATTTCCACTAGCTGTTTCAGACTTCAGTGTCCCAACAATACAAAGGGAATTAAGCATAAATAATTTAGTAGTATAAGCAGGGGTGTAGATGAGACCAGTGAAATATCAGCTAGGGAAACAAAATTTAGGAAATATTTGGAGATGGACCACAATCTAATTGTACTATTGAAATTATATATTTAGACACACACAGTCACAAAGGATCACATTTACTGCCATATTAGTAAAAAATACATTACAGAATGTATTCCCTGCAATATTCACTAAAGACACATTCAGGATAACGTATTTGTATTTGTAAAGGCAGAGTTAATACTAGTGATGAAGCTTTTGTAGGTGACAAGTGGCACATAGGCCATAAGAGATCTCCATAAAAACTGCCCTTAAATTTCTAATGTTATTTACTGTATATTGAGCCAAGCCAATAAAGACGCAAGCAACAGCTAGGGCGCCCTGGACATGTCCAAGTACAATTTATACTTCCTTTATATAAACACTGGGTATAATTACTACTTATTGTTCATGTAACCATTGTGATATTTATGTATGTATTGATATTTTCGCATAGTTATATTTTTTATCCACATTTGGGTGTATAAACATGGCTGTTTTTTTTAAAATCTAGATAAGGTGCACCAATATGGCACCCAGGGAGCAGTGGGTGTAGCCCTAGCTTAAACTTTTGCAATTCTTTTAAAGTTGCTAATAGAGATTGGAGCCTGGTGATTGGATCATTGATGTGTGTTTCTGATTGGTGCACATTTGTTTAAATACTTTGTGTATAGCTCTGTATAGATAGCCTATGACTAAGTGTTTGTAACACGAAACATGTAAGGCTGTGGACATAACAAACTTCTTTACTTTGCTTCAACTGCCTGGTGGGAGATTGCCTTGATTTTGAGTGCCTGCTCCATTGTATTTTCGATGTATCTGTTCCCCGTGCTGAGTGCTCAGGGAGGTGCACCTGGGCCTCTTCCTTTATGTGGTGAGTAATCACTCTACTATTCAGTGACCCCCTTTCAGAATTTATTATGTCCAAGTACAATGCAGGGGACAAAAGCCAGAGATGCGGAGCACATGGCCTACTGAGAACAGAGGGATTAATCTTGTCACAGATCAGATAAGACGATAAACTTTAAAAAAAAAAAAAATTAAGTTAAGATTTACACAAAATATCTATGCAAGAATCCCTACCACACACAAACAAATATGTATTATAGGGAAAAAAACAAGCTGAAAACCATATGGACCTGGGCCATTCTTATAACAAGCAGGTGTACTTTGCTAGAAAATCATAGGAAAAGCTAGAAATGAATCAAAAAATTCAAAACCAAGAGTCTGGGCTTTGTGTATATACTTTCTTCATGAGAAAACAAGTGATTAGACTGTAAAGGGAGTGGCCCTAGAGAACAGTACACAACATTACTCACAGTTGTGCTTCAGTTTAAACTGGCAAGTTACAGTTTTAACACTTCTGCTATAAACAAGCCAACCAGTTAACATGGCACATATACTATATGTTCCTAGTTCAGCTATTAAACTAGACATGGTAAGTTAAAGCATTTACATGGTATAGCGTTCAAGAAGAAACCCAAAACATTAAAAGCACTATGAAGGTTGGGTGCTTTGTAAGCAAGTGAAGCCAATGTAAACATAAGCACAGTTGCTCTGATAAGAATCCCAGAAACTGCTAAGTAATGTTCCCTTTATTCATGGGATCTGGGTTTTATCAAACCTCTCCAAAAGCAAAGCAAATGGGGGAAATGTGCCTGTTTCTTTGCTATAGAGAAAAAAACTTGGATGAATCTCATGAAAACTAGTTTCACACAGATGTGGAATAGATTTGGATATAGTCTGTGTGCACAGAAGGTGAAAACAAGGGTGTGGGGATACATTTTATTTGAATATCCAACCCTTCCATACTTCCTCTGAGGACAAAAGTAAAATAATGAAATAAAGAACTGTAAAGCTAAAACAGGATAAATAGAATATGCTCCATTCATGCTGAGTTAAACATAAATCATTCCACCATTTGTCATCTATAAGTTAGGAGAAAAGGTTGAATGCTGCAGGCTGGTTGCTGAGAAGAGAACTGCTTCACAAGAGCTGTTACTGGGCATGTAAATGGGTTGACTTTAAAGGAGTCAATACTTTGTGTGCCCTCAGCCTTAAGCTGGCCATAGACGCAAATATCAGATCGTACAAATCGTACGAATCGAGGATTCAAATGATCGGATCTTTCCATCTATGGCCAGCTTAAAGAAAACCGGAGCATCAGTCAGCGGATCCGAAAATTCAATATAATAACTAGGGGGTGCCTAACACTTTTGCATCACATTGCCTTTCCCTTTAGTACATTTTAGTGTGTTAAATAAATCAGAAAGAAATGAACTATCGTGGGGTACAGCCATATACAAGAATTGAATGCTAGAGGTAAAGAAGACCTAGCACAGATGGTACCTTAAAAACTGTCAGAGTAGATGGGAAAAATCATTTTCAGAGATAGGGACAATGGTGCAGAAGAAAGGAAAGGCCTGGGGTGGAGAGAGTAATAGAAAGAAAGGAAGGAAGGAAGGCTTTCCCCTATGAACAACTCAACGTCTTGTATTGTATTTTGGGGATGAAATAATCAGTTGGATTGGAATATGAAATTGCATGACATAAGCATGACAGACCAGCTGAAGTACCACAATGTATTGGAATATGACAAAGCTAGAGAAGCATATTTTGCACTATGTATGCATAGATTCTGCAACATAGGGCCACATTATTTTTGAAGAAGACTATACAGGCATTACTGGTCCTGATTCTGACTGGAAGCTCACAGACACAGATATAGATTTTGTGGTTGAGTGGCAGAATCTATGAATACATGGTAAAAATAAATGATGTGGCCCAGTGCAGTACAATCCAATCACTGGACTATGGGCACAGTGTATGACCAGCTTTAAACACAGCAGCATCTTCATAATTGCTAAAAATACAAAATAACTTGTAATATAAAGATATCATAACAAAGCTCAAAGCTTAAATTTGCCTCAAAGCTTTTTTTTATCTATGTGCAATATGATTGTTGTGGTGTTCTTGAGGAAAGCCACAGTGGTAAAATTCCCCTTAATCACCTGTCACCATTCCCCCTATACTATACCAAAATATGTCATAGGCCTAAGAGTTAATGATCTTGTTTTGTCTTGTGGAACGCCAGCTTTGTTCTTTGATGGATATCTAGTGTCCCTAAAAAATGAAATTCCTGTAAATTTCTCTTCCTATAAATGCCAGTGGCACGCATAATACTCTGATGTCCATGGTTTTTTGTTTTAATATCTTTGATAAATGATTCTCTTTATATTTTACATTCTTTAAACTATTTTTTTGCTTCGTTGTGGGATCTATATTTGGTTTGTTATATCTAATATCCCTACTATGAAACAAGTCAAGGGCTGCTGCTGTTTCCCAGAAAGAAAATAAAATCAGTCACAAAGGAAATGCATTCCTCCATGCAAGCACAAATAGTGACTAGCGTTTCAGTAATTTCTTCTTCCTCCCCGCATCAAAAATAGACAATACGTCCCACAATATTACGTACTAATTTTCCAGCAGAAGTAAGCATGTCTTATTCTATCATCAGTGTTCAGAACTTCTGGCAACAATATAACCATTCAAGATAAAAGTAAAGGAATTAATCTATCCAGAGCCTTTGAAGCTCACTATGCAAAACATACATGTTTATTTTATGCTGACCTGCAGATAATAGAAAAGTAACTTTCACAACATACGTGTCAACACTTGCCTTTCAGACAAAGCTTTCTGATCTCATACAGCAGCACTTTGCACAAATGTTCATGACACAGAGTGCACCACTAAATGATACAATGAAGGTTTATTACAAGGATCTTTATGGTTTACTACATCAACAGCTGTTGCTGAACAGCAAGCATTTAACAAATGTCAATGGGAGTTGTAGTTCTACAACAGCTGACATATAAACACTCTTCTGCATTAATATTTGCATCAAAAAGGCAGCAAGTAACTTGCATTAAATAACAAACAGATTAAAGTAATGGCATATATGACAACTTAAAGGTATTCTGTCATGATCTTTACACTGCAAATAATTCATTCTACAATATAAAATGTCATTCCTGAACCAGCAAGTGTATTTTTTTAGTTGTAATATTGGTGTGTAGGCAGCCATCTCAGGTCATTTTGCCTGGTCATGTGCTTTCAAAAAGAGCCAGCACTTTAGAATGGAACTGCTTTCTGACAGGCTGTTTGTCCTACTTATTGTAACTGAGTGTGTTGCAGTGGGACCTGGATTTTACTATTGAGCACTGTTCTTATATCTACCAGGCAGCTGTTATCTTGTGTTAGGCAGCTGCTATCTGGTTACCAACCCATTGTTCTGTTGTAAGGTTTCTGGGGGGGGGGGTTAGGGAAGGGAGTGATATCACTCCAACTTGCAGTACAGCAGTTAAGAGTGACTGAAGTTTATCAGAGCATAAGTCACATGACTGGGGGCAGCTGGAAAACTGACAATATGTCTAGCCCCATTTCAGATTTCAAAATTAAATATAAAAAAATCTGTTTGCTCTTTTTAGAAACAGATTTCAGTGCAGCACTGGAGCAGCACTATTAACTGATGTGATTTGAAAAAAACATTTTTATCATGACAGTATCCCTTTAAGACATTTCAGAGGTTTAGTCCTTAGAAATCAAATATCCCCACCTATGGTTAATGTAATTGAACCCGGCACTTGCTATTAAAACAACTGTAATTAGTAAGCAAATATGCAGCAGCATTTCAGGAACAGTTTAATCTACATGTATCTATCCAGTTTTGTTACTATCACAAAAAAGCCTGGGGATATATAAACAAATGCCTCAGAATAAATAGATGAATAAACAAAAAGATGTAACTGAAGAATGAGTGACCTGGCACCCTGCAGATGCTGCTGAACTACAACGCTTTACATGCCCTAACAACTGTTACACATATCTGACAACAAAATCAGTAAAGAACACATCTGGTAACGGAGAGAATGTTATATCAGGCACTGAATACAGTGACCCAAAGAGTTATTTGTGATATTGCACCCATTCAGCTAAACTAGTGCACAGACTTCACCCTTACCCTCTCAGGCAGCGGGGATTCTGCTTCCACTTCAGCCTCTGTAGCATCCTTGTACTGCTGGGGTGATCGTATAAAAAGTTCCCTCTTGATGCTTTTGCCAGTACCCGTCTTGCTTTGCATTTTTCCCCTCTCTACAACACGAATGTTCAGAGGCCAACAAGGGCTGACATTTCAGTGGGGAGTGCCTCTCCCAGTCTCCCAATCCACAAAAGAGAAAAAAAAAAGGTATAAAGTATAAAGTGCCAGAGGATTTCCTTGAGCAGAGTACAGTGCAGTTGTGAACCGGCCTCTGAAGGGGGTTGGAATAATGTCCGGGCTGGAATAGGAGGATCTATTTTACATGTCACAACAAAAACAAACCACAAGTGCTGTGCAGTGCATGGTGCACGGGGTCTCTGTTTAGAAGCAGCAGATGTTGATTAACATCATTTTTATGGGAAATTTGCTGAGCGTTGTGTAGATATATACGAGCCAAGCAGTTAAAACAATAAACAAAGACACAGCTTTTTTCCTTCATAGCCACTGGGACAAGGAAACCCACAATGCAATAACATTTTAAGTGGCAGAGTCATCATTTTATAAAGGCAGAAATAAACTGAATGAACATTCTGATGCTAGTTGTACTGGTTTCTGTGCTGCCATGTAGTAATTATCTGGATTAATTACAAATCAGCCTTATATTGTGACATTTATATTCTATGGGGCACATTTACTAAGGGTCGAATTTCGAAGTGGCAAAACTTCGAAATTCGACCATCGAATTGTAGAAATTCGCTAGTCTAAGTTTTTGTTGGATTAATTTTAGCCGTTCGATCCAATTCAAAACGTTCGATCAAATGTAGAAATATAGTTTTTTATAGAAAGAATAGTTTGATTCAATGATTTAATCTAGCGACCGATTTTCCAAAGAAAACTTTGACTTCTAAAAATTTTGCCAAATACTGGCTATAGGTTCTAGGAGGTCCCCATAGGCTAACATAGCAATTTTTCAGCTTTAAAGGCATACTGTCATGGGGAAAAAAATCAGTTAATAGTGCTGATCCAGCAGAATTCTGCACTGAAATCCATTTCTCAAAAGAGGAAACATATTTTTTTATATTCAATTTTGAAATCTGACATGGGGCTAGACATATTCTCAATCTCCCAGCTGCCTCAAGTCATGTGACTAGTGCTCTGATAAACTTCAATAACTCTTTACTGCTGTACTGCAAGTTGAAGTGATATCACCCCCCTCCCTTTTCGCCCCCAGCAGCCGAACAAAAGAACAATGGGAAGGTAACCAGATAACAGCTCCCTAACACAAGATAACAGCTGCCTGGTAGATCTAAGAACAACACTCAATAGTAAAAACCCATGTCTCACTGAGACACATTCAGTTACATTGAGAAGGAAAAACAGCAGCCTGCCAGAAAGCATTTCTCTCCTAAAGTGCAGGCACAAGTCACATGACCAGGGGCAGCTGGGAAATTGACAAAATGTCTAGCCCCATGTCACATTTCAAAATTGAATATAAAAATCTGTGCAGAATTCTGCTGGAGTAGCACCATTAACTGATGCGTTTTGAAAAAAACATGTTTTCCGATGACAGGATCCCTTTAAGGTGTCGAAGTCGAAGTTTTTTAAAGAGACAGTACTTTGATTTTCGAATGGTCGAATATTCGAAGTTTTTTCGATTCAAATTGAATTTTGGCCTATTCGATGGTCGAAGTACCCAAAAATTACCTCGAAATTCGAAGTTTTTGAATTTGAAAATTCACTTTGAATCTTAGTAAATGGGCCCCTATGTGTACTGTATATTGTGAGTGGGTCCCTAAGCTCAGTAAGTGACAGCAGCACAGAGCACGTTCAGTGAATCAGCAGAAAAGAATATGGGGAGCTACTGGGGCATCTTTGGAGACATAGATCTTTACTGCTAAAGTGCTGTGGTTGCCTTGGGCAGGTACAGAAGCCCAAAACATAATGTACAGCATTTTTAGCCTACTTCTTTAGTTAGGCTTTAGTTCTCCTTTAAAGAGAAACCCATTGCTCACAGACACTGACAAAAAAGTACCAATAACAGCTCTCCGATGAGAATACCTCTCCCGAGGCAAGCACTATTCCACTATTCTACTTCCAAATATGACACACTGAAATTTGTGGCTGTACTTTCAATTAATCGCTTATTACCAGATGCCACTCCCACAAATACTACAGTGTATATCTTTAAGTGATGTTGTCCCATTATGATTTACATCCATAAACCATTGTTAGCATTCTGTTCCATGGGAAATATTACTTAAACACTGATTAATGGGAAAATGTATAATGCTATATTTAACAAACATCTATTTATTTTGTGACCTTAACCTTATAAATATCTGAATGAAAAGCATGAAATAGGACGGTGATTTAGACAAGCTGTTTGTTGAGTTTCTTGAGATCTACTGATCACCAGCTAAAGGTCTTCTGGTAAATCCCCCTGGTATAAGTAACATTAAGCATCACTGGCTTGTGGATCTGTTAGACTGTCTATAGCAGCACACACCCTTCTAAAAGTCAACAGCTAGGACAGTTTACTTTTGTATGTATAGCGTTTTCCCCACAAGCAGAGCTGCAGTCATTTCTTGAGCTGATAGCATTCCTGCTATGATGAACACACCTCTCTTAAAGTGGCCTGCAGAAAACTACACAATGCATATTATTGCTTGCAGAGTTGAAGAGAGTTAAAGAGAATTGCACAGACAATGTACAACACACACTCTCTCTCTCTTTGTTTTTCTTAATTTTTTGAATCACAAATAGAGGATGTACCAAATCCACTGCACCAGCCCTGGGAACTGTTAATGGAGAGCCAGACTGCTAGCTTCTCCTTGTCTTCCAGGTGACCCATCGGGTTAATGTTAGTACATGCGCAGTACAGAGTTTTATCCAAGGAATTTCTGTACTGCGCATACCCCATACTAGAAGTTGCGAAGGGAAAACCTGTGAGGAAGACTCAATGAACAGTACCCTGGGGCTGGTGCATTTCTGAAAGAGTAGCATTATCAAGGGTAGTGAGTGACCAGAGTCATGGGGGGTGGAAAATTAGACTTAGCAGCAAGGTTAGGATGGTGGAACACAAGGCGATTTAGTCACCTGTGATAAATCTTTGCTACTGTGGGTGACTAATGCTTAATGACTAATGCCTTCCCAACGACAAGAATATGAATCACCGGCGGGATGGTATAAGCATTGATTCGGTTTTCCAAAGTCGCCTGAAGTTTCCTTGTGAGGCACTGTTCCCAACCTTGAGTGTGGGCAAGTGTGCTTTATCAACTGACTTCTTGTAGATTAAATTCTTGTCATAACAAAAAAACACACTAAATAGCCCTACCCAGTGGTGGCTGTTAAAGGTATTTCACAAGGATACTCACCAAGTGTCCTAAAATAAATGTCATCAAGCAGGGATTGTTGAAGAAGAAAGAAATATGAAGTCACTGGTAGGATGACATTTTTCCACTTGCTTACCTCCTACCCTCCTCTTTAACAAGTATACCAGCTCAGGTATTTCTCTTGCAGAGCAACTGCCACCTCTGTGCCCCAGACACTCAGTTAACCTTAGCACTTGGGCACACCACAGCAACATAAAGGAACAATAGCCCTACCCAGGTAACAATTTGTCATACAAAAACAAGAAAGTGAATCAGTGCAATCAATGAAAAACTTGATTGCAGCTTCTTTCAATTCTATCTCCCTTGGTGGGTGTATACAATAATTCCAACGGAATATACTCTCATCAGGAAGTACAAAGACTGTATTAATTGTGCAAAAGACATCAATGTGCATAGGTTTTTTTTGATAAAAATCAAATAATAATAATGTGCATTAAAAAAATTGCACAGTGTAAATGAATAGTGGCCAAGTCAACTGCAGGATCAAGTGAGCTTAAAGGGGTTGTTCACCTTCCAAACACTTTTTTCAATCCAGTTGCTTTTAGATAAAAATACTAAAAGACTTTAATAAAGACTTATTTCAATTACTTTCCATTATTTCTTTTTTATGTTTTTCCACAATTTAAGTTTAAAATTGAATGTTCGTGTCTCTGGTGTTTCAGTCTGGCAGCTCAGTAATTCAGGTGCAGACTCTAAACTGTTACAATTTTGCAACATTGGGTTGATACATTTCTCATCAACATCTTTGGAGTATTAGCAACTATTGTATCTAACTATCTAACAGCTGTATGTAATGAAACTCAGGGATTCTGCTCAGCGGGGACAGTTGAGAACCGTTTACAGGGTCAACGACCCCCCCTCCCAGATCTGCTTCAGAAGGTGAAAAATTACAATTTACACTTACACATAGAAGTCATTGGAAAAAGTAGTTTTTTCTGGTGATCTAACTGAAAACAACTAGTTGTTTGAAGTTGAACCATCCTTTTAATAAATTAGAAGCTAATAACACATTTTAATTTTTATTAAAATGTTATATGCCTAGTGTGTAGAGAATAACTACCCAAGTCTGGTCTAAAAACCTCAAAACCACAAATAATAAAAAATGAAAACAATTTGTATATTGTTCAGAATATCACTCTCTACATCATACTAAAAGTTATCTCGAAGGTGAACAACTCCTTTAATTTGGGTCTTGGTATATCTAGTGAAAGTAAATCTAGAGCAAATGGACTTGCCGAGTAATCACTGGAGACGTTTCACTACTCATCCGAGCAGCTTCTTCAGTTCAACTGACTGGTACGAGAAGTTCTCTGCATATAAACACTTCTAATAATCCGATCACAATAGTGTAATGTAACTATCCAGAGAAGTGACAGTTGAAACTCAGAGGTTGTAAATGCCGTGTAGTTACTGTGACAAAATAACCAGTATGAGCAACAGTATGAGTAACAGTACAGTATGAGCAAATCTAAGGTTCTTGCTCCCCTCTCTGAACTGCAATCAAATTTGGACCTTTCATTTATGTTGTAACCCATACAATAAATAGTGGTGTTAGCACAAACAAAATATTTATGATCACTGCATTAAATTAAAGGCCAATACTCTTTGTAGTGGTTTCCAAATGATATCAGAATGATAACTAATTATGTACTCATGTGAACTCCAAATAGGAACAGACATTTTTAATCACATAGCCTACAATACTGACATGAAACAACAGTAATATGAAAACTGCAAGGTTATAGGGGCATACAGACATGTATACTATACACATGTAAAAACTTTTTGTATTGGGCACTTCATGAGAAGCACAAGGGAGTGGCTGTACATAAGGTAGGCAGACTGGGGGGAGACACTGCATTGTGGTGTGTGATGTTGAAATGCCATGGAAGGCTTATGTGAATTGTAGTTTGTTTGAATTGCACAAATAAATGTTTTAAGTGAGATGCTGTGCATGTCTTTAATTTATAATCCTAAATACTTTCATGACTATGAGGAGAATGTTAATAACAGACAGCAAAAAAATCGAACAGCTTAGAGTTTTTTCAAAGCCACCAGTTTGAAAGGCATTAGATCTGTTCCTAACAATACTTTTTATTTTAATACATCTACATACTTGCATTGTGTCAGCTACAATATACCAGGTCACCTCTATGTTGTATGTGAGATTATTTTCAACACACCACAATCGATATGTTTATAATAGATGACAGCGAATTTTGTGAGTCTGACTTTATTAGAAGCATTGTGACATTCTCTCCTATGTAATAAAAGTCACCGAGATGTCTTTTAAATGTTTGCTTTTAAACATGTTACCATTAAATGCTACCTACAAAACTGTAGCAAACTATGCACCTTTAATTACAATTAATTATAACCTCAATGCACATAACTATTAGATTGTGAGCTATTATGAGCAGGACCCTTTATCAGTCAGTATTCAAATTTTATCTGTATGATGAATACTTACTATAATCAATAATAAATGCACAATCTTCACTGCCAAGGTAAGGTAAGTTCTTTCATCTACAGTTGTAACTGTAACTGCCTTTTTTAGGCCAACAACACCTTAGCCACTATTCCACCAGAAATCTGCATAATCATATAGCCGAAAAGAATACACAACTGCTTGAATTTCAAGCCTATTAAAATCCACAAGTTCAGCAGGTCTTTATCATTGCAGGTTCTTCCAAGTATGCCCCCATATCATGCAGGTCTCTTCTTGTAGTCAAGATTATTGCAAATTATTGTGCGATAGAGTCTGCCCATACATGACTAAGTCCCATGAAATTTAAATGATCTCAGGTGCCACACCCTCTGCTGAAGTATTTTAGTATTTTTTTTTCATTTAATTTAATTTATTTAATATAATTTAGATGTTTTCTTTCGTTTAGCAAAGTTACAAATTAAACATACAAGGTGGAAATTTTGCATGACATTCAACTGGACAACAATAACAATTAACATTGACTTATTAAAATCTAGCCAAATAATAACATTCTTTCCCCTACAAAATATACCGTATGTAATTATTGAGCACCACCACCAGTTTGACAGTGGTAAAGTCAAATTTGTGTTAGCACACTTTTTAAATTTGCATTTTATTGTAAATTTTGTAAAAATTGAGAAATGCATGTAAACCTCACAAAAAGACGTGTTAACAAAAACGAATGTAATAATGCAAAACATAATCCATTGAGCCTACGTTTCAATATAAATACATTATAACACCCATGTATAATCTCTTAGAAAAGCTAATGTTTAGTAAATGCAGGACCACACTGCACTCATTGAAGTGAATGCAAGTGCCAATTAAAACTGGAACACAACTTGATGAGTTCCACTGGCATTGGGCACTCAGGAATGTACCTCAGTGAGTACATCATTCCCCTGCTGTGAAATGCTGTGGAGATCCATCTCAGGGGAATAGGGAATAAAACGCCCCTGTGAAAAAGCCCTTATAGTTAATGCTTGTGAGCCCTGCTACATTCAGATAACATGATATCTGCTATTATAGTTACAACCTCATCTGCCCATTAACACAACTGCATAGCACATTGAAGCTCATTTATTAACAGAGATATAAAAGCAAAGTAATCAACCTGCTTTACTTTGCAGTTTTCCCTCCGTTTGAGGGGGTGGGGTTTGATTAGTTGCACCTGAACAGACTTTATAAATAGAACCCCTGGCACTCCAGTGGAGCTTGCTCTAGTGTTAGCTTCTTTTAAGTGTTTGCTCGTTAAGTGGGGGTTCTGTAAGTGGAGTTACAAACACCGGAGTTGAAAACTAAAGGAGGTTCAAACTAGGTCAAAAGTTTTGTTCTAAACCCTCATTTTTATTTTATATATTTATTTATATTTTTTCCTGTTTTGATCTGTAACTGGGATAATGAGTGCTAGCAAGATTGAAGGTCTGACTCAGTGCACAGTCTGCCATATGTATGCAGATTTGGAACAAGAGATCCAAAATGCTTACCTCTGTGGTGGTTGTGAGCAAATTGCCACTTTGGAGGCTCAAGTTAGAGCACTAGAGCAACAAATTGCAACACTGCGGTCGATTGACAATCTTGAAAGGAGTCTTTTGCTCACTGAGCAGGACCTAGCGGGGTCAGATAGTTTGGGGGGAACAGAACAGCAGCAGGATGTTGAGGCAGCTAGCTGGGTGACAGTTAGAAAATCTAAGGTGGGCAAAAGGAAAATGGAGGCTGATCCGGAGATTATACATCGCAACAAATTTGCCAGATTGTGTGAAGATGATGGGAGTATTTAACTCTGGATTGGCAATTCTAGATGGGGCTGATCTCTCTAACAGCCGGGAGACCAGTTTCTCTAGTAGTGGTGGGGGGAGAGTAGAGTCAGGCCTAAGCAGATTGTGGTTGTAGGGGACTCAATTATTAGGAAAGTGGATAGGGTAATTTGTCGTCCGGATCGCTACAACCGAACAGTTTGCTGTCTACCTGGTGCCAGGGTTCGGCATGTGGTTGATCGGATAGACAAATTATTGGGTGGGGCTGGGCACGACCCAGCTGTCTTAGTGCATATCGGTACTAATGACAAAATAAATGGTAGATGGAAGACCTTAAAGAATGATTTCAGGGATCTAGGCTCTAAGATCAAGGAAAGGTCTTCCAATGTAATCTTTTCTGAAATTTTGCCTGTGCCACGTGCAAGTTTAGGAAAACAGCGGGAGCTTAGGGAGCTTAATGCGTGGCTAAAGTCTTGGTGCAGGAAGGAAGGGTTTGGGTTCATAGAGCACTGGGCTGACTTTTCGTTGGGGTACAACTTATACAGCCGTGACGGTTTGCACCTCAATGGAAGGGGGTCCGCGGTGCTAGGGGAAAGAATGGCTAAGAGGTTGGAGGAGTGTTTAAACTAGGCAAGGGGGGGGTGGGTGAGAGAAAGGATTATGGGGAAGCTAGTGTAGACGGGGCAGTGGGGTTAGTAAGGGGTCATGGGGGAGGAGTGAGGGGGGCATAAAGTTTACCAGCTAAGGAGGTCCCTCTGTTACAAGGAAAACAGAATAATACTAACTTAACGTATAATTCTTTACCAAGTAATGCACATTTCAAAAGTAAAAGTAATAACCTCCGCTGTATGCTGGCAAATGCACGGAGTTTGTCAGGTAAAATGGGAGACCTAGAATTAATTGCATGCTCTAAAAATTATGATATAATTGGTATCATTGAGACCTGGTGGGATGAAACATGTGACTGGATTGTGAATTTAAATGGTTACACCCTTTTTAGGAGGGATAGAGGGATTAAAAAGGGTGGAGGAGTGTGTTTGTATGTAAAGCCTGAATTAAAGCCATGCGCTAAAGAAATAAAAATAGCTGGCACTGGTGAGGGTGTAGAATCACTCTGGGTAGAGATTTCGACTGGGCAAAAGGTATCAAAAAGAATTATCATTGGTGTATGCTATAAACCACCTCGTATAAGTGTCGAGTATGAAGCCGAGCTACTCTTGCAGATACAAGCGGCTTCACAGCTGGGTCAAGTTGTTGCTATGGGTGACTTCAATTATCCAGACATTGACTGGGGTAATGGGGTTGCTAAGACAGAAAAAGCTAGTAGGTTTGTAAATATGCTGAATGACAACTTTTTATTCCAGCTCGTTCAAGAACCTACTAGGAATAACTCTCTTTTGGACCTTGTAATAACTAACAATACTGAACTCATCTCTAACATTTGTGTGGGTGAGCATTTAGGGAATAGTGATCATAACATGGTCTCCTTTGAGATTCTGTTGCAGAAGCAATTCTATAAGGGAGTAACTAAAACACTAAATTTCAGACGTGCAAACTTTGACAGTATAAGGGCATCTCTGCAACATATTAAGTGGGAAATGCTTTTCACAGGGTTAAACACAGAACAAAAATGGGAAGTCTTTAAAATGCTGCTTAATAAATATACTTGTCAGTATATTCCACTTGTAAGCAAGGAACGTCGTTGCAAAGCAAAACCTTTTTGGTTCAATAGAAGCGTTGGTGTTGAGGTGGGTAAGAAAAGACGTGCTTTTAAGGCTTTCAAGTTAGCTGGTACAGCCGAAACATTTATAAGGTACAAGGAGGCCAATAAATCATGCAAAGAAGCTATAAGGCAAGCTAAAATTGCTATAGAAAAGGATATTGCAGCAAGCAGTAAAAAAAATCCAAAATTATTTTTTAAATATGTCAATAGTAAAAAAATGAAGCAGGAAGGGGTGGGACCCTTACTATCAGAGGGGGGTCAGCTGGTTGATGAAAACAAAATAAAAGCGCAGATTCTGAACTCGTATTTTTCATCTGTGTACACAAATGAAGAACCAGTAAGTGAAGGTTTCCTTCTTAACACTCCCAATTCTAGTAATACAACTAATGATGCATGGTTCACACATGAAGAAATTCAAAAGAGACTTGAACATGTTAAGATTAACAAAGGTCCAGGGCCAGATGGTATTCATCCCAGGGTAATTAGCGAGCTTAGCTCTGTGATTGCCAAACCTCTTTACTTAATTTTTCAGGATTCATTGAGATCTGGCATTGTGCCGAGAGACTGGCGAATTGCTAATGTGGTGCCTCTATTCAAAAAAGGATCCCGTTCTCAGCCTCAAAACTATAGGCCAGTTAGTCTGACGTCAGTATTAGGAAAGCTTTTCGAAGGGTTAATAAAGGATAAGATACTGGACTTCATAGCAAATCATAATACTATGAGTTTGTGCCAGCATGGTTTTATGCGTAATAGATCTTGCCAGACTAACTTAATTTCTTTTTACGAGAATGTAAGTAGAGACCTCGATTCTGGGATGGCAGTGGATGTGATTTACTTAGACTTTGCTAAAGCATTTGATACAGTGCCACACAAAAGGTTACTGGTTAAATTAAGGAATGTTGGCCTGGAACATAGTATTTGTACCTGGATAGAGAACTGGCTAAAAGATAGACTACAAAGAGTGGTGGTAAATGGAACATTTTCTAATTGGACCAGTGTTGTTAGTGGAGTACCGCAGGGCTCTGTACTAGGTCCCTTGCTTTTCAACTTGTTTATTAATGACCTGGAGGTGGGCATTGAAAGTACTGTTTCTATTTTTGCAGATGATACTAAATTGTGCAGAACTATAGGTTCCATGCAGGATGCTGCCACTTTGCAAAGTGATCTGTCTAAACTGGAAAACTGGGCAGCAAACTGGAAAATGAGGTTCAACGTTGATAAATGCAAGGTTATGCACTTTGGCAAAAATAATATAAATGCAAGTTATACACTAAATGGCAGTGTGTTGGGAGTTTCCTTAAATGAAAAGGATCTAGGGGTCTTTGTAGATAACACGTTGTCTAATTCTGGGCAGTGTCATTCTGTGACTACTAAAGCAAATAAAGTTCTGTCTTGCATAAAAAAGGGCATTAACTCAAGGGATGAAAACATAATTATGCCTCTTTATAGGTCCTTGGTGAGGCCTCATCTGGAGTATGCAGTTCAGTTTTGGACTCCAGTCCTTAAGAGGGATATAAATGAGCTGGAGAGAGTGCAGAGACGTGCAACTAAATTGGTTAGAGGGACGGAAGACTTAAATTATGAGGGTAGACTGTCAAGGTTGGGGTTGTTTTCTCTGGAAAAAAGGCGCTTGCGAGGGGACATGATTACACTTTACAAGTACATTAGAGGACATTATAGACAAATGGCAGGGGACCTTTTTACCCATAAAGTGGATCACCGTACCAGAGGCCACCCCTTTAGACTAGAAGAAAAGAACTTTCATTTGAAGCAACGTAGAGGGTTCTTCACAGTCAGGACAGTGAGGTTGTGGAATGCACTGCCGGGTGATGTTGTGATGGCTGATTCAGTTAATGCCTTTAAGAATGGCTTGGATGATTTTTTGGACAGACATAATATCCAAGGCTATTGTGATACTAAACTCTATAGTTAGTATAGGTATGGGTATATAGAATTTTAATTAAAAGTAGGGAGGGGCGTGTGTATGGATGATGGGTTTTCATTTGGAGGGGTTGAACTTGATGGACTTTGTCTTTTTTCAACCCAATTTAACTATGTAACTATGTAACTGGCAAGGTAAAATCAGTCTACCAGTTTCTAATCACTGACGGTAGCTATGGGTAACAACAACAATATATATATATATATATATATATATATATATATATATATATATATATATATATATATATATATATATATATATATATATATATATATATATATTTATTTATTTTAGTATAGTATAGTTAAAGCTGCAAAGAGAAGATCTAAGGGTTGGCAAAAGCCTAGGGCACAACAGTGGGAGGATGCTAGACACATACCTCTACTGAATTCTATATCAGCCCTGAACATTCACCAAAACCTGAGCAGGTAGAGTGTGGTGGAGGGTATGGGTGATGATATCCGTGGCTTGCTGCCTGTTCTCAGTCAAAACCTTAAACTTAAAGGGGTTCCCTTCACAAAAATGTTTTTTTTTTCTTTTTATGCATAGCTTTAAGATATACAATTTGAAAATTGTATCTGTCCGACTGATTACCAGACCTGAAAAATAACCGACTTCTATAACATTTTTTAATAGTCAAACCGTATGGGATAAACACTGCTTTCATTAGGAATTACATTCACAGACAACTTTAAAACCATTACAATTTATTTTTTGGCTGCAGGACCCCATTACGCATGGGAGTCATCGCAAACACCAAAATGAACCAAATTAGGGCAGAATCATTGCATCTGTATGTAAATATTCATATGTTACTTGCCAGAGTTTTGGATAATTTAGTGCCAGTGCGGAATCTAGTGTATTGTCATGCATTTTTACCAATTTACCAAAATCCCACCTCTATTCAGGGCTTCCTGAATAAAATTCTTGGGGTATATGGACATCGGTTAAGCAGTGATTAACACTGCATATACCATCACGTAACATTTGACTGCTGAAATTGATCATTTTAGGGTAAGAAAAAATAGTTTTTTCAAATGTATAAATTTACAAAGCATAAATCTATTTTGTGACTTTTTGGTATAAATAAATGCAGTAGTAGAACAAATACATGCAGGCAACAAGCATGACAGCTTAATAAATTTACAGCAACATTTTCCTAACAACCCACATGCACAATGAATCATTTCACAGGCACACACATTGTCTTCTGATGTGGACAATGCTATTGTATTGAACTGAATGAAATAAAAGCACATAATTAAATATTTGCCATACAACAGCAAAAGATGGGGTGGTTTTTCCACCCTGGTCTTCTGGGTTTGGAACACAGAGTATGTTCGGCAGTTAATCAATCTCGTTATGTTAAACTTTCACCACATAAAATAAATAAAAAGACAGACATACACAAATGAATTCTGCTTTAAAATTGAGAAAAAAAAGCAGTTCCTGTCAATTAGGTGCTATTGCTGTGCATAACAAAGATGAAAAGACTGAAAAGAAAAAAACATGGATATAAAAACTAAGCTAATCTATGTATACAAGGGTAACTAACATTTTTTTAAACACTAAAAAATGCCACATTAAGTAAAATGATAATGCATTTACCAGAAGAGAAACTGTAAATCCAGAATCTTCTCTTGATAAGCTATGTGCTGCACATTCCAAGGCATTATTCTCTCCTTGCTGTTTGTAGATATAAGCACAATTCCTTTCCAGTGCAGTACAAATACCTTTAAAAAGGATCACGCTAGTAGTGCAACCCATTCCCGGTGTGTTAGAATGGACATTTTTAACAGTCCTGGCTCCATTTGCTGGCAATCTCCATCTGCCTCCCTCTTCTGGTGATTCTTACATTACACATATTAAAGATCTCTGAAACACTGACTAAGCCCATTAAACAGAAAGGAGGAGTGAAAATGAGGGGGGGGGGAAGCTGCAATTCAGAAATGATAAAGAAACGTATAACCCTGCATACAATGAAGAGGAAACAAGTAACAACAGCATGCACATAGCCAGGACCACATTTGCGATGTGCTTATAAGGAATGTAACAGACACAGATGAGGCTACTACTGCTGACAGTCATAGAGAATCTTAAAGCAGCAGGCTCTTTCCCAGAAAGCACTGCGCCAGTAGTCGCAAATGCTTTTTACCCCTGACTTAAATTTACTGTATGATGTTTAATACTTCATTATAGAATTTCACATAAGGTGAAAAGCCGAATGAAAAGGAAGTGGGGGGACTATAATTTCTGTCGCTATGGCAACATGTTTAAAAGGGCTATAGCATGTGTGCCTGCTATGGAAATGGTTTTCTGAAACCAAGTCACAGGGGAACGAAAGATTGACACAAGCAATTTCCTGCATTCTTCTTCGCTTCTGTGAGAGAATGGAGAACGATTTTCCTCCACTAAGAAAATCTGTTATTGACAACCTGTTGGTGTATGTGTCACATTGTGATTCTTCCAGAAATCTTTATTACAGATTAGATTTACATTTGTAACAATTAATGTTAATTGTTCATCTTGATTTTAGTCCTTCTATAAATAAGTTTGACAATGTGCATGCATATTACCTTGCAGGCATATAATATATACACACCTACACATGCACGCCATGCCCATTACATGGAGATATATATGTGCACACAAACATATCGGGATATATCCATTACTTTCTATTGCTTATTTTTTTAGTCAGGCCCTCTCCTATTCATATTCCAGTCTTTCATTTAAACTACTGCCGGGTTGCTATGGTAAGACCCTAGAAACCAGATAGCAAAATGAAAAAAAGTATTTGGTGAGCAACCCGTTTAAAGTTACATTTTTTCCCCTATGCATGCCTGTCTGCAGTAACTCTTAGAAGGAGGTCAGACTCTGAACTGTTATAATTTGATACATAAATTGATACATTTTATCTTTATCCCTGCTGAACATAATCCTGGAATTTTATTAAAGGCAGCTGTTATACTTGATACAATAGTTGCTAATATTCCACAGTTGCTGAGAAATGTGGTTTACTATCTAATATCAACTGAATTGGAAAACAAACATTAATGCGTTAATAACACCACTATGTACCAAATTTTAACTGACGACATCACTACCCACCATTTAACATAAATGTGTGGTGATTGACTCAATAACGCTCATTAAGAAGAGCACCAAAAGCCTATACAAGTCCAGATACATAATTCGATAAAGTTATTACTACATATACAGTTTGGGGTCCAGACATAGCATCATGACTAATCACTGGTCTCTTGACCATTTCTCAGTTCAGTGTTAAAACTACGGGCCATTCCTATCCAACCACAACATTGGGCAAAAAATAAATGACTAATTGTTTGGTCCCCAATAAATTCATGACGACTGTGAAGACCAGTCCAAAGCATTAGCAGCCTGGTTACTTACATAGAAAGGACAGAAAAGAACATTAAATTTTATGAGGTAGTTCTATTCATAGGTGTGGCAAACCTTTACTCATAATAAACTACAAGTAAATACAAATGAAAAGAACATGATTTAATGATGGAAACAGGAGGGCCATGGCCTTGGGTGAATAATGCCTGAAAATGATACAGCATCATGAGAAGTAAAGTACTAGTAGTTATATAAAATTATTTTGTATATATTTTTTTATTTCTAAGGTTAGTCACATTCTGGATGTATTAATAAAAAGACAATATATAACGAATATTACGCCATGCGGAAATAAACACAATCTAATATATTTTATGTTATACTTCAAAATAGTGACTGTAGGACAAGAACCAGATATCCTGTGGCTGGGGGTTCTGCTAAAACTGTCATCATAATGTGACGTCCGCAGGGATGTTGCTTTGAGTCTCCACAGTAACATAACAGTGCAGTGACAGAGGGAGCACAGTGCAGAAGGTATCTGAATGTAGAAGTCTTTTGCTGGAAAGAGGTTGTGCAAAACAAAAAATGTTTTCAATATAATTATTTAGCCAAAAATGTAATCTAATCTATAAAGGATGGAGTGACTGGATGTCTAACATAATAGCCAGAAGGACAAGGAAAGTCTAAAATAGAATATGGCTAGAAATGCTGTATTTTGTATACTATATCAACATAATCATGAACTTACTGCACCACAAAGCCTAATCAAACAAATGATTTATGCTTTCAAAGTTGGCCACAGGGGGCTGTCATCTTGTAACTTTGTTAAACATCTTTGCCTGACCCTGACCCTGCACATGCTCAGTGTGGTCTGGGCTGCTTAGGGATCGTCATAAACAAAGCTGCTTGGATTCTGCATGGCTGGTAAGTAAGGCAGGGGCTCCCCCTGCTGTTCATAAGTATGATTGTTTCCCTGCTCAGCAGTTAGGGGCCATCTGACAATTCCTATCCACAGCAGTAAATGAAGGGAGAATTTCACTGCATACAGTCAGGTTTCTTATAAAAACGGTACACATTTTTTAAGTATATTGTATATAGGTTTCTTTTTCATTAAAGAACGTAAAATGTGGATTTTATTTTTTTGCCTTTCCTTGTCCTTTAATTCCTGCTTTGCAGCTCAATTGGTTTCCCCTTACCAAGCAGTAACCAATCAGTGACTTGTGGGGGGGGGGGGGCACATGGACCATAACTGTTTGCTTTTGAATCTGACCTGTATGCTAGGGATTAAGTGCAAAGTCACTGAACAGTTATGCCCCCTGTGGCCCCCCTTAAAGTAGCTGACTAACTCAGAGTTAAAGAGCTGCAAAGAAGTAGTGTTCTGGTTATTATGTTAAGACATCCAGGCACTCCAGACTTTATAGATTACAGTTTTGGCCAACTAATTATATTAAAAACATTTTTTATTTTGCACAGCCTATTTTACACAGTTTTTATTTTTACACTGAACTGTTCCTTTAAGGAAAATTAAAAGGAAGCACTATTCACATTAAAGGGATTCTGTCATGATTTTTATGGTTTACTTTTTATTTCTAAAGTGCACTGTTTACATTGCAAATAATTCACTCTACCATTTAATTTTTTTATTCTTGAACCAACAAATGTATTTCTTTAGCTGTAATTAATGTTCCCTCTAAGGCGCTATGCTCTCGTGCACACTAATTTTAAGGCCAGCACACACAATACATTGCGGTGTGCACAAAGAATTTTATGTGAAAACACAATTGTTATGTGAGCACACCAGTTTTTTTTAATTGTGCACACAATTCTAAAAAGTACACACAAAAGAAATATTATGTGCACACGTCAAAGAAAAAAACAGAGAGAACATTGGCTGTAATATTGGTGTGGAAGCAGCCATTTCAGCGCAGTGCTTGATTCTGAGCATTGGAAATTAGCCAGCACTTCAAGATGTAACTACTTTGAGACAGCTATTGTTTCCCCTCTTTCGATTGTATTTTACCACAACCTAAGTCGTGCTCCCTAGCCCCTCCCAGCCCTAGTGGTAGACATGAGAATAGCACCCATGCAGGAAAAAGCAGACTGCTATCTGGTTAGCTATCCATTGTGATAGGGTGCTTGGGGGGGGGTTGCTATCACTCCAACTTGCAGTGTAGCGGTAAAGAGTTTATCAGAGCACAAGTCTCATGACCTGAGGGAACCTGGGAAACTGACAATATGTCTACCCCATGACATGAAAAAATGTTTGCACTTTTAAAAAACTGATTTCAATGCTGAAGTCTGCTGGAGCAGCACTATTAACTGATAGAAAAAACAGTATCTCTTTAACCTAAATTTCAAACAGATTTTCCATCCCCTTTAACAGATACTAAAAGTAAGTTGTAAAAGTGAACCACTTGTTAAATGAGTAAATGCATGATGCTGAAAAGTGTGAAGTAAAAAATAAGCACTATCTTTAGTAGTACCATTGACTTTAAAGAAATACACATTTTTGTCTGTTGGAAAAATTAGAATGATTGTCAAAAGAAAAATATTATAGTTTATTTTCCAAATGAAAGAATCGGAAAATATTCTTTAAAATAACATATTTAACCAACATTTACATTTTTGTAATTATTATATGTTTACTTCAGATCAAATCAGAAAAAAACATGTGAAAAAAGATCATGAAATTTAGAATACACTCGTTCACAAAGGAAACCAAAAACTCCAGCACCCCCAACCTTAGGATATTCTATTTGCAACAAACAGAATGCAACCCAATAAAACAATGTAATGCCCACAAGTTGTACTTTCTTCCCCAGGGTATCCATGGCAACCCATTTTTTTCTCTGTCCTGGCCAACAGGTTGGGAAACCATGGGCTAACTGCACATGTGACCTGCCAACAATGCCTTTCTGCTAAATGCAAATTGATAAGATTCCCCTGAAGTTCTGTGGAATTAACTTCCCCACTTAAATTTTTTTCCATCATTACATTTTCCATAGATTTCCAAACTCTCTCTTCTCTATCCAAATCTCTTACAAGAAACCTCTAGGGATGCTTTAGGGAAGTATTCTTTTTTATAATGAGAACCCATAAACCACAAATACCAACTAAACTTCCCCAAAAAAGCCACATCTCCTTTCAGATTTCTCACATTTTATTTCCTACTGGCAATGCTATTGTCTCTTTCAGTCAGTGTTTATATGCATTATTTTAACTGTAATACAGTGCCGTAAATTATGCCCTTTATAGATAAATATTTTATCATTCTGGCATGCTTGTCCTACACAGTATAGTTCAATAAAAAATGGCAAGCAATTTTAAAAAGTTTAAAAAGTCAATCTGAAAAAAAAAAAAAAAAAACTCAAAAATGTGAACAACCTCTTTCATTAAAAGAAAAATGGACCATAATTTGCACAATTGAAGACAGAAATTACAAGGTCTATAATTCACTGGACCACCCATGTAAAATATGTACAGTATTACATATACATTTAAATAAAGAAATCAAGTTTAGCAGTTATGACACACTAAACTGACTATTTTCATATTAGTGAAATTGTACAAACACAGCTGCAAGAGGCACCAGTGTTTCAAGCGATTAACTTTTAAAACATTATATTTATTTTGATTCTAAAGAAAGAGATTCAAACGTTATACAGAAGAAAACGGTAAAGGTGCTTTTTGTTAAGATGATGACACATACTCTGAAAAAATTAATAAATACATTTCAAAATGATAGAATTTCATCTATATGCTGCAATAATAATTTTGGGAAATGAATTACGTCCTGTATTAATTAAAACAAGTCAGAGGATCCAAAAACCAAAGGAAAACACAAAAAAAATTCTATTCTTTATAAATCAAGCTACAACACTGTCAAAACTAGTTCATGGTAGGGATGACGAGATGTTAAGGAAGGTGATACACCAGGGTGGTAAATGCATATTAATACTGTATGAGACAATCATGTTTCGAATCATGTTTAGACCATGGCACTCCTTTTATAAAGCAATATTGACATAGATTTTCCCAATACGGTATGCATAATAAGAAATAACTAAAGATGTCTGTTTCCAATATACCACATCTGGAACATGTTTTCTTGTTAAAGTCACACATAAATCTTTGGGAAAAAAGTGAGAATCTGAATACCGTACCTACATTTCTAGTTACTGGATTAAGGTTTCTACAGTATTTAAAGAACCCACTAGCATGATGCTAGATTTTTTTGTGTGCCAATGCTTTTAAGTTAGATGAGTATGACACTTGCGCAGATTGTAGAAGTTATACAGGGTTGAAATAAACTTTTAGGTCTACTTGTCTACTCTAAATCATATGCAAACATTGTGTCCAAAGATTTGACCCATTTGGTCAAGTCGGTACATTCCAAAGTTTGGGAAACCTTCCCTTTCATACTCGGCATCAGTACTTAATTGGCTCATTATGCCATAATCCAAGTCATGTGAAGTCACATGAAGTCAGTTCCAAAGTGGAATGGGTGGGAATATGAAAATAAAAATTATGTTATTCAATAGTCTTTAAAACACAAAAATTGCAATCTTGTGCAAAACACAGATTTTATATAAATATAAACAATATATACAAATAAAAAGATAAACCACAAACAGTGGCAAAGGTACATTCATGGTATTTTCTTGCATACAGTAACCGTTACAGCACTTTTTAGCTGATTAATATTGAGGAAAACAATGTTTTCATGGGTTTTATTACCAAATTCATTTAACAACCACCTAAACCTGTATTTAATACCAAATCTATCTTTCAGTGTAGAGATATACTGTACATTAACTTTTAGTTTTGAAGGAATAGAATGACATTTATAGATATTAAGAAAAACTATTTAAAAGGCTGTTCCTGTTGCGGACTACAACAAAACATACTGTACATAGCTGGGTTGCTGGTGAAAGATTCAAGTGGTACTGCAAGCAACACCTTTCAAAGCACAACCATTCAGTCACAACACAAATACTTCTTCTTCCTGGTTTCCCTGGTCTCTCAGGTAGAGAGGCCCACGTCTAAGCCCTGAGGATCAGCATTGCTGATTAGTATTGTAGCATAAGCCTCTTCTACTTCTTAATACATGCTATTAAGCACATTCCATTTTTACTTCTCACTTAAATGCTTATTTGCAATTGTAAAAGTTTTTGTGTTTTTTTGCATATCATGGCATTGTGGGATGTAACTCTAAAAAAAGCACCTATCTGGCCCAAGTTATCAGCATAACAGTTCAATACTGATTATCATGTATGTTACAAACAGTAAACAACCTTTTCTTCAATTGAAGATATACCAGCGCTAAAAGCTCAGGGTAGACACAAGGAGGAAATGCAAACACAATATAGTGTAGTAGTTTTTGAATCTAATGAAATATATAACCCTTTGTGCGATAGTTAAACGATGTGGTTTTGGGGTCTTCCACCAAGGGGTTAAAAGGCCATTTTTCCGTGCTTTTGATAAATAATGTGGCCACCTCCTGTGTGGGGCAGTGGGTACTTACAGACGTTTTTAAATATCACCAGCATGTAATAAAATCCCTTGTCCTATTCTTGGTGAGTATGTGGGGCAGTGGGTACTTACAGACGTTTAAAATTATCATCAGCATGTAATAAAATCCTTTATCCCAGTCTTGGTAAGCTCCAGGTTTCTAAAAAGCATATGCTAAAATCGTGTAAAAACTTCTTTAATAGATTAAAAAGGTAAAAACATAGATTGCACTCACATGTGTGTGCTTAATATAAGCATAAAAAGCAGTTTGCATTGGGGTTTCTCAAGTCCTGCGGTCCATTAAGATGTTACGATTTGCCTGGCGTTTGTTGGTAAGACACGCTGATCCTGGTCCCCCTCTGATGACGTCACTGCTCAGCCGACGCGTTTCGTCTATTGCGACTTTCTCAAGGCTTGTAATTTCTTAGTGCGCATATGCGCCTTTTTAAGACGGAGCTCAACCATGGACGCGCATGCGCACCTCTTCTTCATTTGGAACGCACGCGTCTCCATGGCAACCCGCCGTTCTACATTACACGATAATGGCATAAGCTATTGGAAAAAAATTGAGATGGGTTTTCTTAGCGATCTAAAAGGGTAAATTAGCCTGTCCTTTGGCATATCATTAGTTTGGCTTGTATGTGGTATAACAGTCTATGGTTGCCATGGAGATGGTATCACTCAGCGTCTTCAGTTGAGGTTGACATGAGCAACCATGGTTAAACTGAATTTTTTATGTATACATATTTAAAGCAGTATATTCGTTTTTTGAAACAGTATATTCATTATTACAACATTCCACATCTTGCCTAATTTCAATAATTACATCCCTGATTGTATGTAAGAGGGCTACTGTTATTATATATATTTATTGTTTTTTCTATAGGAATGCTCTTAGGTTTATGTCAATATTTAGGCCTTTAGGTACAAACGTTTCCAACATGTGTATCCATTTGCTTTCACATTGTAAGGTTTTTTTCTCTAGGTTCCCTCCTCTCCATTTGTTTTTTACTTTTTCTAAGCCCCAGAATGTTAGGCCTGTCGGGCTCATTTTGTGATGCTCTTTGAAGTGTTTGGAAACACTATGGTTTTCCTTCCCTTTTTTTATGTTATTTATATGCTCTCGGATGCGTTCCTTCAATGTACGATTTGTTTTGCCTACATATTGAAGGCCGCAAGGGCATTGTAGGCAGTATATGACATTTGTAGTGGTGCAGTTTATATTATCTTTGATTTTAAATTCTTTGTTATTTGCATTTGATTTGAATATTTTACTTTTTTTTCCGAATTGACAGGCTTTACATAGAGAACAGGGATAGAAACCAGGCCATGTGCATTCCTTTGATCTCTCTACAGTTTTTGTTGTTTCAACATAGTTTTTAGTAAGCATCTGCTGTAGGTTGTTAGATTTTTTAAAAACCACTCGTGGTTGTTCTGGGAGGGTATCTTTTAGATCTACATCACATTTCAATATATCCCAATGTTTCTTAATTATGTTCCCAATTTCATTGGCCAGGGGATTATAAGTTGTTGAAAACACTAGTTCTGGTTGCCTATTCTCCTTTGGTTTTTTTCTTTCTATAAGTTTTGTTCTGTCTATTTTATTTACTTTTTCTCTCGATTGTTTTATTGTACTATCTTTGTATCCTCTCTCTTTGAACCTTTTGCCCATAATATCCAATTGTTTGTTCATTACCCCATCCTCACTGCAATTTTTCTTTATCCTGCACATTTGACTATACGGGATACTTCGTAGCCATTGTGGGTGGTGGTTACTTGTGGATGTTACATAGTTATTTGCATCTACCTCCTTGAAAAACGTTTTAGAGTGTATTACGGAGTCTTTTATGTAAATCTCGAGATCTAGAAAATTTATATGTTGTGTGTCATGAGTCAACGTGAACTCTAAATTTAAATCATTCTGGTTTAGGGATGTGGTGAATTCTAAAAGGGTTTCTTCTGACCCTTTCCAAATTAGGATAATATCGTCTATGTAGCGACGCCATAGGAACAAGTCCGCACCCCTCTTTAGGACAGGGGCAACATGTTGCTCCTCCCAATATCCTAGATGTAGGTTGGCATAGCTGGGTGCGAATCTTGTTCCCATGGCTGTCCCACATATCTGGAGGTAGTATTTATCCTGGAACCAGAAAAAATTATGTTCCAAAATGAATTCGATACCTTTTAGGATGAATTCCTTTTGGCTATTTGGTATTGATTCATCACCCTCCAAAAAATGTGCCGTGGCTTTCATTCCCTGGACGTGTCTTATCGACATGTATAGAGATTTAACATCCAAGGTTGCTAATATCATTCCTGGTTCCCATCGAATATTTTGTAGAATTTGAATAACCTCAGTGGAGTCCTTCAAATAAGCTGGGAGTGACACTACATATTTTTGTAGCATTCTGTCTATATATTGAGACAGATTGCTAGTAGGGGAGTCAATCCCTGATATGATTGGTCTCCCTGGGGGGTTAGTCTGATTTTTGTGAATTTTGGGTAGACAATATAGAACTGGGACTATTGGGTGTTCAACTCTTAAGTATTTCCACTCGTCTACATTTAAAATTTCATTTCTTCTAGCCTCATCTACCATTTGTTTCAGCTTCTTATTAAAGGTCTCCATTGGATTTACCGTTAGTTCCTTATATGTGTTCTTGTCCTCTATTAGGGTTTGGCACATCTGTAGATATTTGTTTTTATCCATAATTACTATCCCTCCCCCCTTATCTGCTGCTTTTATTATTATGTTCTGATCTTTCTCTAATGTTTTTAAAGCTAATTGTTCCCTTTTGGTAAGATTTAGATTTGGTTGTTTTTAGCTTGATATTTATTCTGGGCTGTTTCTAGGTCTTTTTTAATAAGTTCCTCGTATATTTTTATGTGGTTTCCTTTTTCTTTAGAGGGGATATACTCTGATTTCTTTTTTAAGGTGGTATGGGAAAACTGGTCTTTTTCATTAGTGTAATTACTTTCTATATGATTATTTTTAGCAAACATCTTTTTTAGCATAATTTTGCGAATAAATTTCTCTGTGTCTATATACATTTCAAATTTGTTTGGTTTGTTTGTGGGTGCGAATGTTAACCCTTTTTTTAAAACATTTTCTTCTTCCAGTGTCAGTGTCCTCTCACTCAAATTAAAAATTCCATTTTGTGTGGTTTTTACCTTGTGTTTCTTTCCCCCTTGTGTGCCCCTACGTGTGGGTTGTTCCACTTCTTTTGTGTCCCTCCCATCCCCATTGGTAGTGGTGTCATTCGTGAACTGGTGTATGTTTTTTGATAAACATTTTTTGTTCCCTTTATTCCCCCCCCTTTCTACTCTCGGGTCCCATCGTCCTCTTTCTAGTGATTTGTTCCTGTGAGGTTTTTTGTGTCCCTGTTCTAAAAAATTCTCCTCTGGTGTGCTACTTTTTATCGGTTTATTCCCATTTGTGAACCATATATCCTGTGGCTCCCGCCGTGACATATGCCCTTTTGTGGTGTGTTTTTTATATGGCATGTTAGTTTCATATTGGTAATTTTCTTTTTTCCTTCCCCAGGTTTTAGTTTCACCTAATCTAAAATCTTCTAAATCTCGTTTAAATTTTGTCTGTTTTGTTTCTATAATTGATTTCTCTAGTCTGTTCAGGTTATCCACCATTGTCTGTTCCAGACTAGAGAACTGTTCTGATTCCTTATATGTGGTTAAGGTTTTCTGTATTTTTCTATTTTGTTGTTATATTCAATTAATTCCTTAGATCTCTGCTTTATAATTAATTGCATTAATTTGACTGTGCAACCATCTAGAATCTCATTCCACTCTGCCATGAATTCCAAATTTTCCTTCCCAAATGTGGGTTCCTTTTTAATACGTAGACCTCTGGGTGTAATTTTGTTTTCTATATATTTACTTAGAGTGGTTTTATCCCACCAAGCCCTTAACTCCTTAGATGCAAGGTATTCTAAATCATTAAAATTTTCATACATTTCAACATCAATAAAATCACTAACGTCATTTGGATCAGTAATGTCCCCTTTAAAGATCTGATCAAGATCAAAGTTCTTGGTGTGTCTGAATGTGAACATCTTTGCAGCGATCCTCAGGTGTGGAGACAAGACAACTGTAAATGGAAGGCAAGATCCCAAGGTTCTGCAGTTCACTCCCTTTGCCGGTATATGACCTGTTCTCCCTCAGATCGACCAAAATGCAAACAACCTTTTCTTCAATTGAAGATATACCATTTACAGTTGTCTTGTCTCCACACCTGAGGATCGCTGCAAAGATGTTCACATTCAGACACACCAAGAACTTTGATCTTGATCAGATCTTTAAAGGGGACATTACTGATCCAAATGACGTTAGTGATTTTATTGATGTTGAAATGTATGAAAATTTTAATGATTTAGAATACCTTGCATCTAAGGAGTTAAGGGCTTGGTGGGATAAAACCACTCTAAGTAAATATATAGAAAACAAAATTACACCCAGAGGTCTACGTATTAAAAAGGAACCCACATTTGGGAAGGAAAATTTGGAATTCATGGCAGAGTGGAATGAGATTCTAGATGGTTGCACAGTCAAATTAATGCAATTAATTATAAAGCAGAGATCTAAGGAATTAATTGAATATAACAACAAAATAGAAAAAATACAGAAAACCTTAACCACATATAAGGAATCAGAACAGTTCTCTAGTCTGGAACAGACAATGGTGGATAACCTGAACAGACTAGAGAAATCAATTATAGAAACAAAACAGACAAAATTTAAACGAGATTTAGAAGATTTTAGATTAGGTGAAACTAAAACCTGGGGAAGGAAAAAAGAAAATTACCAATATGAAACTAACATGCCATATAAAAAACACACCACAAAAGGGCATATGTCACGGCGGGAGCCACAGGATATATGGTTCACAAATGGGAATAAACCGATAAAAAGTAGCACACCAGAGGAGAATTTTTTAGAACAGGGACACAAAAAACCTCACAGGAACAAATCACTAGAAAGAGGACGATGGGACCCGAGAGTAGAAAGGGGGGGGAATAAAGGGAACAAAAAATGTTTATCAAAAAACATACACCAGTTCACGAATGACACCACTACCAATGGGGATGGGAGGGACACAAAAGAAGTGGAACAACCCACACGTAGGGGCACACAAGGGGGAAAGAAACACAAGGTAAAAACCACACAAAATGGAATTTTTAATTTGAGTGAGAGGACACTGACACTGGAAGAAGAAAATGTTTTAAAAAAAGGGTTAACATTCGCACCCACAAACAAACCAAACAAATTTGAAATGTATATAGACACAGAGAAATTTATTCGCAAAATTATGCTAAAAAAGATGTTTGCTAAAAATAATCATATAGAAAGTAATTACACTAATGAAAAAGACCAGTTTTCCCATACCACCTTAAAAAAGAAATCAGAGTATATCCCCTCTAAAGAAAAAGGAAACCACATAAAAATATACGAGGAACTTATTAAAAAAGACCTAGAAACAGCCCAGAATAAATATCAAGCTAAAAACAACCAAATCTAAATCTTACCAAAAGGGAACAATTAGCTTTAAAAACATTAGAGAAAGATCAGAACATAATAATAAAAGCAGCAGATAAGGGGGGAGGGATAGTAATTATGGATAAAAACAAATATCTACAGATGTGCCAAACCCTAATAGAGGACAAGAACACATATAAGGAACTAACGGTAAATCCAATGGAGACCTTTAATAAGAAGCTGAAACAAATGGTAGATGAGGCTAGAAGAAATGAAATTTTAAATGTAGACGAGTGGAAATACTTAAGAGTTGAACACCCAATAGTCCCAGTTCTATATTGTCTACCCAAAATTCACAAAAATCAGACTAACCCCCCAGGGAGACCAATCATATCAGGGATTGACTCCCCTACTAGCAATCTGTCTCAATATATAGACAGAATGCTACAAAAATATGTAGTGTCACTCCCAGCTTATTTGAAGGACTCCACTGAGGTTATTCAAATTCTACAAAATATTCGATGGGAACCAGGAATGATATTAGCAACCTTGGATGTTAAATCTCTATACATGTCGATAAGACACGTCCAGGGAATGAAAGCCACGGCACATTTTTTGGAGGGTGATGAATCAATACCAAATAGCCAAAAGGAATTCATCCTAAAAGGTATCGAATTCATTTTGGAACATAATTTTTTCTGGTTCCAGGATAAATACTACCTCCAGATATGTGGGACAGCCATGGGAACAAGATTCGCACCCAGCTATGCCAACCTACATCTAGGATATTGGGAGGAGCAACATGTTGCCCCTGTCCTAAAGAGGGGTGCGGACTTGTTCCTATGGCGTCGCTACATAGACGATATTATCCTAATTTGGAAAGGGTCAGAAGAAACCCTTTTAGAATTCACCACATCCCTAAACCAGAATGATTTAAATTTAGAGTTCACGTTGACTCATGACACACAACATATAAATTTTCTAGATCTCGAGATTTACATAAAAGACTCCGTAATACACTCTAAAACGTTTTTCAAGGAGGTAGATGCAAATAACTATGTAACATCCACAAGTAACCACCACCCACAATGGCTACGAAGTATCCCGTATAGTCAAATGTGCAGGATAAAGAAAAATTGCAGTGAGGATGGGGTAATGAACAAACAATTGGATATTATGGGCAAAAGGTTCAAAGAGAGAGGATACAAAGATAGTACAATAAAACAATCGAGAGAAAAAGTAAATAAAATAGACAGAACAAAACTTATAGAAAGAAAAAAACCAAAGGAGAATAGGCAACCAGAACTAGTGTTTTCAACAACTTATAATCCCCTGGCCAATGAAATTGGGAACATAATTAAGAAACATTGGGATATATTGAAATGTGATGTAGATCTAAAAGATACCCTCCCAGAACAACCACGAGTGGTTTTTAAAAAATCTAACAACCTACAGCAGATGCTTACTAAAAACTATGTTGAAACAACAAAAACTGTAGAGAGATCAAAGGAATGCACATGGCCTGGTTTCTATCCCTGTTCTCTATGTAAAGCCTGTCAATTCGGAAAAAAAAGTAAAATATTCAAATCAAATGCAAATAACAAAGAATTTAAAATCAAAGATAATATAAACTGCACCACTACAAATGTCATATACTGCCTACAATGCCCTTGCGGCCTTCAATATGTAGGCAAAACAAATCGTACATTGAAGGAACGCATCCGAGAGCATATAAATAACATAAAAAAAGGGAAGGAAAACCATAGTGTTTCCAAACACTTCAAAGAGCATCACAAAATGAGCCCGACAGGCCTAACATTCTGGGGCTTAGAAAAAGTAAAAAACAAATGGAGAGGAGGGAACCTAGAGAAAAAACCTTACAATGTGAAAGCAAATGGATACACATGTTGGAAACGTTTGTACCTAAAGGCCTAAATATTGACATAAACCTAAGAGCATTCCTATAGAAAAAACAATAAATATATATAATAACAGTAGCCCTCTTACATACAATCAGGGATGTAATTATTGAAATTAGGCAAGATGTGGAATGTTGTAATAATGAATATACTGTTTCAAAAAACGAATATACTGCTTTAAATATGTATACATAAAAAATTCAGTTTAACCATGGTTGCTCATGTCAACCTCAACTGAAGACGCTGAGTGATACCATCTCCATGGCAACCATAGACTGTTATACCACATACAAGCCAAACTAATGATATGCCAAAGGACAGGCTAATTTACCCTTTTAGATCGCTAAGAAAACCCATCTCAATTTTTTTCCAATAGCTTATGCCATTATCGTGTAATGTAGAACGGCGGGTTGCCATGGAGACGCGTGCGTTCCAAATGAAGAAGAGGTGCGCATGCGCGTCCATGGTTGAGCTCCGTCTTAAAAAGGCGCATATGCGCACTAAGAAATTACAAGCCTTGAGAAAGTCGCAATAGACGAAACGCGTCGGCTGAGCAGTGACGTCATCAGAGGGGGACCAGGATCAGCGTGTCTTACCAACAAACGCCAGGCAAATCGTAACATCTTAATGGACCGCAGGACTTGAGAAACCCCAATGCAAACTGCTTTTTATGCTTATATTAAGCACACACATGTGAGTGCAATCTATGTTTTTACCTTTTTAATCTATTAAAGAAGTTTTTACACGATTTTAGCATATGCTTTTTAGAAACCTGGAGCTTACCAAGACTGGGATAAAGGATTTTATTACATGCTGATGATAATTTTAAACGTCTGTAAGTACCCACTGCCCCACATACTCACCAAGAATAGGACAAGGGATTTTATTACATGCTGGTGATATTTAAAAACGTCTGTAAGTACCCACTGCCCCACACAGGAGGTGGCCACATTATTTATCAAAAGCACGGAAAAATGGCCTTTTAACCCCTTGGTGGAAGACCCCAAAACCACATCGTTTAACTATCGCACAAAGGGTTATATATTTCATTCGATTCAAAAACTACTACACTATATTGTGTTTGCATTTCCTCCTTGTGTCTACCCTGAGCTTTTAGCGCTGGTATATCTTCAATTGAAGAAAAGGTTGTTTGCATTTTGGTCGATCTGAGGGAGAACAGGTCATATACCGGCAAAGGGAGTGAACTGCAGAACCTTGGGATCTTGCCTTCCATTTACATGTTACAAACAGTACCATGATGGGATTAGGTAAAGTTACTGTGTAAAATAAATGTAATTCTAAACCCTGCTGTGTAAAGTCTATTGCATTTGATAAACGCAGAGAAGACCATTAGAGTAACTAAAGTAATCATTCAATAACTAAAGAACACATATGTTTATAAAACATGTAAATCAAACGCTCAAATATGAGCAAATAACTGATTTGTTAGGGTAAGGCTATGTCACCCAGATTTTATACTCTGCGTATATAAATGCCAGTGGTGAAAAGACAGTCCCCTGCTTTCCACCACCTGCATCATTATATACCCATATTGGATTTTGATGTGGAAAATTATGATTTGTTAAGGGTAAGGTAAGGTAAATAGTAACTACCCAAAATCGGCACATAACTGTCTAATGTAAATCTAATGTAAGTCTAATGTAAGGCTATTGTGAAGTAAGTTGTTTTCTCGGCTGGTGTAAATGCGCCAGGGGAGAAATCTGATCCTCTGGGCACAGGGTTCAGTCTTTCAGTGCACACAAAGAGTTGATTTAGGAGCAGAAACACAAATTTACATTTTTGTGCTGAATCTGCTCCGTGCATGCACTGACAGGCTGATCCCACGTCTGTCAACACACAACACATGGGGAAAAAAAGCAGTGGAGAAAACAACCAGTGTGCCATCAGGAGGACTCAACCCCCAAATTATAAAAAGCCCCTACCTAGTAAGCAACATAGTCCCCCTCCCTGCTTCCCCTCACAGAGTATACAAATTCCATCCAATGGACAGCACTCCTTTTTCCATAAAACCGTCTTTATTTTTCTTAGGACAGCAACATGCAACGTTTCGAGTGGCACTCCACTCTTTATCAAGAGTTCAATAGGTCTGAGAATGTCCGTAAAATTTTTCCCAGCTAAACAGTAGCCACACAGTTAATACCTAAGGGATCTACCATTTCTTATCATTAGACTTTACACTGCTAAGAAAACATGAGCGGGTAAGAAGAAATTTTCTACAGAACTCACATTTCTAATAAAATAACACACTGTTTCTCTCTGGGCACATAAAAACACAATTGCCTGATCTCAGATGAAAGGGTCAGATCTTGACCCAAAAGGCTGCACTTTTGGTAGAAGTTAAGCTCTGTTCTTTCAGTTATAAAGTCTATTTATGTCAATTATTGAAGCTCCCTGTGAAGATTAAGAGTGATCCCCATGCTGGAGACATCACTAGACGAGTGCCCTAGCATGAAGAAAAAAAACATAAAGACAAAAATAACACAGATGAGCCAGGCACAAAAAGACATACAGGAACAAATCTTTTATTTGTATAAACTTCATATATTTGCTTGTTTCTCATATCACTACTTCTTAAAGTCTGCAGAAAACATATATAAATCCAGTTCGCTGTACAGTGCTTTGCCCTCAAGGAGCACAATTTAAATAAAAATATAGATACATACAGTTCAAACAAAAACTATATTCTCAAGTGACCGGGACCTAGGAAAGCATGCCACCTACTGGCCACTTTTGAACTAGGAAACCCTGCCCCACTTCAGTAGCAGCAGCAGGGAATAGGTGAGAGCGGTGCTAGCAGGTGGGGCTGTGTGCAAGTGGGTAGGGTTGGATGCGAGCGGGTTGGGGTGTAAGCAGCCTATGGGCATACCAACTTTAGATAGGGCAAGAATTATGTAGCACTTTATAGAGATTTACCACAGTAGATCCCTCACTGAGCTTAAGTTGGATGCACACCTTTAGCAAGGTGGCAAGACTAGTTAATCACTTTGAGGTGGGCAACATTGATACACAATGACAGGAATACAGGTGGTTGGAGCGAGGGCCTCACTCTGATGGGATTTAGAAAGCTGTTTTAAACCTGCTCCCCCAGTGTGTGACATGGCCAATATTATAAAAGAGGCAGGAATGAATACTTATAATACTGATAGAATAATTATTATAATTGCTCTCCCCCAAAAATATTGGTGACCGCCTACAGTTTGAGATCACATGGACAAACCAGAAGGATACTGGAAGAATGTTTTGTGGAAGGATGAAGCCAAAATAGAACTTATTGGCTTAAAGGAAAACTATACCCCCAAAATGAATACTTAAGCAACAGACAGTTTATATCAAATTGAATGACATATTAAAGAATCTTACCAAACTGGAATATATATTTACATAAATATTGTCCTTTTACATCTCTTTCCTTGAACCACCATTTCGTGACTCTATCTGTGCTGCCTCAGAGATCACCTGACCAGAAATACTACAACACTAACTGTAACAGGAAGAAGTGAGGAAGCAAAAGGCAGAACTCTGTCTGTTAATTGGCTCATGTGACCTTACATGTGGTTTGTATGTGTGCACAGTGAATCTTACGATCTCAGGGGGCGGCCCTTATTTTTTAAAATGGCAATTTTCTATTTATGATTACCCAATGGCACATACTACTAATAAAGTATATTATTATGATAATGGTTCATTTACATGAAGCAGGGTTTTACACATGAGCTGTTTTACTCAGTATCTTTTAATAGAGACCTACATTGTTTGGGGGGTATAGTTTTCCTTTAAATGAGGAGCGTTACAGTTGGAGAAAGAAAAACGCTGCATTCCAACAAAAGAACCTAATCCCATCTGTGAAACAGTAGGAGTGTTCTGGTATGGGTCTGGATGGCTTGCCATCATTGATGGAATAATGAATTCTGAACTAGAGAATTCTAAAGGAAAATGGCTAGACATCTGTCCGTAAATTGCATCTCAATAGACAGTGGGTCATGCAGCAAAACAATTATCTTAAACACACAAGTCCTTCTACCAAAGAATGGTTATAAAGAAGAATAAAGTGAATGCTCTGGAACGGCCAAGTCAAAGTCCTGACCTTAATCCAATTGAAATGTTGTGGAAAGACCTAAAGCGAATGGGTCATGTGAGGAAACACCAACATCTAAGAGCTGAAGCTGTTCTGTATGAATGAATGAGCTAAAATTCCTCCTAGTCAATGTGCAGGACTAATCAACAGTTATCGCAAATGTTTAGTTGCAGTTATTGCTGAAAAAAGGGGGTCACACCAAATACTGAGTGAAATAAAGTGAATATGAATTCACTTGCTTTTGCGCCACACCAATATGTTATTGGATCATTTTTTTTACATGACCAAACATTTTTTGTTTCATTTGGGAGCTGTGTAGTGTCTGAACTTAATTCATACTAACCGCAAACACATCATTTGCTCTCTTTAAAATGCAATAGTGAGAGGTGAGGTTATGGTTTAATGAGGTTTCACAAGCCAGTAAACCTGAACATGCATGAGTGAATGAGTAATAAGAGTGCGTGGGTGGATGTGGACATATACTGTGGAGTGCTGCACAGTTCCAGTTCTCAGACACTAAGCACAGTCTGTATCAGTTACAGTAACCAAGCAACTTCTGCAAGAAAGTGAAACGTGTTTTCTTTAACAGGGCATTATTCCTTCCAAGCTCACTGGAACCTGTCATTCCTCCTATGTGGTATAAATGCCTGGAGCTGAATTCTAAGCATGAACATTGTAACTTTCCCCAGTTTCACAAGAGTAAATACTGTTTGCTTTCTCCTGTGCTGAAAATGTAATAAATGTACAATGCTTATCAGAACTACAACATCATGCGTTAATGCAGTCATTTTTAAAGGGCAACTAAAGCTTTGCTTTAATAATTATAGGATATTCCACAGGAAGCAGTCCTGTTGCTGAATTTAGAGCTCCATGTGTTTCTCAGAGCTTCCTTCAATAATGCTCCATTGCAACCTCCTTGCATTCAAGTGTGACATACAACCCCCTCATGGTTAATGTGCATATGACATACCCAACAGGTGTGTTGTGTCTCTTTCCTGCAGGAGGATAGGCGCTCCAAGTAATTGCAAAATGTTGTAGTAAAATGATATGCCCTATTCAGCCATACTGAAAGAACAGTATGTCCATTTAGAATCCTTTCATTGAGCACTCTGTATATATTCACACCACTGAATGGCTGCCTGCAGTGACACTTTTGATCTCTTTATTCAGCATAGCAAGGGTTAAACAGCATTTTAAGGCCCTAGGCAAGAAGTAAGTTGCTGGGTAATTATCAAATAATGATACTATTGATATTGCAGTGCCAAAGTCAGACTTTACCTAGCAGGCATGATGGCAGGAACACAAGTTGCTCTGCTGTTTGCTTAACCCTCTCGCTCCTCCGTGATAAGTCGTGCTACTGTTAAATATAAACAGCCTGCTAAGAGTATGTTTTTACTCAAATGGCACAATAGATCGTTTTTAAGCAAAGAGACCGACTGATTAAACCTACATGTGTATACAAGTGTATACAAGGAAGTCACCTGCAGGCAAAAATCCAGTGTGCTCATAACCTAACCGCAATGGCACATTTGGCATTTTGTGCAGAATGAAGCATTTTCATGCGATTACATGGTTCTGGCTTGCAACAGGTGATTTCAAGGCTATTCAGTTGTTTTGTCAAGGAGTGTGACTTTGGGCAACAATACGTCCCATGCACACTCCCCTAAATGTCACACACAGTCATTTTCAGTTACCAACAGACTATCCAGTGGATTTACGACAATTGTTGCAATTCATTGGGCTAGTAGACTGTCAAAAGCAGAAAATGAATTATAAAGGAAAAAAAAAATGATCTCCACTTTTTTTTAGTTAAACTACAAGATGGAATGGCAGTAGTTCAATCAGGTAACTTAATATAACATTTTCAGCAAGCTGTAGTTCAGGCAAATTATTTTAAGCCACTTGTATGCCTCAGGACTGAGTGAAGTAATGCAGTAATACAAACCAGCTCCCTGCAGCATATCTTTTGTCTATTAAAATGAATGGCAAAGTCAAATGATACTGCTTCTCTACAAAATATAATAATGTCCTGCAGGAGAGACTGTTTAAAAAAAGTCAGCATTCCATTTCCTAACTGGTAAAATGGATACATTTTTGAAAATACACTTTAACATCTCTTTATAGTTATTATGTAATGTTTTGCATGTCTGCTTGCCATCACATTGCGTTGTGGTTAAAAAAGAACACTGACAGGAAATTCTAACTGCAAGGAACAGATCTTAGAGGTGAAACTAAATATTTGGACTGCCAGGCTATGATAACATGAGATACGCACAGGCATGCCAATCCTAAAACAACAAAGTAATGTTGTGACAGCAAGAAAATTAGGGGAGCCATTTGCCGTGGTCATGAAGAGTCTGCAAACCCATTATTTTATAACACTTAGGTACAAATAACTCACCCGCCTACTCAAGGGTGTACTTGCTAACATGACATTTCCTTTAAAATCCACCTATCACCCTTATAGCATGCAGCAATATAGAAAAAAGAAAGCTGCAATTTTTTATTTATTCATGTGACAAGCATAACCCAATTAATCACATCAAACAAGATTAGAATTATTTACTGCACGCAGATGTAAAGTTGGCCAGACGCAAAGATAAAGTTGTACGAAACAAAACTTCATACAATATTTGGACCATATCTTTTCATGAACATGGAAAGCTTGAGTTTTTGGGTGCCCTTCTAGAAGTGTTTCTATTATTGGCTATAACATTTTCTGAAATACAATTTTCTTCTTTATAAGAGAAACTAATTAATTATAGGGATGCACCGAATCCAGGATTCGGTTTGGGGTTTGGCCAGGATTCGGGCAAATCCTTCTTCCATATGCAAATTAGGGGCAGGGAGGGAATCGCGTGACTTTTTGTCACAAAACAAGGAAGTAAAGAATGTTTCCCCCTTCCCACCTCCAATTTGCCTAAGCAAATTAAGATTCGGATTCGGTTCAGTATTCGGCCAAATCTTTTACAAAGGATTCAGGGGTTCGCCCGAATCCAAAATAGTGGATTCGGTGCATCCCTAATTAATGATTGGTGTGCATGTGTTATAGTACTGAATATAGCAGTGTCACTATCTGAATGGATAGCAAACTTACTATTACTGCAGCAAAAAAAAGTGGGGAACATACTGCTTAAACAGAAGTAACTGTAAGAAATAAACATTACTAGTGGTCACAAAGCATACTCAAAGCAGGTGCCTTCGCAGCTGCCTAGTATTGAGCTACCATGACTATAGAATAAGTCATCTGATTTTTGGCTAAAGGTAATTGCAAAGTGTGCCTAGAAGGAGTTACAGTGTTAAATCCTATTGCTGAGCTAGCAAATAGGACAGCATCCAAGTCAACATTTTACTGATTGCTATGGCTACATCAAATATACCTGTGAACTTTGAAGATCTGGTTTTGCCCACAGCTTAAAGTCATAGCAAACAGGACCATGTGACAAACACAATTTACACAGTTAAACTGTTATAAGAATAATTCAGTAGTGAGCTACATGGGAATTATGGGTCACCAAGGTGCTTATATTCCCATCGCTGAAAACCTCTGCTTTGAAGTGCTACCAACAATTAATTTATGATCTGATATTTTCAACGGATACTGTCGGGGGAAAACACGTTTTTTTCAAAACGCATCAGTGCTGCTCCAGCAGAATTCTGCACTGAAAATCGTTTCTCAAAAGAGCAAACAGATTTTTTCAAATTTAATTCTGAAATCTGACATGGTGCTAGACATTTTGTCAGTTTCCTAGCCGCCCCAGTCATGTGACTTGTGCTCTGATAACTTTCATTCACTCTTTACTGCTGTACTGCAAGTTGGAGTTATATTATCCCCTCTCCCCCCCCCCCAGCAGCCCAACAACAGAATAATAGGAAGGTACCCAGATAACAGCTCCCTAACACAAGTTAACGGCTACCTGGTAAATATAAGAACAGCAGAAATCATTTAAAGAGGCTGGCACAAGTCTGGACCCACGAAGTAGTAAAGCCAGAGTCAGATTGTAAAAGGGTTAAAAAATCTTACATTTTATTTTCAATACTTAAAAACCAAGGCCTGACGTGTTTCGTGTCTACCAAGGACTTACTCATAGGCTGTGTATATAGATATAAGAACAGCACTTAATAGTAAAATCCATGTCCCACTGAGATATGTTCAGTTACATTGAGTAGGAGAAACAACAGCTTGAGAGAAAGCAGTTCTATCCTAAAGTGCTGGCTCTTTATGAAAGCACATGACCAGGCAAAATGACCTGAGATGGCTGCCTACACACCAATATTACAACTAAAAAAATACACTTGCTGGTTCAGGAATTAAATTTTATATTGTAGAGTGAATTATTTGCAGTGGAATTTAGAAATAAAAACTACACCATAAAAATGACAGAATCCCTTTAACCACAGTTCTCTCAGATGTTGTGAGTATCTAGCAGCTGGTGCAATGGCTAACTAAAAAGAGGGATAAAACATAACCTAACCTTGTGGAAGTGCAATGTGAATGAAAGTATTCAGGAGGTACACAAAGTGCATACAGGCAACAACTTCAGTAGGCTGAATGACAAAGTCAATTTGGGGCTTTCCTTTCCCATTGCATATTATTAAAAAATGCACAACTATATAACTGGTTTATAATATCTGATACCAATTATTAGAAATAACACAAGGGGGGCAAGTGGGAAAAAGTTACTGGCAGCTAAAGTCAAATATCAAAATACATTTGTGCTCTGTAGAACAATGGTTACAAGTTATCTATATTTTCACCCTGCCATGCTGCACATTCATAAGATCTGAGATTCAGTGTAAAATATACCTTCCCTGAAACATGTACAATCATCCACCCTAACAAGTTTATGCAATGTAAGCAGCAGAGACAGGGAACTGCAGCAGCAGCTTAAATCTCTACACCATGTGACATAAAAATACTGTTATGAGTTGTTTGAGGAAAACTGGTTTTCAAATGTCAATTGATAAAATGCACCAAATATTTTAACAGGCCAAATAAGGGTACAGAAGTAAAGCATGTCTGTAAAGCAAGTAAAACTTTAATGTTTTTAATGTTTCTTTAACGCAAAAGAACTAACATATCTTACGTTACTCTGCCTATGTACCAAAGAAAATAAAAGTTAGTTACGTGTGGGCATGAAAATAACCCTACAAATCAATCTTTTGTTATCTCTTTGGACCCCTTGTTTATGTTGCTATTCTTAATGCTTATGCACTTACAGGGGCCCATACGGCTCTAAAACACAAGACTGGAATTTACTGCATATTTCTTTAACATTAAATTTTTTATTACATAACATCCAGTCTTACTATGCATGGAAAAAGATTTAAATGCCTCACAGACGGCTCAAAAGGTATGCACCAACTTACATTCCCTTTCTAACATGAATGCCTCACAGACGGCTCAAAAGGTATGCACCAACTTACATTCCCTTTCTAACATGGTGTGCCTCTTACTAGCAATTGTGTATTGTCAGATTATTCTATAATCAAAGGGTATTTTGTACTGCATACTGTGAATATGTCATATATATAATATATATATATATATATATATATATATATATATATATATATATATATATATATATATAATACACAAAAGCCATGAATATCTTGTAAATTATATCCTTATAAACGGTGAGTAGTGATGTCATCAGTTATAAACGGTGAGTAGTGATGTCATTTCTGTCACATGACTCACTAAAATTTGTGTATTATAATTAATAAAGTACCCCCAGTTGTAAAATATGAGGATATTATAAGTTACCTCGGAGTTCCATGACCTGTATAAAAACACTCGGCCTTCGGCCTCGTGTTTTTATATGGTCATGAAACTCCTCGGTAACTAATAATATCCTTATATTTTACAAGAGGGGGTACTTTATTCACTATATATATATATATATATATATATATATATATATATATATATATATATATATATATATATATATATATATATATCTCAAGCCAGGCAAAAAAAAGACTGACAAATTATCATGCAAAGCAGTCTCTTGTAATACCAGACACATTTTATATTGTTTGAAGGATCAATATAATAGCCAGACCAAAACTCACATTTCCCTAGGGAATAAACCACATACGAGCTATTGCAGGCATTATAAGTGTCTAAAGGGCCGCTCACAAGTACTTTTGCTTCATGCAACAGTACATTAATGTGACTGGTTGTCAGGTGAATTAATGTTCCACAGGCACCTACTCTGTGGAAGGTATTAATGAGTCACCCTACCAAAATTGTCTTTATTATAACTGTGACATTGTACAGTTCTCCAGCTGCTTACCTCAGGAGTATCCAAGTGCAATCAACTTACAGAGGCATTCCACAGTTAGGCCCATAAGTCTTCGGACAGAGACAACTTTTTTCTAATTATGGTTCTGTACATTAATACAATGAACTTTAAATGAAACAACTCAGATGCAGTTGAACTGCAGACTTTCAGCTTTAATTTAGTGGGGTTGAACAAAAAGATTGCATAAAAATGTAAGGAACTAAAGCATTTTTTTTTTTTGACACAACCACTTATTTCAGCCAGTTGGTAGAGGTCCAACTACTGCTACTCTAACTCCATGTTATAAAACAAACAGTAAAAAATTATTTAGCTGACAATTACTTGCACAAAGTTACTTGGCAAATAAGTGTATATTCAGTCCAGTGCATAATATATCATACTTATTTGATTTATGTTAGTTATGCGGACAAGCCCACCGGTCCTTATGTATATAATCCACAATAAGGTACTAATAATAAGTGTGTATTATACATACATATAATATGTATTTCTAAAACTGTAAAGTCAAAATGTTAATTTCCATTACAGACTTTGGATGACTGAATGGGGTATAGCAGTTCATACGGACAGTAATATATGAAGATTCTGTCCTTATTATATAAAATAAGGATACTAGGACACTGTGGTGTGTGTACACAGGTAACACAGTACCTTAAGCCGATAAATAACAGGTACCCATCAAGTTCATGCTTTTTGTCATAGCGAAACCTGCCTAAGTGCTAGCTGATCCAGAGGACAATTTTGGAATACATCAAAGGAGACATTTTATGTGAAAAAGTAGAACATACTAGTGCATTATACGCTTTTAAATATTTTATTCAACAAGAGAGTAGTAACCCCCACACTGTCTGACCAATACGTTTTATTCTAAAATAATTAAAAACGACAACTACAATTAAGATGCAAAAAATTATAATGATTAGTAATTTTTTGCACCTTAATGGTAGTTGTCGTTTTTAATTATTTTGGAATAAAACTGATTTGTCAGACAATGTGGGGTTACTACTCTCTTGTTGAATAAATTGTTAATTAGTAACTCACCTCTACACCATCTGACATTATAATTGGTTAACTGCAAGAACAACTTGTTTTTGATACTCTTTTAAATATAGAATAATTGTGTTTCTGCTGACTTAGAGATTACAGTAGAACCCCCATTTTACGTTTTTCAGGGGAACAGAGAAAATGGTGTAAAATTCAGGAAAAATGTAAAAATGGGAAATGTACTATGTATAATATATAGGTGGGATCACAAAACAACAATGTAAAATGAGGAAAAACTCAAAATCAGGGGATGTAAATTTGAGGGTTCACTGTATTTCTGCAAAAACCCCAATAACCCCGCCCATATGTTCCACTTACTGCTGCCTCCTTTCCCAGGCTGTGCAGGAGAGCCAGCAGAACTCAGGACACTGCACTGTAGGACAGGAACCAATCAGCAGCTAGCAGGACCTGATAGGGAAATGAAGCCTTTGCTTGTGTGCAGGGCTGTGATTGGCTGTTCGCATCCTACTGTGCTTCTGGCAGAGACCTACCTCTCTTTTGAAACACAGACAGGGACCAGAGAACTTCTATGGGGTAGCTCCAATAAAGGGGACATTTTTATAAAAAAAAAAATTTACAGCCAAAAGTAAAACCAGCACCATATAGTATACATTATTTCCTACAAAATGAGGGCTCCAATGTTTCCTTTAACAATTGTCCCAGGGTGCCTGACTGAGAACTGGCAGTTGCAAAAACAATGCTGATATGCATTGCCTCGGTATAGTGTTTGAGCCTTTTATACATACATGTACCCTACTGTATATGTATTTAAAAGAGAGGAAGTGATTTTGCAAATAAGATGTACTAACTAGTGCATGAATAGCAGTGGTGTAATTGTGCTGCTGAAGTCTATTGTTTGATGCCACACAATAATAGTAGGAATTCAGGGAGGAGAGCCTAAAGTAATTCAGTGCTGAGAGGCATCATACACACATAGGGGCAAATTCACTAAAGCGCGAATTGCCTAACGCTAGCGCAAATTGGCCAGCGTGACGTCATTTCGTTACTTCGCTGATTTACTAACGGGCGCTGGCGTAAATTTGCTAGCTCAGTGGACCTACTATAGCGCTACTTCGCACCCTTACGCCAGGCGAAGTTGCGCTATGGCGAAGGGACTTGCCTTCGCCACCTCAGACCAGGCAAAGTGCAATAGAGTAGATAGGGATTGCTTCAAAAAAAGTTGAAATTTTTTCTAAGTCCCAAAAAATGCTGGCGTCTTTTCCTTTTTTAAGGGTGATAGGCTGAAAAAGATCGTACATTTTTTTGGGGGCACCCTCCTTCCCCCCAACATTTCCTAACATATGGCACCTAAACTATACAGTGGGCACATGTATAGGGCAAAATAACTCTATTTTATTTTATGACGCTTTCCCAGGCTTGTGTAGTGTAATGTATTTGCTACTACATAAACGTCCATTGTACTTTAACTTGGCGCCGTATGCAAATTAGGCCTCGCTAGCGTAATTTCGCTTTGCTTGACGAATTAATGCTAGCGCAGCTTCGCTACCGTTCGCCTCCCTGAGCGCAACTTCGCATTTTAGTTAATTTGCGTATCGCTGGCGAAACTACGCCTGGCGAAGTGCGACGTAGCTGTCGCAACTTCAGATCTTAGTGAATTTGCCCCATAGGCTCCTCTAGCTTTCTTCAGTTATTTCTACATTTCAGCAGACACTTTGCCAACACGCTCAGAATTAAAGGTAGCCATACTTGGGCCGATAAAAGCTGCCGACAGACCGAGTCTGCAGCTTATTGGCCCGCTCTGACGGGCTTCCCCGATCAATATCTGGCTGAAAGTCGGCTAGATGTAGATCAGACGGGACTAAAAAAAAAACCAGTCGGATCGCGGCCCGCATTTGTTCTTGATGCGGTCCCATGATTCAACCGCCTGTTACCCATCGTTGATCAGCCCAATATTGCCCACCTCAAGGTGGGCATATCGGGAAGAGATCCTCTAGTTTGGCGACATTGCCAAACAAGCGGATCTTTCCGTGTATGGCCACCTTAATACACACACACAGAGCTGCTAACTTTTTAAGCAGTGAATCAATAGCACGCCGTTACTGTTTATCCTGCTGAAGCACCACCATGGGCAGCCTCCCCCGGCTGACAAGTCAACTCCCGCGATAATCGCACGACTATGCCCGAGGAACAGTGTCACTGGCGCTGAGTGACAGCACTTCCAAAGCTTCCTCCCCCCCCCCAACACACGTGACGCTGCAGACCCTGCGCCCCCCGACTCTTACCATGAGTACGGAGCCTCGCACGACCTCTGATACACTCTGTCGGAGCTCCGCGGCGGTGCCTGGTTTGCTGAGCGCGCGGGTGAACTTGCGAGTCTCTGGCTGCACGGCGTGGTTTGAAGACATGGCTGCAGAGTAGAAGCTCAGTATTTACCAAAAGAACCATTTACGGGGGACAACAATATCGGTGCGGGGCGGACATGAGAGAGGAAGAAGGGGAAACACCCCCTTTTTTGCAGTCCCTATTATCCCAGTTGCAAATCCGACAGCGCCTGAACTGCTTCGCCACTCATGTCTATGATGCGCGCAGAGGCGAATGAATGACTGCCGACTGCCAGTTCCTAGTCACTGCCCAGAGAACGGGAAGGAAGGAGGCGCGCGCTCCTAACTGCGCGGAATTCCCGGGGAACGTTCGGATCATGCGCGCGCACTTCGGACTTGCACCTCCAGTGAGCGCGCACAGCTCTGTCAACAGTCATTCTTCAGAGGCGTGGCTCAGGGTGCGTGCTCTCTTGTCAAGTGCAGCCATTCAACTGACTCGGGAATGTGATGCACTGCCTAGCAGCTGCTGCGTGAGCCATCTTTGCTTAGGGCAAGAGTATGTTTCCTAAAATGTTACTTTAGAAATAAAGGCTAACTAAAAGATTGTGTTACGCCGCACCGATTTTGTGTGGTTTTCTAGTATTTTGCATTGTGCACCCCAACTGCTCCATACCTCCCAACTGACCCTTTTTCGGAGGGACAGTCCCTCTTTTGACAGCTCAACCCGCAGTCCCTCATTTGTACTGGAAAGTCCCTCTTTTCTCTGCACTGAACAGCCTGAAAAAGAAACAAAGTTTCTCACTTAATTGGCTTTTAGCAGAGAGCCCAGAACAGCTAACAGGTGCAAATAAAAGATACTTTGTAACAATTTTGAGACACAAAAACACAGTTTAGATAAGGAGAAATATTTTCAAACTTTCATAACCTGCCAAATTTTGTAAAACAAACATGGTAATTCGGGGGTGTGGTCACAGAAAGGGGTGTGGTCAAAAAATTGCTGCGCTACATGCGGAAAAAATTTTTTGTCCCTCTTTTTACTTCCAAAATGTTGGGAGGTATGATTTAGCCAAAGTGTTTGATACTGTGCCCCACAAACAACTGCTTTCTATACTAAGGGCTGCTAGGCTTAATGAAGAAGTTTGCACATGGATAGGAAACTGGCTACAGGATCGGGTACTAGGGTTGCCATCTGGCTGGTATTTTAAAAATGAAGCTTGATGCCAATGTTATTAATAGGAAATAGGGTTGCCACGCCGGTAAAATACCTGCCAAGGCCGGGGCCGGTATTACAAATATACCTGCAATGTAGCTGCCGGTAAATTTGTAATACAATTAAAAAGAGCCCTCGGCCTGCCCCCAATCCCCTGGAACTTAGCTTTTCGTTTGCTTCTTTTAGTGTCCGTGGCGCGGCCCTCCCCTTGTGATGTCACAGACCGCCATTTTGACGGCACGGCCCACCCCTTTATGTCCCCGCCCCCCACCAGCTGGTAAAGAATTTTAAAAAAGGTGGCAACCCCAATAGGAAAAAATGTCAAAACTATAGAAAGGCCGGTATTTTTTTTCCAGAAAAGGTGGCAACCCTATCAGGTACAGAGGGTGGTTGTTAATGGTACATTCTCTACTTGGAGTAAGGTTCTTAGGGGCAAATTCACTAAGATGCGAAGTTGCGCCAGGCGCAACTTCGCCGCACTTCGCCAGGTGTAGTTTCGCCAGGGCTCCGCAAATTCACTAAAATCCGAAGTTGCGCACAGGGGTAGCGTAAGGTTGCGGAGTTGTGCTAGCGTTGATTCGCTATATAAAGCAAAGTTACGCTAGCGAAGGCTAATTTGCATACGGCGCGAAATTCAAATTTCAATGGAGGAACACGTATCTGCACTACAAATGCCTAGAAAACCTTCAAATCAGCAAATAAAAATTTTATTTTGCCCTACACATGTGCCCACTGTCTAGGTAAGTTGCCATGAGTCAGGAAATGTAGGGGGAGGAAGGAGAGCCCCAAAAAATTTTCAATCTTTTTCAGCCTATCAGCCATCATGTAGAAAACACGCCAGCGTTTTTTTGGGACTTAGAAAAAAAATTGACTTTTTTTCTAAACAATCCCTATCTACTCTATTGCGCTTCGCCAGGTCTGAGGTGGCGAAGGAAGTCTAGTGTAAAAGGTAGCGTTCACTACACTGCGCAAGTTAGTGAATTTGCGTAGTTTCGTCGCTAGCGAAACTTCGCCTGGCGTAAGGTTGCGAAGTAACACTAGCGAAACTACGCCAGCATTTGTTAGTGAATTTGCGCAGTAGCGAAAATGCCAAACGCTAGCGAATTAACGCTAGCGTTAGGCGTTTCGCGGCTTAGTGAATTTGCCCCTTAGTGTGAGTCTACTTTTATGTAACTTGTTCATCAATTACTTCATTAGGGTTAGGTATTGTAAGTAATGTATCAGTGTTTGCAGATGACACAAAACTATGCAGCCCAATTAATTCCATCCAGGATGTGGCATCCTTGCAACATGATCTTGACAAACTGGCAATCTGGGCAGCTAAATGGCAAATGAGATTCAATGTTGATAAATGTAAAGTCATGTACCTGGGATGTAAAAAATATCCAAGCAACTTATACCCTTAATGGGTCTGCACTAGGCAAATCCATTATGGAAAAAGACATTGAAGTCCTTGTAGATGATAAACTTGGCTGTAGCAAGCAATGCCAGTCAGTAGCATCAAGGACAAACAAGGTCTTGAGCTGCAATGAAAAGGGGCATTGATTTGCAGTAGAAGGAAGTAATTCTTCCACTGCACAGAGCGCTAGTAAATCACCATCTAGAACAGGGATGTCCAACTGGCGGCCCGCGGGCCGCATGTGGCCCTCCACATAAAAGTCTTTCTGCTGTGTCTGTTTACCATATGAAAAATTTAAAAGGTATCACTACAGATTTAACTGGCCCCTGCATTGTATAAACCTCAAATTCAGACTAATCCCCTGCATTGTTCACACCTGTGATCCCCCTGCATTGTTCACACTTGTGACACCTCTATTGTTCACTCCCCTAAAGCCTGTACTGTTCTACCTGAGACCCAGACTGAAACTGCCCACATTGTTCACCTGTTCACACCTTACAAAATGCTAATGGGGCACCAGCACTGTGTCACTGTATGTAGTACATATTAGACTGGTCCTGATTCCTGTCTCCTGCTCTGTTCTGCCTTCCATATGCTCCCTGTGTGTGTCATACTTTGGTATTTGTTCTGGGGGTTTGTTAGCATTTGAATATTATTGTTAGTGGCCCCTAAGGTGTTTAATCATATGCTGGGGTACTGTATTATACACAGGGGAGGAGGAGGCATATGGATTTAAGGGTATGTCTTAATATGACTTAACTTTTTTCACATATGAGTGACATCCTTGCCAGGACAGGCACAAGGTAGTTTGGCACCCTAGGCGAGAGCTTCAATCAGTGCCCCCTGTGCTGCATTACTATTTCCCTCCTTACCATGATGGGTTTTAAATAAAGAGAGCAAGAAAAAATGTACAACACTTTTATTTATATTACTGCTCCCTATACCTGTACCAGCAAGACCAGCAGCCATTCATCACACAGCCCTCCTGCAGCCATCATATTGCCCTCAATCTTTACCTGTGTCAGCAGCAGCCAAAAATAAATCTGATCACATCATATTGCCCCCAAGTATTTATGTACCTGTGCCAGCGCCCAGCAGCAACAGCAAATATATGGGCCCCAAATCTGTACCTGGCTGTGCCAGCAGGAAGCTTCGAACTTTCACAGTAATAGAAAGAATGTCTTCAGTTCAGTGCAACTGTGCAAGGCTGAGAGCAGCGAGAGCCACACCAAGCAGCCCCCCAGCTCTCTGCCTCTCTCTGTCACCCAACATATCAGTGACGTCATTGACGCGTGTATGCACATCGTGGTGCACCGCACAGAAGGAGCTATTACTTGCCGGCAAGAGGGAGAAGGGGAAGAAGATGGATTCCACACAACTGGGTGACCATGATTACTGAAACAAATTATTAAATAAACGCTTGAAAGAAGTGCGCCCCTCAATGATGGCACCCTAGACAGCCGCCTACTCTGCCTACCCCTAGTTCCAGCCCTGATCCCTGCAGTAAGCACCAACCATCTGGCTTTTTGGTGTGCTATTAATGTGGAAATGGTCTTGCGGTAACATGGGTGTGGTTTAAAATGGGTGTGGTCTAAAAACAGGGAGTGGCTAACACTGGCTTCCGTTATCGGCCCTCCATCATGTAGACTGGAAAAATTCCGGCCCTCTGTACCATAGAAGTTGGACAGCACTGATCTAGAACATGCTGTACAGTTTTGGTCTCCAGTGCTCAAACAGGACTTTATTGTATTAGAGAGGGTACAGAGAAGGGCAACTAATCTGGTAAAAGGTATGGAAAATCTCAGCTATGAGGAAGACTGGCCAAGTTGAGGTTGTTCACTCTGGAGAAGATGTGCTCAAGGGGTGATATGATAACTATGTATAAATATAAAAGGGAATCATATAATAATCTCTCTGATGCTTTATTTACCAGTAGGTCCTTCCAGCTGACACATGGCACCCATTTGGAAGGGGTTTTTTTTTTTACAGGGAGAGCCATGAAGATGTGGAATTCTCTCCCTGAATCAGTTGTGATGGCTGACACATAGCTTTGGGTGGCTGAGGTTGGCTTTTTAGAAAGGGGTGGAATACAGGGTTATGGAAGATAGCTAATAAATTGATCCAGGGACTTAGTTAGCAGTTAGACAGGTTATATATAGACTTAAAAGGTTGAACTTGATGGATGTGTGTCTATTTGAAACTTAGTGTATTATGTTACTATGTTAACACCGATTAGACATTATCATTTAGGTACTTTACCTACAGATAGATGCCTAAATGTCATATTCCATGGGCAGACCTTGTTCATTGCCTTTGCCTGCATCCACTAATTCAAGGTTTATAGAGGGAATTAGGTGACTATTGGAAGCTTTTAACCAGGAAACCAATACAATTTCTTGGGCAAGGATATCGCCACAACATACGGGACTAACACTTTCCTAGATAAAGATTTGGCGGAAAGGCTGGCTGCGGCATCCAGAAAATCAGTTCTACACCATTGACTCTCAACAACCTTCCCACCAATCACACCAGTCAAACAAGAGTTCCACTACATCTTTCATTTGGACTGGCTTGAAACAACCACAAACGAACAGTTTTCTTTTGCTACATGGATGCAATACATACATTCTCACCCCCAATGAATGTACACCACAATTTACACCTTTAGGCAAACTACATGGTACGACACAAAGTTACTATTGAATAACTCAGTAGTCCAGGAAACAGACCACTATGTACAACAACTTAACCAAAGGAATGGACAAGCGCAGAGTTCACCCACCAGGAGTCAACATACAAACCAGCTTTTTTTCTTTGGTTTCAGTTGTGACAACCTGCAACTCTACATAAAAGTTAGACATATTTTGAATAACTTGTAATGATAGACAATGTTTGTATACTTACCATTCAAGGTTTCATGTCAGAATACACTATTGTGTCATCAAAAAGTTAACAGTTAACTGTTATTTTTGATATTTTACTTCCTTGCAATGTTACATGTAAAAGGAAACCTGTAAAACAATTTTAAAAAGGAGGCCTTACAAGAAATAAGAGGTACTTCATTAACTTAAAATTACTCCCTTTCATGGTAAAGGAACATGTCGCAGTTTGATTCCTGCATGACAAAAATGTCCCTTCATTGACTGTTAATGGTAGTAACGTTGGCCCTGCAGGTCCAGTCACAGTTATTCTTCCAATGCGCTATTGTAGCACCGGAAGAATTACCTGGAAATTGGAAGTATTTGCTTGGAATTTGCTTAAATATTTTGCTGTTTTCTTGTTTCTTTCTCAAGGCTGAGAACCTTGGGAACAATACTTTGTTGGGCAGTTAAAAACATGGACAGCTTTTATTACAAACACTGGGTAATAGGAAGCACTAAAGCATTTTTGTGCAGTTGCAGGGCTAGCAAACTACATGCAGATTGCATTAAGGTAAAACAGTAACACTGCTAAAATGTTATATATATTAAAGGGTCTATTCAGTGTTGGACTGGGGTGCCAGTGGGCCATCAGAAGACCTTTGACCACAGGCCCACCCTCCAAACTATTTTCCTTCTGTCTTCATTCTCCTTAAACATAATCATATATACTTCCCTACATTTCTTCTCTTTGTTACCAAATAGAAACAAGGAATGACCTTGGTATAATGGTTGAGTGAACTGAAGGGCCCACTATCACCTGGGCCAACCAGGAATTTTCCTTGTGTCTTGCTAGGTCTGCTGAAAGTAGTAATTTTTACTAAAATTCACAAGAAGAGGGGTTGCGAGAGCAATACAAGGTGACATAAAATACATCATTACAATATAAGTGCAACTGATCACGCCACATTAGCTACAAACACACAAAAAAGATCAATGCACATTCCCTGGTCACCTGTTTCACTAGTAATTTGGATCTATGCAGTTGTGTATACCTTCAAAAACAAGGGTTTTTAGTTACAAAGTTAACATCATAAAATTAACAAGCTACCATACAAGGTAAACCAAACAAATGTGTATACTTCCAGGAAAATATGCACAAGGGATCAGCGCCTGTGGCAACAGAAATAAGGAAGTCCCATAGCGTAATACGTTCAATGTAGATGGTAAATATCACCATGTGCTTTTAGTTAGCTTATTCTATAAGTGCTCCCCTTTTTTTGGTTTAGCTTATTCCGTAAGTGCTCCAATTTCTCTTATATATAAATGGTTAAAGGGAACAAGTGTTAGGGGGGTGCAGAGTAAAAGCAATTTTCTTCAGTGCAGCGATGGGTCTACACAGTTTTAAAACAACACCTCCACCGTTTGGAAGAATTGCCTACTTACAAACCACTCTCGTGGTCAAACGTGTTCATTAACTCCTCCTGTGCGGTCTTAATTTAACCTCGCATCCTCCATGGACTCCAAGGGAGGGATAGAAAAACCGGAAATAGTATAATAATGTTTTATTTAAAAAATCTTAAAAACAATAAATACACTCACATTTTGTTCTCAATAAAATCGCATTCAGTCCAATTTGTTATGGTTTTTCAAAGTCCCAAAGGGTGGTGGTTGCCAGCCGGATTTAGACCTCCTTGTGGTACTCGTACTGAACTGATAAGAATTCTCCTTCACCTAACGCGTTTCGCTGTTACTCACAGCTTCATCAGAGGCTTTTCATTAATTGTATATTTAAAACAATTGATTTGTCATTGTCATACAAGGTAAACCCCATATGATGGTCCTTACTGTTTACCCCTGTTAAATTTAGCACTTTATAACTATGGCCCTATTTCTGCAAACAACAATAGGTATGTCCAAGCTCCAGCTGCTAAAAAGGTTTACAATGCCAGCAGCAATATTTAAAAAACAAATAAGGACCTGTAGGCCCACAGTATGAATGAATCGTTGGGCCACGGTCATTGTAACATTTCCGCTATACTTTAAATATATTTATACATATTTATGAGTATAGGAGTACATCTGGTAAAGCAAAAGCGAAAGAGAAAAAAATTACTTTTTAAAGATTTCTGCACTGTACCGTATATGACAATGCCTAAACTTGCACAGTGGATACCTGAGGCAAGATGGCATAACCCTTTCTGGACTACCCCAAGCTAGGGTTCTTTTTATAGATACTCTGGCCCAGAGTAGGATATAAGCAATTAAAGTCACTAGTTATTTGCCTGACAAACTGCCCCCCCATGATTTCACGTTTCTTTCTCCTTTAAGAGATGGAGGTATAAAGGGGTAACTCACCTTTAAGTATGTCTTAGCATTGCCAATTCTAAGCAACTTTTTATTTCGTTTTCATTTTTCATATTCCAGTCTCTCATTCAATCAGTACAAGGTAGCTAGGGTAATATGGACCCTAGCAACCAAATTGCTGAACTCAACTTGTACGAGTGTATATCTTATATATAAAGAAGAAAATTTGTTTGGGTGTTCTTTATGCATTTGGACACAGTAGGACCAAATGCAACAATGTATTATGGATTGTAGGAGCATGTCAACAGGTACTTCTGGTTAAAAACACAGGGCACCTGTATGCAACTTCCCTGCAAATCTTGAGGGCCCTTTTTGAGCGCAGAATGCTACAAAAATATTTATGGACAGTCCTGTCATCTAGGAGAATGCCACTGACTACATTTTGTTTGCAGTCTCCACACCTACATGGCTTGTCATTCTATATGGTCCGTTAGATGTAAACACTCCATATGGAGTGACCAAATGCAAAAAAACTTGTAAATGTTTACACAAGTCACATACATGATACATCTCATCTGACTACAAGAAATTAAAATTGCTGAACTATATATATATATATATATATATATATATATATATATATATATATATATATATATATATATATATATATACTGCAAAATTGCAGTGTTCTAAAAATGTGTTATAAACTCTTTCCAAAAGATCTATTTAATTGGTACTGAAAGTAGTTACTGTAACCAAGTAAATACAAAAAGAAGATTAATTTCCATGTTAACTGGCTGCAATTTTCATAAAAGTGGATTTATCTTTGGTCTGAGCATGCATATTTTGATCCTTTATTTTGGCACTGTCAGTGCTGCTTATTAAACTGAAATACAAGCAATATATATATCCACATGAAAAGAGTGAGGGAAAACAGCAATGGAAACAGCTAAACAGATAGCCAATATTGTATTTGCATGGCAAGGGAGTCAAGTCAAACTATTGGAGTTTGTAAACAGTCTTAAAAATAATGATTTCAATTTATCCATCATACAATTTCACTATAACCCATCTCCCCAGGCCTGGTGCCTTGCGGTTATCCTAGATTCTGCCCTGTCCTCCATTCCTCATATGCAGTAACCTATTAAATTATGTTACTTTCACCTAAGTAACATATCCCACATACTATAATTTATCACCTAAGATGCCACCAAATTTTTGATTTACTCTATCCTCATATCACATCTAGACTAATGTAACTCTCTATTAATTGGCCTTCCCCGCCACAGATTTTCACCCCTTTAATCCATAATGAATACTGCCGCCAGGCTTTTGCATCCCAGCACTGGCTTTCACTACCTTTTAGAATAAAATTCAAACTAATGACCCTGACAGTCAAAGAAGTTCATAACTCTGCCCCACCCTACATCTCTGAACTCATCTCTATATACTAACCCAACCACTTACTATGCTCCTCTACTGACCTGCTCCTCTACTCTTCTCTCATTACCTTCTCCAGGAGGGCTGCACCCCTCTTCTGTAATTCTCTCCCATGGTTTGTCCATCTTTCTCCCAACCTTTCTACGTTCTAAAGATCTTTTAAAACACACTTATTCAGAGAAGCCTATCTTCACTCTGTTTAGCTATTTAAAGTAATACCATATTCTACACCTCCCACCATGCTTTTTTCTGATCTTGCCCACTCCCACACTTTGTGTCTCAATCCCTTTTCCTTTTAGATAGTAAGCTCTTTTGCACAGGGCCTTCCTCACCTTTTGTATTGGTTACTGGTTTGCTGTGTATTCTGCATGTTCTTTGTATATACACATTTATTTTACAGCACTGCGTAATATATTGGCGCTCTAAAAAATACATGTTAATAATAATATAACTCCATGCATATTTATATAAAAGCTTATAGAAGGGGTGAAAAGGTGTACAAACAATGAGGCTATTAAGAACACAGTTTCCAAAAGATCTTTTTAAGTTTTTACATTTTAAAAATGAGTAAACTTTATAATAAGGGTATTGCTTGGTAATCTTGGCAACCCTCTCTTTAGAAGGAATTTCAAGATGATGATGTGTATAACAGGAACTAAGTCACTGGATGCAAGGAGATTTACCTGGGAGGTTACTATGGGAACAGAGCAATTTGGTGCTTTTAAAAGGAAACTCGCAGATGGTAGTTTTTGCCTCTGAGGAAGCTGCATTGCTCAGCAAAACACATTAGGCAGAAGTGACGTGACACTTGATCACAGGGAGAACCATGGGGGGAACATACACACCGGCAAAATTCTCCATTTGATGGGACTCTGCGGGTTTTTATAAGTGTATGTGACTGATCCCAAGCAAACAAATGTGAGTGCAATATATAGTATGTTTTTAAGAATACTAATTATATTAAACCATATTACACTATTGGATGTTTTATGTTTTTAATGGAATTTGTTGGTGCATGGAACAGCGAGGACTCAATTGACTGATTACTACAGGCAACACTGTAGACCATTGGACTGTAAGTAGGCACTTATCCTGAAGGGTGGAGTCTACTGTACTGAATACAGATGTCTTTATATCCATAGATTGGCTTATAGTTTACAGGGGAATTCACCTCTAATAAACTTTTTTTCTGTGGTACTGGGTGCAGCTGAGAGATTCTGAGAAGACCGGCAAGAGGATATTCTGAAGGACTAGCGACTCCAATAATACTTTTTTGTTAAAACAAGTGATTCGTTATTTTTAGAGGATACTTAACAAGAAATAAAGGTTCAAATGTTTATTTACATTGAGGCAAATAGACTATGTAAACAAGTTATTTAAAGTCTGTGAAAACCATTCAATGGTGACAATGAGGCATGAGGTACAAATATGAAAAAACAACACAAAGAACTGACAGCTGTCTTGTGTGCTACACACTTTCACAGATAAAGAAGGTTCAGTAAGTTGCCAATAAGCATTTTAACCATTACTTCCACAGCAGGCAGAATCTACAGCACAGAAACCTATGCATATTTTATTATGAATTGATTTGAATCTTCTTGGTTTTAGTATTATGGATGTGTGTCCAATTATCAGCATCAGATTAAATGCTGTAGCTTTCATTCATGTTATTTATTTAATTGTGGGTAGTCCTCTTGGTATAGTCCCAGGAACCCAGAAAAAGCAAGAGGCATTCTGATATGAATATTTGTGGTCATTACCTTGGGATTGCTCTGTTCTCTTCTTTCACTGGGTGTGTGGGCACTATTGAATAATTTTTTCTAGAATAACTTGTGTAGCTTAAGCAGGGCCACCATCAGAAATCACAGGGCCCCATATGAAAAAATGTCCTGGGCCCCCTGGGCTGCGCCCACCACAAGCCCCACCTACAGGTCCACCCTCCCCACCCCACAGGTCCACCACACACTAAAAAAAAAAAAAAAAACATTGGTGGCTATGGTTCCCACATGTTAATAAAAAAATATTGGTGTCAGTGCCCCCCCATTGAAAAAAAACATTTGTGATCAGGGCCCCCCATTTAAAAAAAAACATTTTTGGTCAGGGCCTCCCATTAAAAAATATTTGTGGCTAGGACACCACATGGGGAAAAAAATGGGGGTCAGGGCCCCCCACATTATAAGACAATTGGTGTTATAAAGGTATTAAATCTCAGCTGTCAATAATATATAGTCTGCTCCTCTTCTACTATGCCTCAGGCATAGAGCTGGGGCAGGCAATTAGTTTCAACTTCCATTTTGCACTAGATGTCTGTGCTTTACAATTCTCCTTTCTCCTCACTGTCTGTAATTGTGTAACCTGTACATAAACATAAGCAGGGCTGCCATCAGAAATCATGGGGCCAGACAACAAAATTTTATGGGTCCCCACCCACCCCGGGTCCCCAGCCCCCCAAGCACCACCTCGGATCCTGCCCACACCACAGTAAAAAGGCTACACAGACATCAGCGTTAAAATGTGTAAACACACACACAAGTTCTAAAAAGCCACTGGTGGTCAGGCCCCCCCTACAAGTTAAAAAAATCATTGGTGGTCAGGCCCCCCTATAAATTAAAAAAAAACATTGGTGCCAGGGCCCCCCATTAACGTTTTTAAAAAACGTTGGAGGTCAGGCCCCCCCTACAAGTTAAAAAAAAATTGGTGGTCAGGGCCCCCATATAAATTAAAAAAAAAAAACATTGGCACCAGGACCATTGGTGTTCAGTGGAATTACCTTTAAAGGTCTTCTTCATTCTCATCTTATTCAGTCCAATTAAAGGCTTTTTGCTCTTTCTGCGGCTTTTGGGTTCCAAATGGTGGCTTTCGACAGTTTTCACAGCTTTCAGCTCCAATCACCAGCTTTCCGCTCTTTTCGCGGCTTTCAGAGTTCGGCAGCTTTCGGAAGCGTTCGTGGCTTTAGCAAGCTTCATCGAGTTTCATCAACGCAAGGGGGGTCCAGCTAGTTCCGGAAGTTCAGCGCAGCCGGGCCCCCCTTAAAGCACCTGGCCTGGTACAGTTGTGCCCCCTGTGCTTGCACCCACCAGTACTGTTCTCTGCACCTTGTGTTGTATTTTGTACACAGAGCAAAGTGCAGAACTGTAGTCTCCCATGCAGAAGTACTCTGTACATGAATATTAAAGGGTCCCCCTGAATGTTACAAGGAATATGGGGACCCCAGATTTTGAGTCTAACCTTTACAGGACAAAGAGTAACATGCACACTTGTTGTCAATTCGTTTTGAAAATACAAAGAAAGAAGAGGTACATGCCTAATGAATGCCCTAGTTCCGGTCCTGACTGGAGGCACCCAACCCCCCTTCTTTCCATACAAAGTGAAGTACAATGAGTCTGCAAGTTACATTCACCCGACTTACATACAACTCACACTTACATACAGAGGCTATTACAGTAATGTACTATGATTTGATTGGCCTTTATTAGCATTTAGCTTTAATAAACCACCTGTCCCAATCCTCTCTGACATGTTTTGTCTACTGCAGAGCACAGAACGGTAAAAATAGAGCTCATGGATGTCTGACCACCTTCCGGATCTTCGTCTTCTTCTGTAAGGAAGCACCATATTGGCGCATGTGCAGTTGGAGTCTTCCGGTTCTTAGCAACTGCACATGCGCCAAAATGCATGGCCAGATTTGATTGGGCAGTTTGGCATATTTTAATTTTAATGTGACAAAATCCAATTTATATTAACTTTCACCAGTAGAGGGAACCAGAGTACTACAATGACTTGATATTAAAAATGTATCCATGCAATACACATGCACAACTCTGTCAGATGGAGACAATGTGTAGTACAAAAACACAGTTTAGAAAAATTAGACCAATATATGACGGGAAGAGGTACAGAAAAGTCTGAATAAATCTTACCCAAAACATTTGTCAAAGCCAACAAAGTCTTTTTGTCCTGTAAATGATTATGAGAATTGATCTGTGGTCACATGGCAACAGGTGAGAAAAGTATATTATGGAATTACCACTAATCACAGTAAATCAGTAAATCACAGTAAATCTGATTTAACCTGTTCACATTTTAATTAATTTTCAGTATGATGTAGAGAGTGATATTCTGAGACAATTTGCAATTGAATTTGACTATTTTATTATTTGTGTTTTTTTTTTACATATTTAGCTTTTATTCAGCAGCTCTCTGGTTTGCAATTTCTTTAGAATGGTTGCTAGGGTCCAAATGACTCTAGCAACCATGCATTTATTTGAATAAGGGACATGAATATGAACAGGAGAGGGTCCGAATAGAAAGATGAGTAATAAAAAGGAGCAATAACAAAAATGTGTAGCCTTACAGAGCATTTGATGTTAGATGGGGTCAGTGACCTGCATCTGAAAGCTGGAAAGAGTTTGAAGAAGGTGGCAAATAGTTCAAAAGCTATAAATAATGAAGACCAATTAAAAAGTAGCTTAGAATTAGCCATTCTATAACATACTAAAAGTTAACTTAAAGGTGAACCACGGCTTTAAGGTGCCAGTGGGCTCAGGGCAAATATCTCAGTGGTGAGCCCCTGTAGCTGTTCTAATAAATTTATGCTAGTAGCAGGCTAACTAGAAAATAAGAAGGCAGGCATTAAAGAGATGTTGTGTTTACCAAAATAAAATTGGGAACCCAGTGCATGCCCTGAACTAACAGCAATGGGAGTTGATAAACCACAATTACAGAATGGGAAATCAAAATGAAACTTAAAAATATATTTTTTGTCTTTCAATGAGATTATATAACTGTTGTGCCCTCCCAGATAAAAATGAAGGGTCTGTCATTTCAGCGGGATGCGTTATCGAAAAGTTATAGCAAATGGACAAATTCACCTTTTGTCCATTATTAAAAGAGGGCAGGTGCTTGTGCAGTAAAGTAGAAGCCAGCTTTTTGCATCCAGATCCGGCTTTCATTCTACTGCAAATGAGCTGCTCGGACTGGAACGAAGGGAAGATGGAAGAAACCAAGGAAGATGGCAATGATGGACTTCTACTAAATACCTCAGGCTTGTGCATTTTTTAGTGAAAAAGGAGCATTTGTCCGGTGTATCAGTTATGTGTTTATATGCACTGGAGGGGGGTGCTAAACATTTTGGTACCCTCCAGTGATTATTACTTTTGTTCTTCTTCGAAGTGCACCTATCACCTACAAATTGTTTTTGGCCACTGGAGGTTCAGGCTAACAATCCCTTCACTCAGGATGGGGATTGGCAAAATTGTAGTATTTTTTTAAGAAAAGTCCCGATACAGCAATTGCACAGCTGACCATGTTGGGGCATGTGCACAATATGTGCCCCTGCTTGTATGTATGGTTTGAGAGTGGCCTAAAACGTTCATATTTAGTGGTAGTATATAAAAATATTGGCAGGAAAAATCTCTGTATTTTCACATTATATACAACCAAGTCCTGTGTCAGGCACAGAAACACCCAGGCATACTTACATAGCAACACGCACATGCGTAAAGGCTCACGTCTATTTTAATATTCCTAATAAATCTTTTCTCATATTTAGCTTCAACAAAACCACCAGCTAGAGTGTTTCCCTTTGTGGCAATTTCATATTTTACTCAAATTTTAAGCAGATAAGCAAAGCTATTGATCGAATTCCTCACATTGCTTCACTCATGCTCTCTACTTTAAATTCCCCTGATTGCGACCCGTAACTGTATGTCGCATCGCATCACGGGAGTGGTAGTTTAATGTTATGTATTTCCTTGCAATGGCTTCCTGCTTATCGGTAATCACTGTGAAATAACTCCTGTGAGTAGTGTTAGGCCAAGTTTAAGGTTGGTGTTTATGCTCTCAGGCCTAGCACTGTTCGAAAAAGAGGAGGATATAGGTAAAGTTTGTGAATTTATTTAGGCAGGTGTTCAATTCATAGGGTTGCCACCTGACTGGTATTTTACTGGACTGGCCGGTAAAAATTATGGTTGATCCCAATGTTATTAATAGGAAAAAAGATAAATATATAGGAAGGCTAAATAGGACACTGATTGTTTGTGTCTTAGTTGTATTTCACCAAAGTAAACAATTAGGTTTTATATTTTCGTGCAGAGCACTGATACTTTTTAGATGAGCGAGTAGGTGCATTTTGTTGGCTACTAACTACATCTCTCAGGTACATGCACTTTGCATGTGATTCAGTGGAGAACTTGTGACAGTGCAGCAATACAATGAAAGCAAATAGAACTATGTATTTGCAGTTTAACACTGATCCTTTTCTGATAAAACTCTGGTAATATATAGAGGTAATATTGCTCCTTCCCAGTGTTATTACTTTCCCAAGTAATATTAAGACCAAAAAGATTCAGTGACTTATCTTAGTTATAAGTATATTAGTTTACATTTAAAGTGATACTGGCACTAAAAAACACTACTTCAAAATATGAATGTACAAGAAAAGTTACCAATAGGTCATGCTAAACATTTTTTCACTCAAGGGGCTGCTTTTGTAAGCAATTGTTACTTGAAGATCTTTAACCTGACTGTTTTGCCAACCTGACTGTTCCTTCTCAACCTCAGCTAGAGTTTTTAATGTCAATGTCCTATCTTTGCACAAATATGGCAGCCCCTCACAGAGGGAACATGGGGGATCAGATAGGTATTATAAAAGCATTGGCAAACACCTTAATGGGAAAATTATAATTAGCATGCAAAGCAATAGCAAAGACAGTGTTATGATAAATGTAATGGCGGCAGCACCAAGCAGAGTACCAGGGACAGCAAAAAAGATGCTCATCGTACCTTTAAGAGATGAATTTCTGTTTTTAAACCAGAATTTTTTCTTTCTAGCGCAAAAAAGCAAAATTGCACTCTCAGCGCCCCTCCTAACCCCCTCCAGAGCAGAAAAAGTTAAGCATTGAGGGGGGCCTGCCCTTCCCGTATATTTAAACCGGCATTTTTACCAGTGATGGTGTCACGATCGCCGCCCGGAGCTCCGGGCGGCGCGTCCCTCCTTGCCGGCGTCGCTCCCAAAATGGCGGCGCCCATGGCCGCCACGTGGGTAGCGGCGCCGGCGCGATGACGTCAGCGTGTCGACGTCGGCGCAAGAGCGTCAATGACGTCAGAATGGCGCCAAATTTGAAAATAAAAGCGCCAGCTAGACGCCAGAATGGCGCCCAAGAATAGGAATACTTTCCCTAAAGTGTATCCTGGGTTTCCTGTGTGCCTTATTGCCAAATCTTGTTCCTGATCTGTTTCTTGACCCTTTGCCTGGACTTTGGACTTTGTTTGTATTCTGCCTGCCTGTGAACTCTTGCCTGATCCTGACTATTCTTCGTTTAACCCTTTGGACACCGCGACCTTGTTCCCTCAAGAGGGCTTCCTCCTTGATCCTGACAACCTCCCTGGAGGGAGCTCCCGGCTCCCTGACATTATTCTTGGGCCATGGATCCTTCTGAGGAAGCCACACCTGATGTCGGACGAGCACTCCGCGGACTGGCATCCCGCATGGAGGACTACGAAAACCAGCAGGTTCGCATTGGGCAAGCACTCGATGTCCTGCTTGCTCGAGTGCCTTCTGCGCCCTCCGCTGCTCCACCTACTGGAGATCCCCCCATGGCGGCAGCCTCTATGAACGCAAGCTACCCGACAGGTGAGCCTCGCATTCCACCTCCCCTTCGCTTTAGTGGGGATCCACAAGCCTGCAGGGGATTTGCCACACAGTGCCAAATTCAATTTGAGTTCCAACCCACACAGTTTCCAAGTGAACGTTCCAAGGTGGGGTATGTGATGTCTCGATTGGAAGGCAAGCCACTGGAGTGGGCAACGTCTCTTTGGGAGAAGAATTCCCCGGTGACTTATGATGTTAAAGACTTTCTCCAAGCTTTTCGCATAGTCTTTGATGCTCCAGGTCGGGTCACGAACGCCCCTGCCCGTCTCTTGCAGCTCCGGCAGGGAAGCCGCAGTGTCAATGAGTACGCTATAGACTTCCGAACACTGATGGCGGAGACTTCCTGGTGTGATGACGCTTACAAGGCCGTATACTACCAAGGCCTATCCATCCGCATCAAAGATGATCTCGTCTCCAGAGAGACTCCTGACACCCTGGAAGGACTGATCGCTCTATCTATTAAGGTGGACACCCGCCTCAGAGAACACCAGGTGGAGAGAGAGCGCAGCAGACGATTTTCTCCCATGTTGGCCCCTCGCTTTCAAAGGCCGATTCTGCAAGCACCCGCTGTCCCTGTGACTCATGTGTCCACGTCTCCCCTGGAGGAACCTATGCAAGTAGGAAAAGCTCGCCTCTCCGAGCAGGAAAGACTCCGAAGACGTATGGCAGGGCTCTGTTTGTACTGTGGTGGGCATTCCCATTTTGCCAACGCCTGTCCTGCCAAAGCCAAGAGTTTTGTACCCCGAGGTATGTCTCAGGTTTCTCATGTAGGGGGCATCACTCGAGGTCCTCAGGAGAAGTATCAAGAAAATTCACGCAGACTTCTCCTTCCTTTGCAGATTCATCTGGCAAGTAAGTCTATCTTCGAAAGGGCCTTCCTCGACTCCGGTGCGGATGGCAATTTCATGGACGCCTTCTTTGCCGAACGCATGAAGATTCCCCTGCTTCCATTGTCTTCACCCCTGCGAATTACCGCCATAGATGACAAACCCCTGGAGTTTGAATTCGTCACAATGTTCACGGCGGAACTATCTGTACAAGTTGGGGCGCTGCATCAAGAAAAACTTTCTTTCTTCATCATTCCCTGTCCTTCTACTCCAGTAATATTGGGTCTTCCATGGTTACGTCTGCATAACCCCACCATAGACTGGTCCACTGGGCAGATCTCTCGTTGGAGTTTATTTTGCCTGCAACATTGCCTTCCGCCAAAACCCCTCGAGAAGGTGAATGTCTCCACTGCTGAACTAAAGACTTTGCCCTCCACTTACAAGGGATTTTCCGATGTGTTTTGTAAAAAGTCTGCAGAGTTCCTTCCCCCACATCGCTCCTATGACTGTCCGGTTGAACTCCTGCCAGGAGCCATGCCCCCCAGAGGGCGCACTTACCCTCTCTCTCCTGCTGAGACTACCGCTATGAAGGAGTACATCCAAGAAAATCTCCAGCGAGGGTTTATCCGCCCTTCTACCTCTCCTGCAGGGGCTGGGTTCTTCTTCGTGGAGAAGAAGGACGGAGGCCTTCGGCCTTGTATAGACTATCGGGGCCTGAATAAGATCACCGTGAAAAACAGATACCCCCTGCCCCTGATTGCCGAGCTCTTTGACCAGCTGAAAGGAGCAAAGATTTTCTCCAAGTTGGATCTCCGGGGGGCCTACAACCTCATTCGCATCCGGGAGGGTGACGAATGGAAGACGGCATTCAACACTCGGGATGGGCACTATGAATATCTTGTCATGCCCTTCGGCCTATGCAATGCTCCTGCAGTCTTCCTGGAGTTTGTTAATGATGTGTTCCGAGATCTCCTAGGAAGGTTCGTAGTCGTATACTTGGACGACATCCTGATCTTCTCCAAGGACCTTGAAAGTCATCGCTCCCAGGTGAAGGAGGTACTCTCTCGTCTGAGGAAGAACTCTCTCTTCGCCAAGTTGGAGAAGTGTGTCTTCGAGGTATCCAAGATCCCCTTCCTAGGGTACATTATCTCTCCAGAGGGATTTGAGATGGACCCCGTGAAAGTGTCGGCCATCCAGGAGTGGCCTCTCCCACTGAGTACCAAGGCAATCCAGAGATTCATCGGATTTGCTAATTATTATCGACAGTTCATCCGGGGGTTCTCTTCCCGCATTGCACCTATCCTGGCCCTCATCCGGAAAGGGGGTAAACCAAGCCTGTGGCCTCCATCTGCCTTAGAAGCCTTTCAGTCCTTGAAAGAGGCCTTCACGTCCGCTCCTGTTCTCCGACATCCCAATCCCGCACTACCCTTCTGCATCGAGGTTGATGCTTCAGAAGTCGGAGCCGGAGCTATCCTTTCTCAGAGACACTCCACTGATGGAAAATTGCACCCCTGTGCGTATTTCTCCAAGAAGTTCTCATCCGCAGAGCAGAACTATGATGTCGGAAATCGGGAACTCTTGGCAGTCAAGCTTGCCCTTGAAGAATGGCGTCACCTCCTGGAGGGCTCTGAAATTCCTGTCCAGATTTACACAGATCACAAGAATCTGGAGTTTATACAGTCCCTCAAGAGGCTAAATCCCAGACAAGCCAGGTGGGCCCTTTTCTTTTCTCGATTTAACTTTGTTTTGACTTATCGCCCAGGTTCCAAGAATCTGAAGGCCGACGCCTTGTCTCGTAGCTTCACTCCGGTGGACCGTGACCCTGAGAGGCAGGAACCAATCATTCCACCAGTCAAGATCATTGCCTCTCTGTATCCCCAATTTGCCGACCAGATCTTGGCTGGGCAGTCCTCGGCTCCTCAAGATACTCCGATTGGCATGGCCTTCGTCCCTCCAGAACTTCGCCTGGCCATCCTGCAACAGACCCACTGCTCCAGGCAAGCTGGACATCCTGGTCCGGCCAAGACCCTTGAACTCTTGAGGCGCCTAGTCTGGTGGCCTGATATCCGCAAGGATGTAAAGGACTTTGTGGCTGCTTGTAATGTCTGTGCCACTTCTAAGCCTAGCCATTCCCGCCCCAGCGGGTTGTTACAGCCTTTGCCGGTTCCCTCTCGTCCGTGGACGCACCTCTCTATGGACTTTATTGTCGAACTTCCTCCCTCCGATGGGAATACTGTGATCTGGGTTGTCATAGACCGCTTCAGCAAAATGGCCCATTTCATCCCTTTGAAGAAGTTACCCTCTGCGGTGGAATTATCCCAACTCTTTATTAAGTACATTTTCCGCCTGCATGGTTTCCCGGTGGAGATCGTCTCCGACAGAGGCACCCAGTTTACCGCCAAGTTCTGGCGTTCCCTATGTAAAGACTTGGGAATAACACTTCAATTTTCGTCTGCCTACCACCCGCAGACGAATGGGGCAGCTGAACGTGTGAACCAAGCCCTGGAACAGTTCCTGAGGAACCACGTATCCCTCTGCCAGGATGACTGGTCTGATCTCCTCCCATGTGCGGAATTCGCTCATAATAATGCTTGTCATTCCTCTACAGGGAGGTCTCCGTTCATGTCGGTGTATGGTCAGCATCCTCAAGCTTTTCCCCAAGACTTTGTGCTATCTGACGTCCCGGCTGCTGACGATTCCGCAGCCCATATGTCTGCTATTTGGGCTGCTACCAAGTTGAACCTAGAGAAGAGCGCTCTTGTTCACAAGACTTTCGCGGATCGTCGTCGAAGATCCTCTCCTCCCTACAAGGTGGGTGATAATGTCTGGCTCTCTTCCAGAAATATCCGGTTGAAGATACCATCTCCCAAGTTGGGTCCAAAATTCGTGGGTCCATTTCCCATCTTGGAGATAATCAACCCTGTGGCTGTCAGACTCCAGCTTCCACCAGAGATGAGAATCCCCAACGTGTTCCACGTGTCTCTGGTGAAACCCGCCATCACCAACCGGTTCTCTGGCGGTCAATCTCCTCCTCCTGCCATCTCTGTGGAGGGTCAACTCGAGTACGAGGTGGAGAAAATCCTAGACTCCAGGATCTCCAGAGGGTCCCTTCAGTACCTCATTCAGTGGAGGGGCTTTGGCCCTGAAGAATGCTCCTGGGAAGGACACCGTGATGTTCACGCTCCTCGTCTGGTGAGGGAGTTCCACTCCAAATTTCCCCAGAAGCCAAGTCCTGGTGGTCCGGAGGCCCCCCCGTGAGGGGGGGGGTACTGTCACGATCGCCGCCCGGAGCTCCGGGCGGCGCGTCCCTCCTTGCCGGCGTCGCTCCCAAAATGGCGGCGCCCATGGCCGCCACGTGGGTAGCGGCGCCGGCGCGATGACGTCAGCGTGTCCACGTCGGCGCAAGAGCGTCAATGACGTCAGAATGGCGCCAAATTTGAAAATAAAAGCGCCAGCTAGACGCCAGAATGGCGCCCAAGAATAGGAATACTTTCCCTAAAGTGTATCCTGGGTTTCCTGTGTGCCTTATTGCCAAATCTTGTTCCTGATCTGTTTCTTGACCCTTTGCCTGGACTTTGGACTTTGTTTGTATTCTGCCTGCCTGTGAACTCTTGCCTGATCCTGACTATTCTTCGTTTAACCCTTTGGACACCGCGACCTTGTTCCCTCAAGAGGGCTTCCTCCTTGATCCTGACAACCTCCCTGGAGGGAGCTCCCGGCTCCCTGACAGATGGCTAGTGAAGTCTAATTTGTTTAACTCCATTAAAATGCTCTTTTATGTGACATAAAATATATGAATCATTTTCTATTCTATTGCTCTAAGTAACCCTAGAAGAAACTCTTACTTAGATCTCCTTATTTTAAAGGTGTGGCTGTTTATCCTCACGAAAATAATTACTTTTTCAGTCACTTTCTAGTTTTCCTGGTTTCAAAAATGTAGGAAATAATTGGTTACTACTCACTAAATGATTAAGATGTTATACATTAATCAATACATTTATTAGCAGCACTAAAGAAATAATGTCTCAACTTTCCCTGTTGCTAAATCTAGGTTCTCCCCTGGCTCATTTTGCTGGGGTGGTGTCGCCCTGCATTTAACATCCCTACTTCATGCACTGTATTCAAATTCTTCTTTTAGAAGCAGGCAATATTTGCACAGTCCTACTGGCTACTGCAAAAACAATTTTTTACTGATATAATGTTTGAAAACTATGTGTTTTAGTAAGGTGAACTTTAAGCTTTAGACAATTGTCTTATTGACTTGCGTTTAAAGGTTTTAATTAGCTTAAATGCCTGCAGTTCCTTCCACATATTCTCTCTGACCACTCTCCACTCCTGCTCTCCCTCTGCTGGTCCACTCCAACGGGGTCCAGACTATGGAGACTTAAGGTGGCCATACACGGGCCGATAAAAGCTGCCGACAGACTGTGTCGGCAGCTTATTGGCCCGTGTATGGGGGCCCCTGACGGGCTTCCCCGATCGAGATCTGGCCGAAAGTCGGCCAGATCTCGATCGGATGGGACAGAAAATCCCGTCGTTGATGCGGTCCCGCGATCCGACCGCCCGTTTACCGAATGCTAGGATCCGATCGTTGGGCCCTAGGGCCCACGATCGGATCTGCCCGATATTGCCCACCTCAAGGTGGGCATATCGGAGGGAGATCCGCTCGTTTGGCGACATCGCCAAACGAGCGGATCTATCCATGTATGGCCACCTTAAGTCTCTTATGGCTGAATAATGATACAGTACGAGAGGCCAACTCTGAAGGATATTCAGATTATTGGGTACAAAATGCAGACACTGCCACCCAGGCAATTCTATGGGATGCAAGTAATGCGGGGAGTACTGACAAGAGCCATAACACAAGCACGCCGACAAACACAAGACATAATAGAACAAGCGGAAGAAGAAGTAGAACAAGCAGAAAACAAACACACTGCAAACCCCACACCACAGACTTATGCACTCCTAGAAACAAAACGCAACACCCTAGAATGTAAAATACTCTCTTAACAAAGAAAGCACTGCTATACCAAGCCCAAAGAATGTTTGAACAAGGAGACAAAAATGGGAGATTGTTGGCATACTTTGCGAAAACCCAAAGCCCTACAACAGCAGTGTCAAATATAAGGAGGGCAGACAGGACAATAGTTACGGATCCTAAATACATAGTGGAAGAATTCGCAACCTATTATCAGAACTTATATCAAACTACTATACCGCACCCAAACAATGTGCATACTCAATTCTGAGACAACATAACAATTCCCAAAATGCACATGCAAGATAGAATTTCACTAAACCAACCAATAACCATAGAGGAAGTTAAATCAGCCATAGCAAAAAATCTTGCAAAAATACTGGCTACAAGACTACAAAAATATATAATAGATCTCATCCATAGTGATGGGCGAATTTGCTCCGTTTCGCTTCGCCGAAAAATTTGCGAATTCCGCGCGAAATTCGCGAAATGGCGAAAAATTTGCGAAACTGCGCCGGCGTCTCGTTTTTTACGCCGGCGCCCGTTTTTTACACTCTTTCACTTATGGGCATCAAAATGAATTCCAACATATAAATGTATTGGTTGGAGCATGCAGGGCTAAATGTGAACATGTTTAGCAACCTAGCTAAACAAGAGGATCTTAACCTGATATAGACACCTAGTTATGGTCAATGTCGGACTGGTCTGATCATTTGGCTTGATAATAGGCGCCTGTGCAGGCCATCTGATAAGGCCCACATCAACTAGCTAGTGCGGTTCCCACCTTGATAGTGTTTTTAAATCTGTCCCGGCCTATTTTTGGCCAGATATCTATCGACTAGGGCATTGGATATTGCTTAAAGGGGTTGTTCACCTTTGAGTTAACTTTTAGTATGATGTAGGGAGCTATATTCTGAGAAAATTTGCAATTCATTTTTTAGTATTTGTGGTTTTTGAGTTATTTAGCTTTTTATTCAGCAGCTCTACAGTTTGCAGTGTCAGCAATCTGGTTGCTAGAGTCCAAATTACACTCACAAACATGCATTGATTTGAATAAGAATATGGAATATTAATAGGGGAGGGTCAGAACAGAAAGATGAGTAACAAAAAGTAGCAATAACAATAAATGTGTAGCTTTAGAGAGGATTTGTTTTTAGAGGGGGTCAGTGACCCCTTTTAAAAGCTCAGGAGAAGAAGGCAAATAATTCATAAACTATAAAACATAAATAATGAAGACCAGTTCTATAACATACTAAAAGTTAACCTAAAACCACAAATAATAAAATATGAAAACCAATTGCAAATTGTGTCAGATTATCACTCCCTACATCATACCAAATGTTAACTCAAAGGTGAACAACCCCTTTAAGCAATATCCAATTCCCTAGTCGATAGATATCTGGCCAAAAATAGGCCGGGACATCTTTGGTTCCTGTTTTGCTGAGCAAAATTAAATTTGCAAACTGAAGAGGAAGTAAAATTATAAAAATAAGTTCCCTGGTATTGGAAAATTTGCCTAGCAACACCACTGAGTGGGGGGTTCGTGGGCCATGGCTGCCGGCCAGTGAGCTGGGAGTAGAATATTTACATTTCACCCCCCTCCTTTCCCCCTCTACTCTTTCCCGGGCAATTCAGGACAGTCTTTCACAGGATCTCCTCTGGGACACTGCTCTCAGCTTTTTCCCTTTATTTCGCTAATTTCCCAACAGTTGTAATGTCATTATTACTGGTTTTCAGTGAGCGGACACAGTGTCACTCCCATCTCATCTGGCCTTTTGGCAGTCAAGACCCTTCCAGGTGACCAAAAGCCCATCCAAAACAAGAAAATGCATTTTCAAATTTGTATATCAATAAATACATGCAATTAACCATAATTTTATGGTTAAGGAACTTTTAAATGCACATGTTTGTGCATTGAGTTTGTGAGTTGTATGTAGCCTTTTCGCCCCAGGGATTTCTTTAATTTATGTTTGAGGGTCCTCTGTACTTTACACTGGCTGGTCAAAATCAACATAATAATAAGAAACACCTTATGGAAAAGCACATTAAAGGGTTGGTCTGCTTTTAAAAAATTGTCAGATGCTGTCCTTATTGCCAAATCAATTCACAAGATAGTTTCCCTAGTTCAGCACTATCAAAATGAAATCTTCCAGAACATAATAAATTACATAATAAACAGAACTCTAATAAATTCGAATATACTCAAAATTCGATTGGAAGGTTATTTAATAAAAAAATTGAATACCTAAAACTCGAACGAATATCACCGACCCGAAAACGCGAATCAAATTAGAATTGAATTCGACTAAACTCAAATCCAGTTTTTCTACTTAAAAAACTTGAATGTCAGGAAGGCTATTAACATCTTCAAATGGGTCACTGGACCTATCCCATTGACATATACATGAACTCGGCAAGTTTTAGGTGGCGAATGGTCGAATTTGAATTGTTCCAAGGGTTAAGGTTTGATAAATTTCATTCAATTATTATTAAAATAAATCTTTAATATTTTCCTAAATAATAATATATAAGCATATCACAATCAAAATGGCAAGTGCACTAGAAGCCTTAGTGATAGAATAACACCCACACCCCCAACTATACTGTAATTTTTTTCTGGAAAAATATTCTTAAAATATTGCCCTGTTATCATCTTCATTGTTATTTTTTAAATGGGCCATGAAAGACAACAGGCTAGATTCACTTCAGTGGGAACAATTTATTACCTAATGCATTTCCAGATTATACAACAGGAATATTCATGTTCTAAACCTTGTTTTCATTTAATTTAATTTGCAACTTGTATTCTGCTGTATACAGTATTCCACCTGTGATTAGCATTTTACATGGACACAGCAAAATCTGTTATACATATTATTTTTATTTTTAATTCTTAGTCATTTTTATTGGTGGCCTGCACACACTCTGCAGTTTTTGATTTCCTTTTTGTCGAAGCTGTACAGTTTATATTACGGACAACAATTACCACTTTGCCTTCTGGATTGTAAGTCGTTTTTATTATTAGACCCTTTGCCTAATTTATTTACAAATTATTAACGCAAATTGTAATTGAGTATATGCTAAATGTTTAGGATTTGTGGTTTCTCTTGTTTCTGCATAAGTCATAAACCACAGTATGCAATTCTCCGCATGTATTTATATATAAATTTCAGTGGTTGGTTTAAGGTAGATTTATTTTTATGTAGATACTGAAAGTACAAAAAAGTTTTCCTTTGCTGTTAGTCATATTTTTTAGGATACTGGTCTGGCAAATGGTATTCTTCTTCCATAAAATGCTTATCTAGGTTTTGCAGTAGGTGCTTTAATTTTGATGGTCTTTACATGTTAAGATCAGCATTTTGGTATTGTATTAAGTTTGAAGGCACAAAGGAGAAAAGGTTGTCACTGTCTGTGTTCATCCTGTGTCCACAGTTACACCAATAAATTCGATCCGAATGTCAATGAGCACAGGGGGCGGATTTTGGCAACAAAAAACTCGTTTGTGTCTGTGCAGTACAGATTGGATTAATTTCTGTCACTACCCACACACGAAAAATGCAGAGAGAATTAGACTTTTATTGCTGTGTGTCTTAGGCCTATAGGGCAATATCACCCATAGAGCTTTGTCACCAATGGAAGTTCGTCTCCCCTGCAGCAGACAAAGTATTTGAAAATACCCTTTAATTTAGAATAATGGGGATCACCGCATGTGGAACACTTTATAGGATGCAATCTGGCTTTATCATGGGAAAGCCGCATTTAAAGTGATTTGCAGTATGAGCAATTAACATGCATTGCAGCACTTTGAACTTATCATTTAGTTTAGTAAAAGAGCCCTTCAGTGCAGCACATTTATTGGCTAAAGGAATTGTTCAGTGTAAAATTAAAAACTAGCTAAAAAGATAGGTTGTGCAAAGTAAAAAATGTTTCTAATTTATAATTTTTGTTTTACAAAGGAGTTGTGAAAACATGTAGGGAAATTGAATCCAAGATGTAAACAGTCGATTTTTCCAGTTCATCAGTTTTATTTAAAGGAACAGTTCAGTGTAAAAATTAAACTGGGTAAATAGATAAATTGTGCAAAGTAAAAAATGTTTCTAATATAGTTAGTTAGCCAAAAATTTAATGTATAAAGGCTGGAGTGACTTGATGTCTAACATAATAGCTAGAACACTACTTCCTACTACTGCTTCTGTCTTGGTTTCCACTGATTGGTTACCAGACAGTAACCAATTAGAGACTTGGGGGGGGCACATGGGCCATATCTGTTTGTGTTTGAATCTGAGCTGAATGCTGAGGATCAATTGCAAACTCACTGAACAGTTATTTCCCATGTGCCCCCCTTCAAGTCAATTACTAACTCAGAGTTAGAGAACTGAAAAGCATGAAGTTGTGTTCTGTTATGTTATGTTAGACATCCAGTCACTCCAGCCTTTTATACATTACATGTTTGACTAACTATATTAGAAACATTTTTTATTTTGCACAGCCTATCTATTTACTCAGTTTTTATTTTTACACTGAACGGTTTACTTTAACAGAGACACAATTAATGCATGGGTAGTATTTTCTCAGATCCTGCATATTGGCCTGATCCATTTTAGCTGTCCATGTAGGGCCAGCTTACAGCAGTATAAATCCAACTGTGTAATTAAAGGGAAAGTCAGCCTCAAAATGAAAGAAAACAGAATTCTAAGCAACTTTACAATATACATCTATCACACAGTTTCTGTGGTTTTTACATTATTTGTATATGTATTGCTACTCAAAGCAGTGTGTGTCTGTCCCTTTCTATTTTCTGCACTGATGGTGTAGACTTTTGAAACAATGTAAGACAAGGCAGCTGACTTGCTTTTTTAGTTTTTGGTTAAAAATCTTTTGGAAACACAAGTAAGAAAACCTGGAAACCCACATGGCACTGATTAAAAAAACCTGCAGTTATATATCTTAAAGAGAAATTAAACTTTTTTTTAATTCAAACAGAAACACAGCCCATTTCTTATTCTAACAACAAAGTAATACAATTAATATAGTTCTCTGTATAATAGTGAAAACATTGTTTTTACCATCACATCATTTCACTGTTGATATTACTCAGAGAGAGAGCACTTCCACGTATACTTTTCCTTCGTACACTTCGTAGGTAGTTTCTATATAGTATGACGCTTATAACTCTATCTTGAAACTGTCTTGATACTATGTAGTACAGAATAACATCCAAGCATGTGCTGAGATTCATTAGAAATGTGGATAGCATTCCCCATGATCTATAGAGATCCAGTCCATCTTGAACTGTAAATAATATGAAACATACATGGAATGGCACAAAACACACCAACACTTGCACAATTAAAGTGATAATAATCCGTATTGATTTCTTCTTTGCTTTTGAATTCAGGCGAGAAGTTTTGCCACTGATTAGACTGTAAATAATGATGCTGTAACATCCTATCATGATGGATAAAGGAATGAAGAAGAAGAATATCACACGAGCAGTGTTCAAGATATTGTTCTTTTTAAAGTAATTGATGTCAAACATTTTAAAACAAGTAGTACAATTAAATTCCTTTTCAGGATCATCATAGATTAAAAGTAAAGGTGTTGCGGTTACTATAGTCATTATCCATATTCCAAAGCATGCTGCCATTGCTTTGGAAATGTTCTTCAGTTCTTTTATGTGCTTAGGTTGCACGATAGCCACGTATCTATCAGCACTTATAAAGGCGAACAACCACAATGTAACACTAGGATAAAACACAGTTAGAGCACCCACAATCCGACAGAATACATCTCCAAAGGGCCAGTACTGTTTTGCAAAGTATATTATGCGGAATGGAACAGATATTAAGAACATTAAGTCAAGCAGTGCAACATTTATCATGTACACAGTGACTGTTGTACGCTTTTTCGTGGTACAACTAAATACCCAAATAGCTGTAAGATTGACTAAAAGCCCGATGGGTAACATTACACTGTAATAAATTAGTGCAGGAACCCGATAGTCTTCATAATGGCAGTTGTGCTCAAGCCTTTCACTTTGATTGTGGTAAGTTTTATCCATATTTGGTCCCAAGCCAAATCCAAACCTGCAGAGAGAAAACACAATCTCATAGAAGAATATTTTTTTAAAAGAGAATGAAACCTAATACAACAAAACTAAGCAAAAATGCTCCCAATTCCCTCTCTCTCCTGAACACTGCAGTAAAACTAAAATATTAACTATCTGGATGCTTGGTGTGTCTTAATAGGTGTGTGTAGATGCTTTAGTAGAGCATTGAAGAAATATAGCAGTATAGGTCAGAAATGGACCCCCAGCAACCCTTCTATGACTGATGCCTAAACCATCTGAAACATTGACACATTTTATGTGCAGAACCCAACACCTCTGGTGCCATCAACAGTTGCATGATCAGGAAACAGGATTTTGAACTCTGAAGTAGTCTGATATTGAGTTTGAATTTGTGACTGATTCCTTTTTGTTTGCAAGTGATGGATTTCAGTTTCAAAACTGACATTGCCAGTGCACAGGGCCCTGCAGAAAATCTTGCCTCCAGCTAACAGCTAGGGGTGGAATGTTTTGCCTAATCCTACATGACCCCACCTCATTGTGGAAGCAAGACAGATACATTGTGTAGTTGCTTTGCATATCTTTCAATTACATCCATCAAGCTATACAAGAAGGAACTATTTACACAAAAAAGTTTCATCTATTCCTGACTTGTACAAACCATTTCCCAATCCTCCATTCCACTCACAATGTTTTGCAACCCCTGCCTCACCATGTAGCAAGTGATGCATTTCCAGGACTTGAATACCTCTGCTTTTCTGAGAATTTGTGCTTCGCACACAAGGGAGGGGGGGGAGGGGTTGCATGACACTCAGGGATAGACTATCATGGTTTTCAACTATGAAATGATATATCTGTATTAAAAAAAAACTTTAAAGGAGAAGGAAACTCTAAATCACTGGGGGTGCCCAATTCTAAGGATTCCCCCTCATCTGTAATCTTTTACCTGATTACCATGGGCCAGTGCTCCTGTTGTTAGAAAACTGCACCGGCCCTGAGTTGCACTAGTGAGCTTCTTGCTGCTTCTTTTTTTTCAGGTGGGTGCACATGAGCAGTAGAGTGAGATGCTGAACTTCAAGAAAAAAAGCAGGCTTTTTCACTCTACTGTGCATGCACCAGGCTAGTAGTATTGAAGAAAGAAGAAGTGGAAGAGAGTCCCTCCATGCTTGCCGAGAAAAACCGGTGCCGGAGCACTGGTCCATGGGAATCGGGTGTTTACATTCACTGGGTGGGGGTGCCTAATATTGGGCACTGCCAGTAATATAAACTTTCCTTCTCCTTTAAAATTATATATATACAGTATATATATATATATATATATACAGCTGAAGATATACCATTGCAAAGTTGAAAACACCATGATTGTCTATCCTTGACTCATGCAAATTATCCCTGACTCACAGTGTCATGCAACCCCTCCCTCACCTTGTTCCGGCCAGGGGTATTAGTTAGTGATTATAATCACGGGGGGGGGTGCCTACTATTTGGCACCCACCAGTTATTTAAACTGTCCTTCCTCTTTAAATTTATTTTGGAAGTTCAAAATTAACCTTTTGTTTACAACCTCAAGAATTCATAGATCAATTTAAGTGAGCATTTCTTTGTACCATGCTTATAGACCCTGATGCTACAACCTAAATCTGTTTAAGTACCAGCACTATTTTTACTATTCCACCTTCTTTGCTGTTCTGTGTTTGTTTCTTTAGCTGTATCAGTAGATTCTCTGCAGACATATTGGCTTGAAAATGGTTTTGAACAATAGAAGGTCAAAGCATTGGAACATGTTGTATTGGACTGTGCCTTGTCGTGAGGGATGTATATTGTAATTGCAGTAACAGGAGCATACATACTTTTTGTGTAGCCTGTAGGGCTACACAAGACATTGTGGGGGCCTATTTTTTGTTGTCATTATCTGGGGCAGGTGTGTCAAACTCAAATACACGTTGGGCCAAAATTTAAAAATGCTCCAAGTCAAGGGCCGGACAGGTTCAGTGTTTATTGAAAACAAATTAAAATGACCTTACTGTATATATTCAACCTGGAACTAACACAGCACATAAGTTATTTCCTATAAAACAACATACATTTTTATGCAGTGTTTATGCATAGTAATTTAAACTTTAACTTTAAATTTTAAAGTGAAAACATTTCCCGGAGGAACCTTCCCAAGGGCTTAATAAAGTACTATCTATCTCCAGACACTTGGGGGCACATTTACTTAGCTCGAGTGAAGGAATAGAATAAAAAAATAGAATAAAAAAATACTTCGAATTTCGAATGTTTTTTTTGGCTACTTTGACCTTCGACTACGACTTTGACTTTGAATTGAATGATTCGAACTAAAAATCGTTTGACTATTTGACAATTTTATAGTCGAAGTACTGTCTCTTTGAAAAAAACTTTGACCACCTACTTCGCCACCTAAAGCCTACCGAGCATCAATGTTAGCCTATGGGGAAGGTCCCCATAGGCTTTCTAACAAATTTCTGATTGAAGGAAAATCGTTCGATCGATGGATTAAAATCCTTCAAATTGTTCAATTCGAAGGATTTAGTCGTTCGATCGAAAGATTTTTCGATATCCGAAGTCGAAGGATTTTACTTAGACGGTCGAATATCGAGGGTTAATAAACCCTCGATATTCGACCTTGAGAAAATGTGCCCCTTGGTGTTTCATCTTGGATGCAAGTTCAAGTCTGGTCAGGCTCTGAGCTGAGGAAATCCTCAAGATTGAGTAAAGGTGTTCATCAGTAAGACGACTTTTATGTAAAGTTTTTTTTGTTTATGTTCATCAAAGAGAGCAGGTGTATGTACTGCCAAACATAGAGAGCATTTGAGCAGCTTGGGTACGCAGCTGGGGAATTTTGTCGGGGATGAAACGTGGAAACTGTGCAGCGCCCAAATAATCATATTTTGCCTTGAGTGTGTCACTACATTGTAGCTCAATCAGCTCCATTTGGAGGTTAGATGGTGCGTTTTCCACGTCAGTTGCAAATGGATTACTGAACAGTTCAAATCTGTTTCTTTGGGCTTCAAAGTCGGCAAACTGGCGTGTGAATTTGGCACCAAGTATGTTATTCGGCAAACTGTGTACTGGGTGGCAGAGACCTTCTCTTTCATGGTTTGACAGCAAGGAAAATGGCACAGGTTTTCTTGCAGCATCTGTGTCTCCCATAGGCACAGCTTGTTTTTAAAGGCCCTCACTGAAGCGTACATGTCTGTGATCAAACGGTCCCCCCCCTGAAGCTGCAGGTTGAGCGCATTAAGATGGCTTGTGATATCACACAGAAATGACAACTCACTCAGAAACTTTTTGTCCTGGAGCGCTCTTGTGTCTTTCCCTTTGCTTTCCATAAACTCACAGATCTCCTCGCGCAACTTTTTCAGGTAGGAATTTTTTCCCCCTCTGAGGCAAATTGGAGAAGCTTCAGATGGGTTTTTTGCCTTCCTCTGGATCAGGTGCAGACTGAGAACTAAAATAGGCCCTGCCATTTCAGGTACACAGAGGCCTAAACAGCCCACACAGAGGCCCAAACAGCCCCCACCAGACCACTAAATGGTGACTTTGTATGGCACATTATAGCAGCCCCTCTGGCATTTGCCAGAACCGTCAGATTGCCAGTCCGGGCCTGCTCTGGATCAACTGGCAGTTAGGCAGATAAAAAAAAAAGTTGAACTTGATGGACGTGTCTCTTTTTTCAACCTTACTTACTATATTACTCGAAACATCTTTTCTGCACTTTTCCTTGGCTTAGCCACCGCACCTCTGTGTGATAGGGCAAGTCAACATATTCTAAACGTAACTCCTCCAGAAAAGCCTTGAACTGGCGGTAATTTAGAGCTCTAGCTCTTATGACTGGCGGTGATTTAGAGCTCTAGCTCTTATGAAGTTAACTGCTTGTGTTATGGTGCCCATAACATGTTGCATTTTCAAGGATTTGCCACGCAATGATTCCTGGTGAATGATGCGCTATTTTCCTCCCGCATCTTCTCCCGGATCCTGCCAGCCAATCCACTCTTTTAACCGCACATCACAGGTGCTCTATCGGTGGTCAGGCCCACAAGTTTATCCCAAGGCAACCCTATTTCATTTACACATTTGGATAACCCCTGAAAGATATCCTTTCCTGTAGTTGTGCCATGCATTGAGTGTAATCCCAAAAGTTCACTGTTACGCACAGACTTGAATCCACTCGACAGCTGGGCAGTATCAGAAGTGTTGTTGCTCTCATCCGCAGCAAGGGAGTATGCAATGAAATCTTTTCCATCAGCTGTTGTTGTAGATTGGTGTCAAGCTGATTTATACAATCAGCAACCATGTTTCTGCTCAGGCTCACATTTAAAAATGCTTGCCTTTTTTTCTGGGCACACAACATCGCAAACTTTTATCATGCAGTTTTTGACAAATTCCCCCTCTGTAAAGGGCCGGCCTGATTTTGCAACCTCTGCTGCCACAATAAAACTGGCCTTTACAGCAGCCTCGCTTTGTAATTTGATATTTCTGAACATGGCCTGCTGTGACATCAGAGTCCCTGTTCCGCTTGTGTATCAGCAGCTTGTGTATCAGCAGCTTACACTGGGAGGCAATATACCGGCGGGCCAGATCTAATAATGATTAATCATGAGGGCCAAAGATAATCCCTTCGTGGGCCGGTCATTGCCTGTGGACCTTGAGTTAGACACATGTGATCTGGGGCTATATTCTCCCTGATGGATTTGTGCGCACCATTTAGCCAGAGCACTGGGACAGGGCGCATAGTCCCTAGTGCTTCGGCTCAGTGTAAATTGAAGTGCGGCCGGGTGGCATGCCGCCCCTGAGCGTGTGCTGCCCAAGTCCCAGGCCTTTGCGGCCTCGCCACAAATCTGGGCCTGACTGTGGTGTCATGGTGACAGATTCCTGATGCCAAACCAGGGTACATATTGGTTGCTTGCTGGGGTTTTTGGTAACTTGATAAAAGTGATGTAAGACCAAAATGTTGATCATCATAATAAAGAATTTTCACTGTATTTTTGAAAATCCTGAGTACTTGAGAGAGAGACAGAGAGAGAGAGAGAGAGAGAGAGAGAGAGAGAGAGAGAGAGGATGTGAGCCGAAACGCGTTGATACACCATGCACCAATAAATGATTTTTTAATACACGCTGGATGGCGACTGCTGTGAGTGCTTTCGTGGACTGCTATATATATATATATATATATATATATATATATATATATATATATATATATATAGCAGTCCACGAAAGCACTCACAGCAGTCGCCATCCACCTCAAAACAATATATATATATATATATATATATATATATATATTGTTTTGAGGTCACTACTAGGATACCTCACAAGAATGAAGCGCTCACCTCAGTCTCTTTTCCCTTGAGGACCAGGTGCTTAGCAGTCAATATCCCACTCTGCCATGCCATGGGTATCAATCATATACAATGTCCAACAGACCGCAGCACACTGACACGTTGTTTCTGTGAAACTTTTGTGATTTATTGGCTCAGTAGACAAAAAATGCGACATTTCGAGTCTCGCAGGACCCTTTATCAACTAGGATACCTGGGAAAGTCCAGGACGGAGTTTATTTATGCCCCAGGTTCCTAACAGAGTGGTTCCAGGACTGCTAGTCCAGCCTGGGTGTTTTGAGTTGTCCTGAGGTATCTCAGGTGGTTAATTAAAAAGGCAGCTCAAGCCAGAGTGGAGAGTTCCTGGCTGGGGAAAATACACAGGAAAGCTGCCTTTGTGAGAGGGATTGAAATCACCAAAAGGTTTAGGATTTTATATATTCCTGTATGTTCTTTGTTTTGAGGAGACAGGCGGTAGGCCTTCTCCTGGTAGTTAGGAAAACTGACCTGTATTAGTTAGAAGCCCATTAAGTGGCAAGGATTTTATTTTGAATTATTTGTTTTGTTTATTTTGCTGCAAGAGACAATAAACTGCCAAAAAGAGACTATACTCTCATGAGTGGTGCTTGTGCCGTGGGCTGTGTTACCCCCAGAAAACTGTTCCCAGCTACCCAAACCCCTACAATATATATACACACACATATATAAACATTTACATGGCATATACAGTATATACAGTACATGACTGAAACAGGTGTCATAGGATAGCTAGCAATGAGCTGCTACAATATGTTTTTTCAAGACAAAGATGCTATACAAATGATATAAACAATAAATGTAGTCAGTACTCACCATTAATGCTCGATTAAATACTAACGTAATAGTCTTGCGTTGATGATTTCTTGAGTTTTATACTTCCTTTTTTTTCATTTCAAAATTGTATTTGTGTTTGTCGTGATGTTGTCTGGTCAGGAAGTGAAACCATACTGCAACTCATTTTTACACAGGCATGTTCTAGGTTTCAAGAGCACAAAGTTGTTCCCTCCTTGTATATAAATATAATTATGTTTGCAGGAACCAAAGACATGCCCACAGGTTTGCAAGATTTAACACAACCCACTCGGAGAAACCTGTGAATGTTATCACCAGCTTTCTTCTGATAATATTAAGCAGTTTATATTTTGCACTAGAGAATGCAAAAAAGGGCAACACTTGTGTTAAAATTAGATTTTCCAGAACCAAAGTTCAATGTTGACACTTAGGGGCCGATTCATCAAGCTCGAGTGAAGGATTAGAAGTAAAAAAAATTCGAATTTCGAAGTGTTTTTTGGGCTACTTCGACCATCGAATGGACTACTTCGACCACGACTACGAATCGAAGGATTCGAACTAAAAATCGTTCGACTATTCGACCATTCGATAGTCGAAGTACTGTCTCTTTAAAAAAAACTTCGACCCCCTAGTTCGGCAGATAAAAGCTACCGAAGTCAATGTTAGCCTATGGGGAAGGTCCCCATAGGCTTGCCTAAGTTTTTTTGATCGAAGGATATTCCTTCGATCGTTGGATTAAAATCCTTCGAATCGTTCGATTCGAAGGATTTAATCGTTCGATCGAAGGAATAATCCTTCGATCGTTCGATCGTAGCATTTGCGCTAAATCCTTCGACTTTGATATTCGAAGTCGAAGAATTTCAATTCCTAGTTGAATATCAAGGGTTAATTAACCCTCGATATTCGACCCTTGATGAATCGGCCCCTTAATGCAGAGGTAAACTGCTCCAGACACAGTATTTTGCAGTCAAGTTGATTTAAAAACAATTTATTAAAGTGACATTATACACAAGTCTTTATATTGCTTGTAATATAAATATTTTATTAACTGACATGTTCTGACATCAGGTTTATTCTTAACCTTATGCTGCCCTCCCATTGACCCAAAAGTTATTTCCATCTCTAGCTTTCTGTACATTGGTTTTATATAAGCTTCTGTGTGCATCTTGCTTGCAACTCTAAGTAAAGGTTTGTGGGGATATGAGTACTGTCCAATCAGTCATGTCTACCGTTGTCAACAGCAATTTATACTTTATAAACTACTATTTATATTATATGATGGTAGTTTAAAACCTTATGTGATATGGGGAGGCACATTTATTAAAAGTCGAATTTCGAATTCATGTGAGTTTTTTTTAAACTCTATTAAATTCAAAAATACTTGAAATTCGACTGTTTATTAAAAAATTCTAAAACCCGAACAAATTTTACCGATTCGAAAACTTAAATCGAATTTGACTAAACTCTATTCGAGTTGTTTTTCCCCAAAAAACTTGAATGTCAGGAAGGCTACTAACATGTCCAAATTGGTTCCTGGACCTCTCCCATTGACTTATACATGAACTCAGCAGGTCGAATAGTCAAATTCGAGTTCTGAAAGGGCCAGAGTATGATAAATCTCAAAATTTGAACTAAAACTTAAATCGAGTTTGGATAATTCACAATTCGAATTTGAGAGTTTTGACCATAAAAAAAAAATTGAAAATTCGAATTTTCAATTTGACCCTTAATAATTCTGCCACATAAAGTTTATTAGTACATTATAGTAGATGGACTTTATGAATCTCTTAGAAGGAACTACCTTGGAATCTACCATGAAATGTTTGCAGAGCTCATGAATAAATTGGTTGCAGAAGGAATGCTGCACAAGTCAATTATTGTAGTCAGGTGCTATTCTTTTCTTAAAGGAACAGTTCAGTGTAAAAATAAAAGGCTGTGTGAAATAAAAAATGTTTCTAATACAGCTAAAAATATAATCTGTAAAGGGAGTGAACGGATGTCTAGCATAATAGCTAGAATACAACTTCCTCCTTTTTAGCTCTCTAACCTCTTAGTTAGTTAATCAGGGACTTGAGGGGGGGGGTCACATGGTACATAACTTCTCAGTTAGTTTCATTTTTATCCTTAGCACGTAGGTCAGATTCAAAATAAATAGATGGGACACACAATAAACGGTTATGTCCCATGTGACCCCCCCCCCTTCAAGTTGCTAATTGTTTATTAACTGGGAACAGGTTAGAGAGCTGTAAATGAAATAGTAGTGTTCTAGGTTATTATGTTAGACATCCAGTCACTGCAGCCTTTATATCATACATTTTTGGCAAACTATATTGAAAACATTTGTTATTGTATATTTACCCAGTTTAATTTTTACATTGCATAGTTCCTTTAATGAATGTAGTGAATTACTGTAAGAGCAGCCGGAGGCACATGAACACCAGTGAGGGACAGTGCTAAGTGTCTACAGAATCGGTAGTGTGATGATCAATTATACTGTTGGAGATCCTATTTTTATACAGAAACAGGGCTATGACTATTTTTTGTTGAAATTAAAGAGACTATCTCTGACTGTAGTACACCTGTATATCTATCTGACAAGTGAGATTTCGCATTTCCATAGAGTTGAAGAACTTCTTTGATGCTATAAATTCCACTGTTGAACAGTTTTCTAATCATATATCTATGGATTTTCGAAGGTGCTGGGCCTGTCCATCTGACCAATGACTCTCTTTTTGTCATTCTATAGTATTTAGCTATAGTATTATAGGCTTTGAAACAGGTAAACTCTGCTTTTTATGTTTGAATCACTACCTCTGTTGATTAGAGTATAGGACCTAGGGTGTTGCCCATACAGTGCAGCCTATAAACTGCCACAGCATTTCTGAATTCTGCTGCTGGTTAGATTTCACTGCCTGCTCATCCTCTAGATGGCACTACTTCACAACTTTTAAGAATGGCACCTGTAATGATGGATTTGTAATGTTTATTCCCTCAAATTATAGGCCAGTTGACATTGAAATAATCTTGTAATATTAGAGTGGTATTGTAAGACCAAATTCTAAGACCAACATTTTCATTTCAGCCTTGGGGCGTGCTAGAGACTCAGCTGAAACGTTATACCTGAAATATCCCTTAGGCATATCTGCAAGTATATTACTCTATTATGTAATTTAGTGATTCCTAGGTTTTTTTATCTGTGTACAAAATCCAAGCTTGTTTGCATAATGTATTGCAAATATTTTGACACTTTGCCAAAGTTGCACTTTTAACAGGGTAGTTTACCTTTAAGTTAACTTTTAGTTCGTTATAGAATAGCCAACTGTAAGCAACATTTACTGGTCTTCAGTTTTATATTTTATAGGTTTTTTTTTTTTACTTCTTTTAGTGATGAAAATCAAATATGCTTAAAACAATACAGAATGTAATATTGTACATTCTACCTTTTACACCAAGAAATCAAGGTCACCATAGTAGTTAAATTAAATATTCTGTCAATCAGCAATATCGGAAACGTGAATGTGCAAGAACACATTTCCGAGATACAACATATTTCGAAATAACATAGAACAAAAAAACATACGGAAGGTTTCCAAAAAAAAAAAAAAAATAACCAAGACTGCCTCATCTTCAGTGTCGGACTGGCCCACCGGGATACCAGGAAAAGTCCCGGTGGGCCCAGCTGTCAGTGCGCCCCTCGTGCAGCTAAACTTTTGGAATATTTCATGGTCATTCCTTATTTCTATGAGAACAAAGAGGCTAAATAGATGGAAAAATAGAGTATAGTATGTAAAAAAAAGAGACTAGGAGAATAGAGGTTGAGTGAGGAGAGAAAGAAAAATAGTAATAAGAGTGGGACCCTGGTCTTAGATTAATTGGTGGGCCCCTAGTCAAAGCTTTTTGGGTGGGCCCCTGGTGTCCCAGTCCGACACTGCTCATCTGTGTGTAATATTCTCTTATATTTTATAGTTTTTGAATTATTCTGACTCTTTCTAGCTCTCAATTGGAGAGTCACTTACCCCAGCAACCAAAAAGTGTTGGCCTGTGAAACTTCAGTTTAATTTGTCTTTCTAAATAGGCACTCTCCATTTTATATTTCAGTCTCTCATTTAAACCATTGCCTGGTTGCGAAGGTAATTTGAACCCCAGTAACCAAATAGCTTCTGAGCAGTCCAAACTGAAGAACTGCTGAACAAAAAGTGAAATAATAAGAAAACCACAAAAAAATAAAACATAGACAGAAATTGTCACACTTTCTGCATCATAAAAAAAAAGTTAATTTAAAATTAAATAACCCTGTTAAAGGGGATGTCCTACCAGAGATTGAAGCAGGGAAAGAGAGCGAGACTGTATGTGTAGAAAGGAGGTTAACCCTCTGCTGTAACTACTCTGCCAATGTTTGCATGTCTGTAGAGTAGGAGGGAGTTGGCAAACCCCATCTACCAGAGGAATAGAGCATCCAAGAGCAATGGGTATATTAGAAAATAATAACATAAAGGAGGTATTTTTATGAGCAGTATATTGGAAATGTGCTTCTTCTGCAAACTCCTTGAAGTCAGGTAGGACATAGCTGTTACCTTTTTTTTTTTTTTTTTAGTTTAAAAGGTTCCTGTCACGCAGGCATACAGTAAAAAAAGCTGCATAATAAAAGTTCTTTTCAGCCTAAACGTGAAACTCAAATATCCATACTTGCTATAAACATTCAGAAATCTCAGCTGTCAATCATATTTTACCATCCCTGCCTCTATGGCTTAGGCATAGTGATCACAGGTCACTGTGAATTGTTAGTGCATGAACAGGCCCAGATCCGCACCCTGTGGTTCCTCTTCTTGCCGCGAATGACTTGAAGAAGGGCCCGAAGAACACAGTGCGCATGCGCACTTGCACACACACAAAAACGCATGCAAGTGTGCAGCGCGGGCAGCAGAGCACAGCGGTGGGGGGCCCTAAAACTAAAGTCCCGGTGGGCCTTGGGCCCCCCAGTCCGACCCTGAGCATGAAGTCATTTACAAATTAAACATAAAACATCCATATCTGTATTTAAAAATCTCAGCTGTCAAGTTTATTTTGCTTGATTATATGTTAAAATAGGATTTGGAATTATTTCTTAGAGCGACAGGTCCCCTTTAGTTGACAGGTTATTTTTAACCTTATTTACTATTGATTATTGTCTGACACTAGTTTTTTTTCATATTTTATTCAAAGAAAATCTATAAAAAAAATTGCCTTCACAAACCATTTTGTACATCCTGAACTTCTTATTTTTAGCAAGTTCAAAGCATTCTTGCATGACATTCTGGCATAGCATATCCGGCATATTATGTGTAATAGTATGCATAGATAACGGTTAATATTTGCATAATTTCTATACATAATAACCAGTTGTGGTAATAAAACTGTTAACAACATCCATTTTTCAAAGGCACTCTTTTAGTGAAGCACTGTTAATATTGTCTTTTGTAAAAAATAAAGAAACATTTTGACTTTTTTTACCCCACACTTGAATTGTAGGCACTGTAGAAAATATATTAGGTAAATATCAAAATTACAGAATTGCAATTGACCCAGCCAAAACAAAAGCAAGAAACCTGTCTATTGAATGTAAAATCCAGGCCATGTGATGTTAGGTTTTAGCTTAAAGGAGACATATAGTAGAAATGAAAAAACCCTAATTTTGTAGGCAATTATAATAATAAATGGTGTTGCTTTTACATGGTGCTAAAAATTAATATTATGTTTAAAATTAGCCTCTTTGTTAGTGCTTCCTATAGATGTTCACTGGTCCCTGTTCCAAATGACGGGTGGGCGTGTCTTAACGGCCCCTGCCAGAAGCACAGTAGGAGGGGGACAGCAAATCACAGCCCTGCAGTCAGGCAAGCAAAGACAGGCTTCAGTTCCCTATCAGGTCCTGCTAGCTGCTGATTGGTTCCTGTCCTTACAGTGCAGTAAGCTGAGTGCCTCCGGCTCCCCTGCTCAGCCTGGGAAAGGAGGCGGCAGCAGCAGCAGCAAGTGGAAGAGAAGGAGGGATTTTGCAGAAATATTCAATAAATCAGCCTGAAACACTACTTTTTTAAGCACAATTCTTCTATATCTAAATGAGTATAACGCACTGGTACGTTCTTATTTTTTACACAAAATGTCTCCTTTAGTGTTTTCAAGTCACTTAAGAAAAAGATTGGAATTTTCTCTTGAATTTGGGGCTTTACAAATGTAAAAAAATATTTGTGACTGAAAACAATGTTGAATGTTTAGTACATAAAAAAAATTAAAAAAAGTTATAGCTACTATTGTGCTTGCATAGGGAAGTGGAATCTGATGCTAAAAACACCCCTTCCGTACTTGCACAGAGTAGAGGTTTTGTTACCATTTATGACTCAGATAATAATTTAGCTATTTTTGTAACACAGGAGGATAAGAAATACAATTCTTATATCACACAGATGGTTTAATTGTCACTGCCAACTCAGGCTGAACCTGATCAAAACTCGCTCATTTTTATAAACGCATATTTATAAAGCACCAACATATTCTGCAGGGCTGTACAATAAATGGGTATGTACATTAAACATAGAAATTTACATACAAAAACAACCAATGATCAATACAAGAGGTAAAGTGGGCCCTACCCAAAAGAGCTTACAGTCTAAAATACCATATTCTTTAACATTATTTATCTGCAGTCTAAGGTAAGCAAGCCAAGCAAGACAAAGAGAGAACTCCAATATCATTTTAAAATATATGATTTGATGTAAACCTGTATGATGTACAGCATGTTTTGGAAGAATATGAAAAATGTAATAGAAATATTTAACATGTTAATTTTGGCATGAAGCATGCGTTTAAGAAGGTATGCACTTATAAACAATGGATTAAATGTATGGGACCTGTAATGTAGAATGTTTGGGACCTTGGGTTTTCCAGATAACAAACCTTCAAGTAATTTTGATCTTCATACCTTAAAGGGATACTGTCATGGGAAAATATGTTTTTTCCAAAATTCATCCGTTATTAGTGGTGCTCCAGCAGAATTCTGCACTGAAATCCATTTCTCAAAAGAGCAAACAGATTTTTTTATATTTCTTTGTGAAATCTGACATGGGGTTAGACATATTGTCCGTTTCCCAGCTGCCCCCAGTCATGTGACTTGCGCTGTTATAAACTTCAGTCACTCTTTACTGCTGCACTTCAAGTTGGAGTGATATCACCCCCCTCACTTTTCCCCCCCAGCAGCCAAACAAAAGAACAACGGGAAGGTAACCAGATAGCAGCTCCCTAACACAAGATAACAGCTCCCTAACACAAGATAACAGCTCCCTGGTAGAAATAAGAACATCACTCAATAGTAAAAGCCAAGTCCCACTGAGACTGATTCAGTTAAGCTGGCCATACTGTAGATGTTTAGATTTTTAAAAGATCCGATCCTCATCGTGAGACCACGATTTTCTCGGAACGATCGTACGATCATACGAATTGACCATAAACTAAAAAGACCAATTTGCCAGGAAAACAAAGGCGAGCTGCCTGATTGGCCCTGCAAACATAGATAGATTGCACTGGGACCGACAAAGATTTTTTGACCTGGCCGATCAATTCCCTGACAGATGTCGGCCGAAAAATCGTAAGATGTCGGATCCCACTAACCGCACGATAATTTCTAAGGATTGGTCGGACTTCCCTAAAATCGGTCGTTCGGCAAGAAGACTCGTCGCGTCTATGGGGAGCTTAACAGTAGGAGAAAAAGTTAAGTAGGAGAAATAACAGCCTGCCAGAAAGTATTTTCATCCTAAAGTGCTTGCACAAGTCACATGACTGGGGCAGCTAGGAAACTGACAATATGTCTAGCCCCATGTCAGATTTCAAAATTGAGTATAAAAAAATATGTTTGCTCTTTTGAGAAATGGATTTCAGTGCAGAAGTCTGCAGGAGCAGCACTATTAACTGATGTGTTTTGAAAAAAACATGTTTTCCCATGACAGTATCCTTTTAAGTACATCCAATAATCATTTAAATATTACATAAATCCAAAAGGATTGTTTTGCCTCCAATAAGGATTGATTTTATCTTAGTTTGGATCAAAAACAAGGTTCTAGTTTATTATTACAGAGAAAAACGGAGTGCATTTTTTTTAATGAATTCTATGGGAGTTTGACTTCCCGTTATTCAGAGCTTTCTGCTTACAGATCCCATAAAACTTCCAATAAAATATGGGTCCTGGGTAGGTGTATTGATCAGTTGCGTTTATTATGTTATTATGCTATTCTGTAGGAGGGCAGGCGAATTATTAAATGTATTGTATAACCCCCTCCTTTTTCTCTTTAATTGTAGCCTTATGCCTTTAAAATGGATGCCCATTTCTCCTCTGTGAAAAGCTACAGCAGGGGAAGGTTTGCCTGTGAGACCAATACTTTGGTGTCAGTAGGGGTTTGCAGCTGAGGCAGGGGTTACATGGTGGCCCCTGATGTGGAAGCTCGGTGGACCCCCTAGTCCAACGTTGGCTAATCTAAACATTTGTAAATATTTGATTTCACTTCTGCCATTTTATGGAAAGCTACATTTAAAAAAGAAAGCTGCCACAACTGAGGCTTATTAAATGAAATGAAGTGAAAAGCTACAGAAGGGGATAGGGGAAGTTTTGTCTAGTTTTGACCATTATCATACCTCCCAACATTTTGGAAAAGGAGGGACAAAAAGATTTGCCACGCTTCACCCATTTTGTGGCCACACCCCCTAATCACCATGTCCATTTTACAACATTTGTCAGGTTATGAAAGTTTGAACACATTTCTGTGGTTTTTATGTGTTATTACAGTTTTGCTAATGAGGGTGGATTGACCTTTAAGCCATAGTTTCCACAAAAGACTTGCTTATCTTAAATTGTTACAGTTGTTTCTTTGCTTATCTTGTTACAAAAGTATCTAAATGCACCTGCCATGTATTCTGGGCTCTCTGCCAAAAGCCAATTAAGTTGGAAATGTTGTATCTTTTTCTGGCTATTCAGTGCAGGATATCAAAGAGAAAGTCAGGACATTTCAGTAACAATCCCGGACTGCATGTTAAGCTGTCAAAATTGGGACTGTCCCGCGAAAAAACTGGACAGTTGGGAGGTATGCAATACTTTGGTACTGGTCGGTGAATGTGGCCCCCTGAAGTGGAAGCTCAGTGGGCCTTGGACCCCCCAGTCTGATGCTGGCTTATCTAAGCATTTGTATTCAGCTTGTAAATATTTGATTTCACTTTTGTTATTTTATGAAAAGCTACATTTTAAAAAAGAAAGTTGCCACAGCTAAGGTTTATTAAATAAGTAAAAGTAAGTATTAATCTCTTTTTGCTTCCTGCATATGTTGATGCAACTTTAACTTTTAGATATCTTTATAATCGCTTAACGTTGGTGATGTCACTCTAGCTCTCTTAAATAGTAAAACAGGAAATAATGGTACACCACAAAACATAGCCTGATAAAAACAGAGCAATATAATGTTGGAAAATGTTGAGTAAATGTTTTTTCTTGTTACAGATTGGAGCAAAACTGAAATATGCTAAAATACTTTGGGGCAGATTTACTAAGCTTCGAGGTTTGAATTCCAAAAAGTTCGAATTTCAAAGTAAATTTTTGGGTACTTCGACCATCGAATAGGCTATATTCCACCATTCGACTTTGATTGGAACGATTCGAAGTAGACATCGTTCGACTATTCGACCATTCGACCATTCGACCATTAGACCATTCGACCATTCGATAATCGAAGTCTCTTTTAAAAAAAACTTTGACTTCATACTTCGCCAAATTAAAGCTACCGAAGTGCAATGTTAGCCTATGGGGACCTTCCAGAGCACTTTTTTGGTCAAATAAAAAACGAAAAAAGAATCCACAATTTGACCTTATTTATGATTAAAAAAGCTAGATTTAATGGGTTTGAGTAAAAACTCAATAAAATCTAGCTAAAACCCGAGTTTTTTCCCCCGAAAGGCTTGATTTTTTTCAGGCTTTTCCCCCCGAATTTCTGACCAAAAAGGTCGGATTTTCGGGCTAATTCCAGCACAGACCACAGAAACTTCAAAATAAGATAGGAACCTGCCATTGACTTATACAAAACCTGCGATGGAGGAATTTTGGATTCAGGCTTTTTGCTGCATTGGACTTTAATAAAAAAAATTTGAGTTTAAAAAAAGTAAATTCAAGTTTTGCCCCAAAAAGCCCCTTAATGTCAAGAGATACATTTAGTAAACCCATCATAGAAATATCTAACTAAGCAGAGTTAAGATTAAAAGCTAACTTCCTATTTTTGACATTCAGAAAACCTGGTCACTCGCTATACTTTAACAAGGGCCCATTATGCAAAAGGTGGGGGTTTTCAATATTAGCTGGTGTAATGACCCTCAGGCTGTCCTGCCCAGTTCAGGGAGCAGTACTGGTTTTACTCAGGGCAGTGACTACACATGGCTTGCCAAGGCACTTTAGATGCCTGCTCTTTTGGGACAACTAAATTGTAATTCTTTAGTAACATTAAATGTGTGCTCTATGGATATTTTCACTTCCATCTGTATAAGAGCAAGAAATTTGTTTCTCCTTCTCTGCCAGGATATCAAATGATGCAGAAAGAGAAGCTGGATTTCAGCATAGAAAATGGCATTTATTCATACTTTTTGAAGAAACAGGTAACTGTGATGGGTATATTAGGGGTTATTGTGTTATGCGGGCCTCTTTATCAAATTTTGGTTTGGAATCCGGAGTTCCTTTGACAACTAGTCTTCATGTATATACAGATATATATTTAAAATTAATTTTGTGAATATCACAAATATCTCTCAAATGAAAAATAAACATATGCTGTCTCTATACTTTACATCGAATGAGCCACTTCATGACTTCTGATGTAAATGTGTTTTCTCGAAAAGCAACAGCAGGATAACAGGTTGCTCCTTTTGTAATTACTTGTGTGTCCTGAAAAATGTTACTACAAAGACACACATAAAAGACACAGTAGCTGTTTGCTTACAGTACATTTTCAGGGGAACTCTTAATTAACACTGATCTGCTCCTAGATTTAGTTATGTCTTTTGGAAATGTTTGTTGGACCCATAAACTGACTTTCAACGATATCACGTGAACTTTCCTCAGCAGCTGGTCTGGTGGCACTGGATGAAGATACGCTTACTTGGCGTTTTAGTATTTTCATGATCTTTCTGTTGTATCCTTTGCAGGTAAAAAAGTAAATAAACGGGTCCAAGCAACTGTTTAAATTCATTAGACACACAGTAATGTGAAGACCGATCTGAAAATGTTGCAGCTCACTGCAGTCTGGAGTGTATGTTAATTTCTTAATCATATGTTGTATGATGGATATATGATATGGGGTGAAGCAAATTAAAAACACAGCAATAATTAAAATGATTGTATTAATAGCTTTCTTGTTTGTTCCCAACTTTTCAGAGAGAGGGTTTTCCTTTGTTATTTGGCATAGCTTTATACTTATTTTTGTATAGCAAACCAATATTATTCCTAAAGGAATAACGTATCCAATAAAGCATGCACCAAGAAGCATAAATGGCAGATTTGGTATTGTTTCAAAATTTGGGTATTCCATGCATGAAACTTTTCCATTCGATTCCTCTTTTGACATTTGCTGTAAAAGAAGTGGAAAGGTTTGGGAAAAAACAATCACCCAAACAAAAACACAGATAAGCTTTGCATACTTTTCTCTTCTAACCTTGTTGTAGCGATGTGGATGCACCACTGCAAAGAAGCGATCTACGCTCAAACATGTCATGAAATTTACTCCTGCGTAGGTATTGATATAAAAAAACAAGGAGGTGATTCTGCAGACTGTCTCCCCAAAAGGCCAGTGAAAGCCGAGAGCATAGTAGGTTATTCTTGTTGGTAAAGCAGTAGCAAATAGAATGTCTGAAATGACAAGGTTTGTGGAGTATAGAGTGGTCGAGTTCAGCTTTCTTCTATTTTGATATATTACCAGTAAAGCCAAAAGATTACCAAACAGTCCAAATAACAAAACAAAACTGTAAAACAGTGGCATGGCAATCCGTGCTGTGTTGCTATGACTGTACAAATCACATGTGATTGTATTGGAATGATTTTGTGTCGTTAGAGTTATTGACGTAGTGTAAGCCATTTTTACAAAGACTCTTCCTTATTTTCTGAGGGAATAAAGAAAACATTGTCAGCTTATTTCGTTTTTCTTTACTGCATACTACAGACATTAAGGGGCTGATTTATCAAGGGTCGAATTCAAAAATTAGAATTCCAAATTCAAAATTTAGATTTTTTTTATGGTCAGAACTGTCAAATTCGACTAGGGAGTTATTCATATTCAATTCGAGTTTTTAAAAGAATCTAATTTGATTTTCAAGATGTATCATATTCTGGCCCTTCAAATTCGACTATTCGTCACCTAAAACCTGCAGAATTGCTGTGAGTCAATGGGAGAGGTCCAGGGATCAATTTGGAGTTGTTTGCAATCAAGTTTTTTAAATTCGAATTGAATTGAATTCAAATTCAATTCGAGTTTTCGGGTCGATTTCATTCACCCGAGCTTTAAAAATTCGTTTTTTTTTAAAATAAATTTTGATTGGTCAATTTTCTAATTTATGGGAGATTAGGGGAGTTTTTAAAAACTGGCATGAATTCAGAATTTGACCCTTTATAAATCTGCCCATCAGTAATAGAGAATATAACAGTATATGTAACAACTGGAATTTATATGATATAAAGACATACTCTCTAGGAGCATGTTTATCTGTGCAACGTGATAAAAGTTTAAAGTGGCTTAAACATTTGCAAAATTAAAAATAACATGTATTTTGCAATACAGTATGAACAGCATAGCAATTATTTATTATACAGGTATGGGATACATTAAACGGAAACCTGTTATGCAGAAAGCTCCGAATTATGAAAAGGCTGTCTCCCCTAGGCTCCATTATAATCAAATAATCCAGATTTTCAAAACTGATTTCCTTTTACGCTGTAATAATAAAACAACACCTTGTACTTGAGCCAAACTAAGATTTATCAAAGTGTGAGATTAGAACTCACCGCAGAAAAACTCACTCTCTTTCTATTCATTCTTATGTGATATTTAGAATCGTATTTATCAATGGAGCTCACTATTTGATTAATCTCCTGTGAAAACTCCCATAGGAATGACTAGAAAGTGAGTGAGTTTTTCTGTGGTGAGCTCACACTTTGATAAATCTGCCCTTAAAGGTATGAAGATCCAAATTATGGAAAGATCCATTATCCAGACAACCCGAGGTCCCAAGCATTTTGGGTAACAGGTCCCATACCTCTATATTGTTTTGCATTTTTTAACACAAACAAAACCATGCAACATACAATGGAAATAACACATTCATTGTGGGTAGCAATGTTCCCTTTAAGCTGTGCACTCTTACTTGTACGCACTCATTTTGAGACCAGTGCACACAACAAATTGTAGTGCACACAAAGAATTTTTGTGTGAAAATACTAAATTTTGTATCTATTCTGACCTGAGCACCCCGTTTTTAAAAATGTGCACACAAAATGTGTATATAAAATAATTCTTTGTGCACATAGCCAATAAGGAATTATAGGGAACATTGGTGGGTAGCAATTAAATACGTTGTCTCCTGAATGGCCAGACATTTAAATAGTTTTATAACAAATAAATGAAAAATTGTATACACAGATGAAAAATTGTTTGCTTGCACATACCTTCCCCTGTTAACAACGTTTACATTCTTCCATGTATCAAATGCTGCTGCCACTTTTTGAATACATGTAATTCCACCTAAAAACGAATCGTAGTGAAAAGGCAGTTTCATCAGTTTGCACTTGCTTTGCTTACATATCACTGAAATGCAGTCTTTCCTCAAATTTTCTTGAAGGATTGAGAACTATTAATAGTGGGAAAAAAAAGTAAAGGCTGTTTTGTTTTACAAAGGAGTTGTGAAAACATGTAGGGAAATTGAATCCAAGATGTAAACAGTCGATTTTTCCAGTTCATGAGTTTTATTTAAAGGAACAGTTCAGTGTCAAAATTAAATTGGGTAAATAGATAAATTGTGTTCGTTAGCCAAAAATGTAATGTATAAAGGCTGGAGTAAACCAATGTCTAACATCATAGCCAGAATATTACTTCCTCCTTTGTAGCTCTCTAACCTCTTAATTAGCCTGCGACTTTAAGAAATGAGTGCTTGAAGGGAATGTTCACCTTTGAAAAATAGTAAAAATTTTTACAGCCCCTGACAGAATTTTTTTTCTTCTAAATCACAGCACAAAAGCTCAGAGTGGTAGATGGATAATAATCTCCCCTGCTCTAGCCACCCCCAGCCCAGTTGTACTCCTTTGTCCCTGCTGAGCATAGCCCTTGTTTCATTAAAGGCAGCTGTTATAATTGATACAATAGTTGCTAATATTTCACAGATGCTGCTGAGAAATAAATCTACTAATGTAGCAAATTGTAACAGTTCGCAGACTGCACCAGGATTTCTGAGCTGCTGAGACTGAAACACCAAAGAAGTTACAGTTTCAACTTTAATTTTAGGAAACCGTTCAAAAATAGAAAATAGTAAGCAACTGAAATTTTTGAAATTCTGGGGTACTATTTGATAAAAGCTGAACTGAAAACAGAAACCATACTCTCTCCTGATTGGTTGCAATAAGAAACACTTTCTCCCAAACAAAAGATATTGTTGGCTTGGGGCAGCATAAGTGCAGTTTTATATAAAAAGTATTTTTTTGCCTTTCTTTACTAGTAATAGTTACACATTCCTATCAATTATTTAAGGGAATGTGTAATTATCACTGCAAAGTGATGAGGTGGTGACCCTCTGTTCTCTATTATAGATTTTAGAGTAACTTACACGGTGTGTTGTTGTCATTTACAAGGGAATAGGGTAAAGTAAAATATACTATTAAGGCTGCTTCCTCATCCCTTTAATACAGACTGCATATAAATTCTATGTGCTGTATAAAGGATAAGTAATCAGGTCCAATACATGCCTACCTGGAAACTAGCAGAGCTTCCAACCTGCATCTTAGCTGATTTAAAATTAAAAGGGTGGTTCATCTTTGTTAACTTTTAGTATGTTATAGAATGGCCAATTCTAAGCAACATTTCAATTGGTCTTCAATTTTTTTTTTAAAGTATTTTTAATTATTTGCTTCTTTCATCTCACTCTTTCCGGCTTTCAAAAGGGAGTGGCGCTGACCCCATCTAAAAACAAATACTCTGAACAGGATACAAATATATTGATACTGCTACTTTTTATTATTCATCTCTGTATTCAGGCCATGTCCTTTTCATATTCCAGTCTCTTATTCAAACCAATGCATGGTTGCTAGGGTAGTTTGGTAATTATGGCACAGGATTAATGGTGTTGAATCGTATTAGTGAGACACTTGAATAATTCAAAAGCAAGACAGTTTCATAGCAGACAGCATTCTGCAATACAGTAGATTTAACCATATAAATTCTAGTAAGACTGCAGGGAAGACCGATGAATAGTTTACAACTGGCACTCAACATTATGTATATATTTATTTTATTATGCAATCCTTGCTCCATTTTTTCTTTACAATAAGTTTCAGTAAAGCAGTTGATTTTTGTAAACTATTTTTGAATTTGTCAGTGACTTTAAATTCATTGTATACTGGAATTTGTTGAACAAGAATGTTCTGAGAACAGTGTTAGTTGAGGCCCGCCCTCATGTGAGATTATTAAAAGATTTAAGGCTTCTTCCTTCCTGGGGTGCATATTACCTGCAGTTGTAAATACCTGGGTGGGGTCACTAAATACAAATGATCCAAACTTGTTATCAGTTTTTGATCGTTATACAAAAGTTGAGCAGGTTGTTTTTTAATCCTTCTGGTGGTAAAGTCTTTGTAGAGGAGCAAATACTCTCAATGATCTACCTACCAATGTTTCTGAAACTGTTCATTTTGCAAACCGAGTTGGGACAACTTTGCATATACATTAATTCAATCATTTATATTGTTTTATAAATATGTAAATATTGACACACAGTATTTATCACTTTGGGGCAGATTTATCAAGGGTCGAATTTCGAAGTGTAAAATACTTCGAACTTCGACCATCGAATTAAAATACTTTGAATTTGAATATCCAAGTCGAAGTATTTTTCACCGAATTTGGCCATCGAACAATCGAAGTAAAATCGTTCTAACAATTCGAACTATTTTTGCGTACGATCAAACGATTTTACTTCGATGTGTAAAGACTTAGAAACTGGTTGTAGAAGGTCCCCATAGGCTAACATAGCACTTCGGCAGGTTTAATTTGGCAAAGTATTGAAGTCTAAGTTTTTTTTAAAGAGACAGTACTTTGATTATTGAATGGTCGAATATTCGAATGAAGTCTAAGTAAATTCGAAGTCGTAGTATCCTATTCGATGGTCGAAGTATCCAAAAAATCACTTTGAATTTTTTTACTTCGAAAATTCCCTCGAATTCACTTCGACCCTTGATAAATCTGCCCCTTTTGTTTTGTGTCTATTCCATGACCTTCTGTCATCTGTTTTTTTTTAATCACAGAGCTGATAAATCATAGTAAAGGGTACATTATCTATTTTGCAATAAATATTTTAACTAGAGGGGAAAAATCCATACTTTACTCTGTAAAGTTTTCAAGTTAAATAGTCATGCAGACATATTTAATTTGTCATCTTATTCTAGAAGGGTGGTTATTTGTAGATGGGCCTCACTACCTGTCACCTCCTTGTGAGTGTTGTATAAGGATTATACAATTTTTATAAAAACTACTGCCATGCCTGGGCATATGAGATAGCATGTGCTTGTTGTCACACTGGAGTCATGCAGTTCTCTAACTAATGCTATAACCTATGTACACTCTTTGTTGAGGTAGAAAAGGACAGCAGAGATGTATCCAGCAAAGCTATAAATGAACTTGAAAGCTTTGGACTTTAAGGGGAGGCATTAAAACACAGCTCTGGAGACCAGGTAATATATATAAAAGGACTAGCACCAGTATACATAAAAAATATTCCTGCTGATTTGGGCACTATTACATTAAAAGCTGTGATGTCTGACATCTCCCCAGTGCCAGTAGATTGTTGGCCCTAGGGCCAAACGATTGGATTACAGCAATGGAAATACAAAACCTAAACAGTCCTTGATTTTACAGGAAGACTGGAATCGGTCTCAAGGGTTTGAATTGGCAGCTTAAATCTACCTATGTATGGCCACCTTTAGTTGGATATTAGTAAAAGTGGAAAAGAGTTATCAACTCTTGGTCTTTCTTTAGCCCATGATTGCGGGTGACAACTTTCTGTCTGACTGAATGCAACCTAATGGGACAACAAAACCGTTCTTAATATTTCCATAAATAATCTAGTAGTATAAATGGCTTGGTTGTTGGGATTCCCTTGGATACCAGGCAATATACTCTGCAAGCATTATATAAGTTATTAGTATCACTGAGACACGATAGGGGTAATTTCCATTCACAAGTGCAGTATTCAAAGTGCAATTTCGCATGCAATGTTTTTGAACCTATAATGTAGCATTTTTCTTATAGTTCCAGCATCCAGCAGATGCATTCTGAATTGGGTCTGCTGCAGTTCTGCCCAATGTAGAAATACACAACTGCACTTATATGTACTGCAAATATGGAGCAAGTTATCTCAAGAATTTATAGAGTGTGGACTGTGTCAATTCCAGAGCACACACTCATAATAGTTCTTGCTTCTGATTCACTTCAAGTCTGGTACACCGATTGATGTAAACTGCCGTGGAAACCCTGAAGCTACCTCCAGGTCCTGGCTTCTCCAGTGTTAGCTGGTGCACTTGCACACCGTATAGCAGGACAGATGCATTGGCAACCATGCAGAAGTGCAGGATCATGTTTGGACTCAAATACCTTAAAGGAACTGTTCATTGTAAAAATAAAAACTGGGTAAATAGATAAGTTGTGCAAAATACAAAATCTTTCTACTATACTTAATTAGCCAAAAAAGTATTCTATAAAGGTTGGAGTGACTTGATGTCTTTTATTTCTATAATGAAAAGTTCCTTTAATTAGTTGTGTTAATATGTGCTCTTCATTGCCCTGTTTTAGAGCAGCTGGACTTACTGCTGCATTAGTTAATTACATCTGTCGAGTTGTGTAAGACTCCATGACTGGAATAACTTCTTGGGGTTTCTTATAGCCTGCACAGATACTGCACACATACTGTAAAACATTTAAGTTATTTCCTTGTACAAAAGGGATTGCTGCATGAACATGTTCAGAGTGTGATACAAGACAGTAGAGAAGTATTGAGTTTATGATCTATTCTAGACAGTGACATGTAATAGTTTCAACATTTGCAGCAGGTTGTACAAGGAAATAGAGACTCTCAACACTTCTTGATCCTATGTGCTAACCCTGACCACAATGCTTATAAAGAATGCATTTTGCAATCCTGCTGAGGGGGGGGGGGACTTTAAAACTTACTAAATAAAGAAAAAAAAAAGTACTTGTAATAAGATAAAGGGTGTAGTTTATAAGCAAGTATTAATCCAACCTGTGTGTGTGTAATATATTAAGAAAATCTGTCAAACCTTTGCTTTAATATAAAAGCTTTTGGTGAGGAATATAAACTCTGCCGTACAAGGTTGAGGACATTTGGGGGGGGGGAGGCAAATAGCAACAAGTGAATTTTCTGTTGCTTCTGTCCATATCAGACTCAGAGCTATTGGGTGTTATAATCTTCTGTTACGTATACAAAGAGGGCCCAAAAGCTTTGCTGTGATTTTCCAGCTATTGTGAGTTTTACAAAATAGTTAAAGGCTGCTATGTTGACAAGTGAGTATCTTTAATTTTACTTGATCCTATCCAGAAAATTGTTAGTGTTTAATTATACATTTAGGGGCCCATTTACTTAGCTCGAGTGAAGGAATAGAAGAAAAAAAAAAAAAGAAAAAAGAATTTCAAATGTTTTTTTGGCTACTTCAACCATCGAATGGGCTACTTCGACCTTCAACTACGACTTCGAATCGAACAATTCGAACTAAAAATCGTTCGACTATTCCACCATTCTATAGTCGAAGTACTGTCTCTTTAAAAAAAAACTTTGACCCCTCTAGTTCGCCACCTAAAACCTACCAAAGTAATTGTTTTTTGGGTCGAAGAAAAATCGTTCGATCGATGGATTAAAATCCTTCGAATCGAACGATTCGAAGGATTTAATCGTTTGATCGAACGAATTGCTGTAAATCCTTGGAACAATTTCCATTCGGCAGTCGATTATCGAGGGTTAATTAACCCTCGATATTCGACCATAAGTAAATTTGCCACTTAATGTGATCTTGGTGGACAGTACTAAATTACATTCACTGTTCATGCCCCTGATTATTTCCATTGCTCATTCAGCAATCAAAGCATATAGGTATCGCCATCACCTTAAATGTTGAACATTTTTCATTGTTGTTGTAGCCCCCTACCAAAAACACCTTACCCACAGGTCTGGACCTAGGGTGTTAAAAATCTGGGAGTGACATGCCACCCACTGACTGCAAGATAACTGGGGACTGAGCTAGAGAATTTGAATATCCCGCCAGCCCAGTCTCCAGGCGATCAGTAGTGGTGAACAGATAAGACAGTAGGGATGTGAGCGAGGCAGGGGGGCAGTGTGAGTGGGTGCTAGTACGATCGGTGGGGGGTTGGGTTTGAGCGGCCTATGGTCGCTCTCAGTTGAAATCTGGCGCTGCATTATATAAGATGTATGTCGTATCTTAAAATTGATCATTTGACTCAAATTCTAAAAAGGTTCATTCTCGCAGACTACCATAAAAAAGACTGTCTTTTTCTTCTCATATCCAATCAGTAACTAAATTATGTCACTTTCATTTAAGGAATATTTTGAAAATACAACCCTTTGGGGCAGATTTATCAAGGGTCGAAGTGAATTCGAGGGAATTTTCTAAGTAAAAAAATTAGAAATTCAAAGTAATTTTTTGGATACTTTGACCATCGAATAGGATACTTCGACTTCAATACTTCGCCAAATTAAACCTGCCGAAGTGCTATGTTAGCTTATGGGGACCTTCTAGAGCCGTTTTCTAAGTCCTTAGAGGTCAAAGGAAAATCCTTTGATCGTTCGCTGAAATTGTTCGAATCGATCGATCGAACGATTTTACTTTGATCGTTCGATTGCCAAATTTGGGAAAAAGAATCCTTAAACTTCGATATTCGAAGTAGAAGTATTTCGATAAATCTGCCCCTTAATCTCCAAAGGTGGCACCAAAATTATGATTTACTCGCTCATCATATCACACATTGACTACTGTAACTTGTTAATTGGCTTCCCCATCAGAGACTGTTTTCTCTGCAATCCATAGTAAATGCTGGTGACATTCTCCTTAGCAAACACTCGTCTTTTGCTAAGCTGCTCTGTCAGTTTTTACACTGCCTATCAGGATACAATTAAAATGAAAAGCAGTTGACAACGCTGCTCCAAATGAGCATACCAAACCTATTGTTAGATAATTCCACTGATCTACGCTTCCTAACTTCATTTCCTTTTCACATGCTTGCATTTAAGATTGGGCTAGGGCTGCACCACTTCCCTGGAATTCCCTCCCACATTCCATTCAGCTTTCTTCTAATCTCACTGCCTTTAAATTATGTCTTTATTTATCATGATATCATTTATTTAGAGAAGCTGAAACTCATTTAGCCTAGAATTCCTAGTATGCGCTATATGCAGGGACGGAACTAGGGGTAGGCAGAAGAGGCACGTGCCCATGACGCAATGGTAGAGGGGTGCCAGGCATGTACCTCTTCTGACGCCTTCTCCTAGTTCGGATCGTTGTGTCCAGTGCATTGCACTAGCGTTTCCTAGGTGCATGAGAATTCTTGGTTTCTCTGCGCTTGTGCATTATCACTTCCTCTGCGCTTTTGCCCTTCCGTGCATGCGCACCCGTGCTGTCTCTGCGGTTGCGCTCTTCTGCGCATGTGCAAGCAGTGTGTGTGTGTGGGGGGCAACATTGTCCGGCCAGGTTGCCTAGGGTGCCCGGCCGACTTGGCCTGGCACTGGCTATATGCTACTAACACCGTATATATATATATATATATATATATATATATATATATATATATATATATATATATATATATATTCCTCAAAAAAGGAGCACTCACAGGTCTTATAAGTAGAAAAATATTTAATAAGGGCACAAAACTAACGTTTTGGCTGGACACCAGCCGACATTTTCTGAGAGTGCCGGCATTCTACAAGTATATATATATATATATATATATATATATATATATATATATATATATATATATATATATATATATATATATCTAGTGCTCATGCCACATTTCTTAAGGTGACCATAGACACACAGATATTAGTATTGTATGAAACACATACAAGCCGACTAATGGCTGCAGAAAAGAACAGTGGGCAAATTTGCTCCTGGGCAGTAACCCATGGCAACCAATCAGATCATTGCTTTCTGTACTCAACCTGCAGCTGTTTGAAAACAAGCTAATCACTGATTGGTTGCTGCCCAGGTGCAACCTTGCCCACTGTTTATAAATAAGCCCCAGTAATTGTTTCGTCTATCTAACTTTTGTGAAACCAGAAATTGTCGGGATTTATTAACGAAAAAGACTGAAAAAAGTCAACAAAAAGGCGAATAAAAGAATTTCAAAAGATGTCAATGGGAATATTCTCTAATAACTTTATTTGTTTTCTCAGTTCATTAATACATTCAAGTTTTTTAGCCTCATTAGAATTAAAGAAACAATGTGATCCTTGCTTGCGTGCAATGTTTTATGGGTTTTTTCTTAAATAAACTAGCATTTGAGAGTTTTGTCACATATTTTTCAGTGCTCATGTTTATTCTTTTAGATCAGCTTTTAGGTCAGCTCTATTGGGCAGGGCCACTCTTTACCTATTAAATCACTTTTATTTTCGCTTTTAATCTTTGTTTAACTATGTAATGTCCTTTTTAATATCTTTTATAATTAAGAGAAGAAGAGCCTGAATCCCCACAATAATTACCTCAATTATCACATACCTCAAATCCTGCCCTTGAATCGGCTCTACTCTAAAAACCAGTTTGATTCTATTCAAGTGATCGCCCTGCATCCACCTCTTTTCCATTTCCACAAATCATCTGCTGTTGGTCTGTGCTCTGACCATACACAGTACAGTGAATGCACAACTTCAAATAAAAAAGTTGAATGTTTACTTGCCCATGACTTCAATATAGTTTGTGCAGGAAAAAAACATTTAAACTTTGACGAATTTTGCAAATTTTAACCATTTTGTGAATCTACCCTAAGTTTCACTTTTTTGGTGAAGCAAAACAGGACAGATTCGCTCATCACTATCCGTGATTAGTACATTTGAATATAGAAGAGCAGGTAGTTGAGATTTAGTAAGGCCATCTGTCCTAATATTCCTCAACCCCCACCATCAGTAAGCAAGTAATATTGTATTACCATTGAAGATTGTTAATTTATATTTAATAATAACCTAACTTACAGTATGTTTTCTATAATTATGCAAAAACATTTTAGGGATAGAGAGTTCCTTAAAAGGAGAACTAAAGAAGTAGTGAAGAAAACTACAGCCCTTTAGCAGTGACTATCTGGCTGTATGAAGATGCTACAGTTGCTCTTCATTTTATTTTCTGCTGATCACTGCAAATGCTGTGTGACTGTTACCTGATCTTGGGGACCGATGCACAATATACTGTTTCTGTATAGAATATAAATGTTACATTACAGAATGTGGCTGATCTGTAAATAATTAATATTATTAGTACATGGCAGCACAGAAACCAGTGCAATTAGCATCACAATTTAATAATCAGCCTTGTAGCATCAGCTTATATGACAGATAAACCTCGCTTTCTGTTTGATGGTTTGCATCAACCGCTAAGCTTAGCTTTTCAGCAGCTCCTCAAAGCCCACTGAGCCTGTGAGTGTCACTGACACTTCTGATAAAATTCAAGATGGCAGAGATCCTGTGACAACTTTTAAAGGCCTGAAATATTACTACTATTGAGATGTTAAGCCATTAGGCTGATGCAAGTTCAGTATATAAAATATGGCATTTCTAGCCATATTAATTTTTAGGGTCTTGTTCTTAAAATCTGCTTGAAAAGTAACTTTAATGTTGTGTTTATATTTTTAAAGGGGTTGATCACCTTCCAAACACTTTTTTCAGTTCAGTTGTTTTTATATTATTCACCATAAATAAAGACTTTTTTTTAAATTACTTTCCATTATTTAGTTTTTACTATTTTCCCAAAAGTCTAAGTTTAAAGTTGAATGAATGTCTCTGGTGTCGGAAGCTCAGTAATTCAGGTGCAGACTTTAAACTGTTACAATTTTGCAACATTAAGGGGCAGATTTATCAAAGGTCAAGGTAAATTTTCGAATTCAAAAATATTTGATTTTTTAGCTATTTTATGTGTACTTCGACTAGGTAATAGTCCAATTTCTATTTGAATTTGAAAGAAATTCGAAAATTTTAATATTGAAATTTATCATGTACTGTCTCTTTAAAAATTCGACTTTGAACATTCGCCACCTAAAACCTGCCAGAGTCAATTGGTGGACTTTAAAAAAAAGTTTTTGGGGAAAAACTTTGATTCGAATTTGATCGAAGGCGATATTACTTTGATTTGTACGCTTCGAATTCAATCGAAAACGGATCTATTAGATCGAAAACGGACCTATTCGGCCAAAAATAACCAAACTTTGACTTAATTTCGAAATTTGACCCTTGATAAATATGCCTATTACTGTAGTTGATACATTTCTCAGCAGCATCTCTGGAGTATTAGCAACTATTGTATCAATCCTAACAGCTGCCTGTAATGAAACCCAGAGATTCTGCTCAGCAGGGACAAAGACAAGAAATGTATACACTAAGGGGCAGATTCATCAAGGGTCGAATTTCAAAGTAGAAAATACTTCGAAATTCGACCATCGAATACAATCCTCCGACATTCGAAGTCGGAGGATTTTATTGATCGTACGATCGTATTCCGATCGTAGTACGATCTTACTCCGATCGTACTTCGAATCGTACCATTCGAACGATTTTATCGACTTAGAAAACTGCTCTAGAAGGTCCTCATAGGCTAACATAGCACTTCAGCAGGTTTAAGTTGGCAAAGTATAGAAGTCAAAGTTTTTTTAAAGAGACAGTACTTCATTTATCGAATGGTCGAATAGTCGAACGATTTTTACTTCGAATTGAAGTCGAAGTAAATTCGAAGTCGTATTATCCTATTTGATGGTTGAAGTATTCAAAAAATTACTTCGAATTTCGAATTTTTTTTACTTCGAAAATTCCCTCGAATTCACTTAGACCCTTGATAAATCTACCCCTAAATGTATCAATTTAGAACAGTTTACAGGGTCGGCGACCCACCTTCCCAGAGCTCTGCTTTAGAAGGTGAAAAATTACACTTAACACTTCTATATTAGAAAAACATAGAAAATAGAAAGTCATTGGAAAAAGTTGTTATTTCTGGTGATCTATCTGAAAGCAACTAGTTATTTGAAGGTGAACCCCTGTAACAACTTTTTTTAAGTTTAAAAGTATTGCTTTGGAAATAGATGGCAAATGTACAGGGGTGCTGAGAAACTTGCCTCTAGTGGCAGCTCTCCATAAGGTAACAGGGGCGGCAGAAATGCTGCTCCTGGTACTTTAAGAGCTAGCCCTCTCCGCCGCCCTCGTGGACCACCCTTGATGCCCACCCGCACGAAAAAGGTGAGTGCACAGGGGAGGGGGTGGCAGCAACAGCAAGCTGCCTCAGGTGGCAGAGGGGCCAGGATCGCCCCTGTAAATGTACGGAAACTAATACTCATTTTGTCTCTATAGCATTGGTTCTTTATTTTGTCTAGAAATGCCAGCAGCAATGGGTAACCTCAAACAATGGTTACTGGTATTGCATACTACCTGTTTCCCACAAGCAGTCTTTTAAGCCCATTGTACTGACATCTATTTTTCTTCTATTAAAAAGCACATCAGTTTTGTATTAACCCATTCATATTTAGTATTGGTTTGTATGTACTCAGAAAATGCATCACATCTGGACATGTCAGTGTGTAGAAAACAGTTTAACATATCCCCGAGCATGCTGCATTATCAAAGGGTGAAAGGGGAAGTTCAGCCTTTGATGAAAATCCCTTAGTAATGAATAGAAAGAGGTGATATTTCACTAGCGGACTGTGGTGATCTCTAACTTCACTTTTTGATTACTATATCCCATAGTATCTTTCTAAATTTGAGCAGCATGTAGTGCAAAACATTACATTAAATACTAGAATTTGGGTAAGCAGTGTTACGTAATTTTCAGAAATGCTTTGTCGCAGGTTCAAACTGGGCCAGCAGGACACTGGGGTATAAACCCTGCGGGCCCAATGCCTCATGGGTCACCTGATCTCAGCCGCAAGTTAAGGACTTAATCTTTTCTACAGCACCATAGCTTTGTATCAGAACTGGATGGATTGCAAAAATTTAGCATGGCTTTCAACTATTACATAAAATTTGCTTGAGAACCACATTGTGACCTAATTAATAGCTGTTGAACTTCTATAGAGACACATATTGTGCTGCGGGAATCATATCATATCTTGATCTGTTTATCCAGTTATAGCTCACTAATGGAGGCATGATGTCTCATCTCATTTTATACAGCAACTACAGGTATGGGATCAGTTATCTGGAAACCCATTATCCAGAAAGCTCCAAAATAGGGGAAGGCAGACAACATATCCCACCATGTTTTAAGCCTTCTTTGTCAATAAGAGATGCACAAAATCCAGGATTTGGATCTCAGTTCAAAATCTTTGCACTTTTCCAAGGTTTCAGACCATACAGATTAATCCAAAGACTTCAGCATAACTGAATACAAACATTAAAATCATGTGACATTTGTTTGTTCAGAGTTTTTAAGACACATGATGACTCCATTTTTAACATAAGCAAACAAGGATTCTCATTTGGTTCTTTTTTTTGAGGATTTGGTATTCAGTGGAATAAAAAATGTATGGATTAGGTGCATCCCTAATAAAAAACGAATACATATTGACATACAGTATAGTACCTGTAATAGTACGTGTAATATTTGACAATGTGTTATGGTTTTGATCAGTATATGGCACAGAATAACAAAAATATCTGTGCCTGTTATTTCTCTATTAAAAAACAAATGTCCTAAGGCCAGAGGAACCTGTAGCCCCATCAGAACTGGGTCCCACATAATGTAAAGACCTACAGTTCTTTTATTTGTTAACCTAAAACTTTCTAAGGATTAGGCACAGTATCATTTGAAACTTCAGGTCCATTATGTCAGTTGAGGGATGACTGAGGGTAGCGGAAAAAGAAAATATAAAGCTGTGAACAAATCACTGGTGGATGAAGGTAGCAGTTGTAAAATTACCATCAAGTCTGAAATATTTCCAGTGAAGTATGCCTAGAAATGCAGCATTTCTAGCCATATTTGCTTTCAGAGTTAAGTTCTCCTTTAAACAGTAAGATGGTTTGTTTAATACATTTTGTACAGTAAAGTACAGCTATTATATATGAATATTCAAGTAACAAGCACATGGCATACAGCCTTATGTATTTATGCAGTGACTGTGTCTGAGTTTTAGAAAAAGTTTTTCCTTCTGTAATTAGTCATATCATCCTGTGACATTTTCTGTAACAGCGCTAAAATCAGAAAACACTGACCTTTTAGTGAACAGATAGCATACAATAGAATTACTGTTGGGAAATGTGTCTATTTAAAAGTTTAAGGTATAATGTTAAAAAAAGGAATGGAACGGTAGGGGGATTTTTTCAATATACTCTATAATATAACTGTTTTAGAAATCTGCACATATTCAGCAAAGCAGAAAAATAGCTTTATCTTAATTTTATTAAGCTGTTTCAGTAGATTTGGTGATTTCACCTGTAGGTGTAAATGTTTTAATCTAACATTAAAATCTTGAGAGGAAATAGAACTTTTAATTTTAAGAAATGCAGTATACCACTGGAGATTCAAAACTTAAAAATACATTATTCTTTGGTGGCAATTTTGCAGGCGATTATTACTATTTACTATTTTAAAGGAGAACTAAAGTCTAACTAATGACGTAGAAATGTTGTACATTATATTTTGGATTCTGTACCAGCCCAAGGCAACCACAGCCTTTTAGCAGGGAAGATATGTGTCTTCAAAGATGCCCCAGTAGCTCCCCATCTTCTTTTCTGCTGATTAACTGCACATGTTCTGTGCTGCTGTCACTTACTAAGCTTAGTGACAGATTCACAATATACGGCACACATAAATGATAAGATGGTTTATTAAATGCATATAGTACAGGTGTACTGTTATCCAGAATGCTCGGGACCTAGGGTTTTCCAGATAATGGATCTTTTAGTAATTTGGATCTTCATACCTTAAGTCTACTCGAAAATCATGTAAATATTAAATAAACCCAATTGGCTGGTTTTGCTTCCCATAAGGATTAATTATATCTTAGTTGGGATCAAGTACAAGGCACAATTTTATTATTACAGAGAAAAAGGAAATTATTTTTAAACTTTTGGATTATTTGGATAAAATGGAGTCTATGGGACACAGCCTTTGTGTAATTCGGAACTTTCTGGATAACAGGTTTTTGGATAACGGATCCTATACCTGTATTAAGTACTGCAAGGTTAAATAATTAAGGTTAAATAATTAATAACATGTTCAATTTACAAGTACAGGTACTTGCCATTGCAATAATTTGCTAATTTGTTAATATATTATGATAGCATCATTTAAGTTATGATAGCATCATAGCATCAAACAAAATTTGATTCCTCCATTCTATTTCAGCAACATTCATTTAATCCAGGACTGATAGCTGAAATTGTTGTTGAATATCCAACGGAGCACCACCCCATTCTAAACTGGATTATGGATGGGGTAATTGTTCACATTAGATCAGAGGTGCAGTGCCTTTCTCTACAACTGTTCTGATAGCTGAATTAACCTTGGTAATCAAGCTTTGTGCAACTTGAGTCAGGCATTGTGTACACTGTGTACACATTGTGTCAGCTTTGTCTATAATTATATGGTTTAAATCAAATAATTAAAAGCAAATTAAATAAATGGAGCATCATGGTTGCATACTGGCTAGCAACTAAGCCTTCTCGAGTACTGACGTCTTGGGTTCAATTCCAGCCAAGGTGACACGTGTTTTCCCTTTGCTTCTTTCCACAAACATAATTGGCTATTAATGAAATTTTCCTTAGTTTTGTATGTCAATGACATGGACAGTACATAGTTAGATCCCCTGGGTGCAGGGGCCAGTGACAACTGCACTCTCTGTAAAAAGCACTCTATACTAATTTGACACAATATCAATAATAGGACAATAATAAAATTAGAACAACCTGATACCTGCATAGGGTGCCCCAAAAGAACAGCGGCCATCTACACAGACATAACTATTAAACTATTGTGCAGCAAGCAAACCCTACTACATCAAAGGAAATGCCAATGATATGCAACAGGTTAGCCTAACTGCTGTGTGGATACAAGTTATCTATATGGAATGCAACTACATTTCTACTTTGTGGTGCTAATGGGTGGTTAAAAAAGGACATCTGTGGTGCAACCTAATACACTGAAGACTCATGTATTTTGTGTATCATATTTCATATCATTGAAGAGATAAAATATGTATGTGTAAAAACAAGGTAAAATGGTAAGCATGTAACCATACTCACTGTGCAGATGATTCCTTCAGTCTGGGAGGGATCATTCATTTACAAGTAGTTCCTCCTTTCTGTCTTGTTTCAGGAGGTTGCTTGTGTCTTTTTCTTGGTGTTGTAATCAGCACTTTTTTTCTGTGGTTACTCATCTTCTGTTCTAGCAAATGTACACCAGCAAAACTGTGGGAAGTAAAAGCATTTTAGTATTTTTGTTAGAGTTCATTTGTTTTATTTTATTGTTATTTACTGATTTAATAATTTAACAAAATAAAAAAAGTCTGATATTGTGCACATAATGATATGAACAATATGTTGCTTTTTATACAAATATGTTTAATGAGTGGTGATGGATCAGAATTACCATTTACTGAAAATAAACAGATTTTAAGCTTGTTGTCATAAAATGACTTATTAGATAGGTTTCCTTATGCAGAGAGAACACAAAGAAAGGAAATGTCTCTTGCATTCAGTTATCTTGAGCGCCTCATCTAGGGTATTTATTATTAGTTATTCTCAACATCTGTCAAGACTTCAGGGCTGTGTGACACCAAGGGGCAGATGTATCAAGGGTCGAATTTTGAGGGTTTAAATCCCTCGAAATTCGACTGGGGAATAGAATTGAATAGGGAATTCGGGCGAATTTACACGCTGGCGAATAGTCGAATGGGCGAATATTCGCCCGGCGAATAGTCGAGCAATCGACTATTCGATCGAAGCATTTTCATTCCATCGAATGATCGATCGAATGCCTTTTTATTCAATCAAAAACGTAGAAAAAAAACCTATGGGACTTTCCCATAGGCTTTTAAAGCAATTCGGTAGGTTTAATCTGGCGAAGTAGGCAGTCAAATGATTTTTAAAAGAGACAGTACTTAGACTATCGAATGGGCGAATAGTCGCAGTGTTTTTTTGCTTGATCTATTCTAATCATTCTACTCAGGCGAATTTACGCCAATTCGATAGTCGACGAGCACAAAAAACTCATATTCCAGCGAGTTCTGGGAGGGGAGATAGGTAGAGACACCTCACCCCACTTCTGGAAAGTATGATAAGACATTTGACAAAGTGACACCCCTTCCTCTTTACTTGGAGGAAATGGCAATATTATTTTTACTTGTGCTAGGGAAACATATGTTCTTCTTAAATTAAATGAAATAAACACATAAAAACATTTGAGCTTGGAAGATTCAGTGAACAAATTAAGAGTAGTGGTTGAGGGTTACTTTGGAATGGTAGTGTAATAACTAATTGCAGAGGATTAGAAAATCAATCTACCCCACTGCCAGCTTGCATATGTTTGATTTCTTTTTGTTTTTTAGTTCAGTCTTAATTGTAGAATTAATACTGTAATGCTTTTCCTTCATTTCCATTATTATCATGTGAGGAATTGGATGAGAACCAACTTCAGTGTGTCACCACCAAATACTACTTGTACATTCCTGTGGATGTTGGCGATTTGTGTAATAATAAAGAAAACGTCATAGGCACCCCCAAGTGATTATATTTACTTACCTGACACCCCTGGCCAGTGCTCCTATCAGCAGAAAACCGCACCAGACTGGGGTTATTCTAGTGAGCACCCCAGAGCGATCCTCTTCCCTCGTTTTCCATTTTTTGTTGAAGTTTGGCTTATCACTCTACTGCGCATGCTCAGCCACGGGAAGACCGAGGGACCAGCAAGAGGCTGTGTTCACTAGAAGAACCTCGGGCTGGTGCAGTTTTCTGCTGACAGGAGCACCGGCCCTGGGTGTCTGGTAAGTAAATGTAATCACTTGGGGTGCCTAACTTTTGGCACCCCCAATTGTAATTTGCCTTTCGTTCTCCTGGTGTATGTTAGCATCAACTGTTCATGAGTAAATTGGCCCTTTTTTCCTGGCTGATTTACGCCATTCCTCCTTAGTGATTTATGTGATGATTCACTAGCTTGTTCAGGTTATTCAGAGAGACACTTGAGCACATCAGTTTTCAGATAGCACCGCAGATCCTTATGTGAATTGAAATCAAGGATTTGATTTTGCTGTTATAGGGGATTCACCTTCTTGTACTTGAACCACTCTGTGTTCATTTAAGCTTGCGTTTGGGATCATTGTCCCACTGAAGAATTAAAATATGGTCTTCCTAAGCTTTATGGTTTAGCAGACTAAAACAGGCTGTCTTGCAATATTTCCCAGTATTTTTTTTTTTTAAAGATGCCCAGTCCCTTCTTATGAAAACTAGCCACACAGCACTATACACCATTAATACTTCAGCAGGACAATGGTCCATACTATCTGGGCCGCCATCAGGGGGTACAGGTGGGAGTGTTGTCCCAGGCCCACAGTGTTTTAGGTCTTAATGGGGGGCCCAGCCATGCTGCACTTACTTGATTAGCCAGGGAGGGCGAGAGCACAGGTGGCTCATCCAAACCCCATGCGGCTTTACCGGGACTTAAAATTGGGTGACCAATAAGTAAATATATAATGCTATTTCTGGACAGAAGATACAGCCCCCCATCTGAAGTTGGCTGCTGACTGACAGTAGGGGGGCCTGCTAATCAAATAAGTGCAACATGTAAGGACCCCCATAAAGTTAACACTTTGTGGTCCTGTTATTGTATGGGGGGACCCTGGCCACCAATTTTTCTTAAAAACTTCTGGGGGGGAGGCAAACACTAGATATGCCATCACATGGTCTTTCTTTTCTTTTTTTTTGCCACCTTCCATAAAAACAAGTGCATTACATAGCTCTTGATATGGTTAAATGGCGCATCATTAATTAAGTCTGAGATACTGGGCTGTTTAGCTCCTTCAAAGTCATTGATCTCTGTAGTATCTCTCACTGGGAGTTCTGAGGAATGAGCTTTACTAAAGAGCCTCAAAATGATCTGTTACAGCTTTCACTGCTTCCAATAGAACTCAGTGGGACATCCAAACCTTTGCTTTGTATTCTTTTCCTAGTTTTGTTCATTAGTAATACTTCATCTATTGGAATTCTCTTTACTTTGGACAGTCATGTCACAATCACAACTTGAATAATGATCCCTGAAGGGTTTTTATCTAGAAAATATGATATGTAGGTTGGTGGCCAGTTATAAGGCAGCTGTGTTCTCAAGAGTGTAATTATTTTAATACTTGCAAATAACATATTTCACTTTATTATTCAAACAATGTTTTCTAAAATAAAACCACATTTAAAAGTCATCTTAAATTATGTTGTTTGCCAGTTGTACTTTATTATGTTAGTTGATAGATATATCACTGTGTTTGCAGAAAATGTTGAGGCAAATACCTGGGTGATCTTTTGAAAAACCGTACCTTTCCTTCACATACTGAACTTCAAGCCAAATGTACCTCTCAGAACCTCTCACTTTTTAGATATTTTCAAATTCGGCACACTTTTAAGGCCCAGTTTGGTACACTTTCTCCTGTCCTTGCCACAATGACAATTGAAGAGACCCTCATAGCTGAACAACCGGTAAAGTTGGTGTCCAGGCTCTACAGAAACCTTCTAGACAGTGTCCCCCCTCAATTCCATACAGCTCAGGTACGATGGAAAACAAACATTCCAGAGCTGTCCCAGGATGACTGGGACGAGGCAACAGAAACTATGTATAAAAGTTTAATAGCAATAAGGGATAGACTGATACAATTCAAGGTGTTCCACCAACTCTATACCACCCCGCTTAACCTAAACGCAATGGGTACGAAGGACAACGATACCTGCCCCAGATGTGGAACTCCAGAAGCCAACTTTCTACACTTGATCTGGTCTTGCCCAGTAATAAATGCTTACTGGTTGCAAGTAATGGCTTCGTTAGCGAACACAGTGGAGTTCCCACATATACTCTCCCCCACTGTGTGTCTCTTGGGTGTAGTGATACACCTTGTACCCACTGTCTGTGCAAGATTAAGTTTTGGAGCATTATTATTCTATGCTAAAAAATGAAGGCTTGTTAAGGGATCACATTCAAAATTTTGTCCTAATGAATGGCATTATGAGTAACAATCAGCATGGCTTTATGAAGGATAGGTCATGTCAGACGAATTTGATTGCATTTTATGATGAGGTAAGTAAGATTCTGGACAGTGGGGGGGCAGTAGATGTGATCTATTTGGATTTTGCCAAAGCATTTGATACTGTGCCCCACAAACGACTGCTTTCTAAACTAAGGTCTGTAGGGCTTAATGAAGTCATTTGCACGTGGATAGGAAACTGGCTACAGGATCGGGTACAGAGGGTGGTTGTTAATGGGACATTCTCTACTTGGAGTAAGGTTCTTAGTGGGGTTACCCCGGGCTCAGTATTGGGTCCACTTTTATTTAACTTCTTCATTAATGACTTAGGGGAGGGTGTTGTAGGTAATTTATCAGTGTTTGCAGACGACACAAAATTATCCAGCCCAATTAATTCCATCCAGGATGTGGCATCCTTGCAACATGATCTTGACAAACTGGCAATCTGGGCAGCTAAGTGGCAAATGAGATTCAATGTTGATAAATGTAAAGTCATGTACCTGGGATGTAAAAAATATCCAAGCCACTTATACCCTTAATGGGACTGCACTAGGCAAATCCATTATGGAAAAGGACCTTGGAGTCCTTGTAGATGATAAACTTGGCTGTAGCAAGCAATGCCAGTCAGCAGCATCAAGGACAAACAAGGTCTTGAGCTGTATTAAAAGGGGCATAGAGTCAAGGGAGGGGGGGTCATTTTTCCACTGTATAGAGCAGGACATTATTGTATTAGAGAGGGTACAGAGAAGGGCAACTAAACCGGTAAAAGGTATTGAACATCTTAGCTATGAGGAAAGACTGGCCAAATTGGGGATGTTCACGCTGGAGAAGAGGCGCTTAAGGGGTGATATGAGAACTATGTATAAATATATAAGGGGATCACATAATAATCTCTCTAATGCTTTATTTACCAGTAGGTCTTTCCAGCTGACACAAGGTCACCCATTCTGATTAGAAGAAAACAGGTTCAGCCTAAATATTCGGAAGGGGTTTTTTACAGTGAGAGCTGTGAAGATGTGGAATTCTCTCCCTGAATCAATTGTACAGGCTGATACATTAGATAGCTTTAAGAAGGGGTTGGATAGCTTTTTAGCAAGTAAGGGAATACAGGGTTATGGGAAATAGCTCATAGTCCAAGTTGATCCAGGGACTAGTCCGATTGCCATTTTGGAGTCAGGAAGGAATTTTTCCCCCTCTAAGGCAAATTGGAGAGGCTTCAGATGGGTTTTTTTTGCCTTCCTCTGGATCAACTGGCAGATAGGTAGTTAATATAAAAAAAAAAAAAAAGGTTGAACTCAATGGACGTGTGTCTTTTTTCAACCTTACTTACTATGTTACTATGTTACTATGTAGGTACAAACTGCAGTTATTTCTAACCTTCTATTTGTAATTCTGTTGTGACAGCCTGATAAAAAGTGTAGGAGTATGGATGCCAGCACCCTGCCTTCTGCAATGACAATGTGGTACAATTAAAATGTACATTTTTATTCATCTAGTTTCATCTAGTTTAGTCATTTATCCAACAATGAAAATACCTGACAGATATGTGCTTTGCATTTTATTAATTTTTCTAGGACCCATAGGGGGAAATGTAATAAAAGTCACAAAGAGCAAAGCTTTGTAAATAAAAATCTTCATTAGGCTTTTTAATGCATTGAGAATCTTAATTACGCATTGGGAACCTTTAGGAATGCAGCTAATCCAGGATTTGGTTTGGGATTTGGACAGGATTCAGCCTTTTACAGCAGGATTCGGATTTGGCCGAATCCTTCTGCCCAGCCGAACCGAATCCAAATCCTATTTTGCATATGCAAATTAGGGGCAGGAGGAAAATCTGTGACATTTTGTCCCAAAACAAGGAAGTAAAAAATGTTTTCCCCTTCCCACCCCTAATGCAAATTAGGATTCAGATTCGGTTCGGTATTCTGACAAATTTTTCGCGAAGGATTCAGGGGTTAGGCCAAATCCTAAATAGTAGATTTGGTGCATCCCTAGTTTTTTGTGCTAATGAAACATATTACATTGCCCCAATAGAGTGCAGAACTGTTTGCTAATTTTTTGCTTTCGTTGCATTCATGTAGTTGTTTTTTTACATTATTGCTGTGCACCTCTATGTTGTAAAAGGGACATCTGCCATTGACTTTTACATGACTTCGACAGGTTTTAGCTGGAGTGTTTTCGAATTCAGATTTTTAGCAGCTTTACAGCTTAATAAAATGCAAAAAAAATCTTTTTATATTTTTTTCTCTAAAATGTGTAAATTTTCCACTAAAAGACACGACCAGAAAAAACTGAGGCCAAAAAAAAAATAAAACTCACAAATACAATAATCCAAACTCGATTCAAATTTCAATTCGAAATTTGAGACTCATCAAACCTTTACCATGGGAATAATTAACATGTTACTATTTGCCACCTAAAACCTGCTGAGTTCATGTAGAAGTCAAGGGGAGAGGTCCAGTGACCCATTTGAAGATGTTAATAGTCTTCTTGACATTCAATTTTTTTTTGGAGTAAAAACTCGTTTCCCGTTTAGTTGAATTTGATTTGAGTTTTCGAGTAGTTAATATTCGTTCGAGTTTTAGACGTTCACATTTTTACTTAAATAGCCTCTCATTCAAATTTCGTGTATAATCTAATTCATTAGAATAAAAAAAAAAATTCACATGAATTCGAAATTCGACCTTTAACTAATGGGCCTCTATATGTGCACTTTTGTATAACATTTTCTAAACACATAATTATAACTATTAGAATAATAACAATTATAGTAATACTACCCCTATTAATAACAATTATTATTGCAGAAAGTTTTAAATTATGACATTATTTTTTTAATTATTTATTTTACTATTGTTGATAAACTGTGTTTTATTTCCCTTAACTAGATTCCCACAATAATGACATGATAAATACCATGATGATAGCAAAATAATGTACATGAGCAAGAAAATGTAACGTTTTGGTATATCTCAGATACTTAGCTAGAATACTCTAAGCAATGCCTATGTTTTCAAATTTTGAACATTGTATTCTATATGAATAGGGATGTAGCGAACGTCGGAAAAAAAGTTCGCGAACATATTCGCGAACTTGCGCAAAAATGCGAGCGGTTCGCGAACGGTTCGCGAACCCCATAGACTTCAATGGGAAGGCGAACTTTAACATCTAGAAAAGACATTTCTGGCCAGAAAAATGATTTTAAAGTTGTTTAAAGGGTGCAACGACCTGGACAGTGGCATGCCAGAGGGGGATCAAGGGCAAAAATGTATCTGAAAAATCTGCCTGTGTGTGCTTGGAAGAGATAGTGTAGGGGGAGAGCTGTTAGTGATTTCAGGGACAGATGATAGTAAGCTTGCTGGCTAGTAATCTGCTTGATACTGCTCTGTATTGGAGGGACAGAAGTCTGCAGGGATTTGAGGGACATTTTAGCTTAGGTAGCTTTGCTGGCTAGTAATCTACTGTTCTCTTTAAACAACTGCCATACGTTGACCTTGTAGGCATTGTTTGCCCAGTTTTTTTGGACGCAGCCACTGAAGCACAGTTGCCAGAAAAAATATGCCATATAAATGCTGAAAATAGTAATTTTTCGCCATACGTTGACCTTGTAGACATTGTTTGCCCAGTTTTTTTGGACGCAGCCACTGAAGCACAGTTGCCAGAAAAATTATGCCATATAAATGCTGAAAATATAAATTTTTTTGGTTGCAGCCACTGAAGCACAGAGGCCAGAAAAATTATGCCATATAAATGCAGAAAATATGCATTTTTTTGGTCGCAGCCACTGAAGCACAGTTGCCAGAAAAATTATGCCATATAAATGCAGAAAATATAAATTTTTTTGGTTGCAGCCACTGAAGCACAGTTGCCAGAAAAAATATGCCATATAAATGCTGAAAATAGTCATTTTTTGCCATACGTTGACCTTGTAGACATTGTTTGCCCAGTTTTTTTGGTTGCAGCCACTGAAGCACAGAGGCCAGAAAAAATTAAACCAGTAGGGTTTGCACCCTAGTTTGTAACGGTGGCGGAGGGAGGAGGAGGACGCTAAAGGACAGCTGTGTGTGGAGTCATGAGGCTTGAAGAGAAGGACAGCTGCATAGAAGTCAGAACAAGTCTTCCGGCGTGCAGTAACCCTCCGAGATCCACCCCTCATTCATTTTAATAAAGGTCAGGTAATCGACACTTTTGTGACCTAGGCGAGTTCTCTTCTCAGTTACAATCCCTCCTGCTGCACTGAAGGTCCTTTCTGAGAGCACACTTGAGGCTGGGCAAGACAAGAGGTTCATGGCAAATTGTGACAGCTCTGGCCACAGATCAAGCCTGCGCACCCAGTAGTCCAGGGGTTCATCGCTCCTCAGAGTGTCGATATCTGCAGTTAATGCCAGGTAGTCCGCTACCTGCCGGTCGAGGCGTTCTTTGAGGGTGGATCCAGAAGGGTTGTGGCGCTGCCTTGGACAGAAAAACATTTGCATGTCTGACGTTACAGACTGGCCAAAGGGCTTTGTCCTTGCAGGTGTGCTCGTGGCAGGATTACTGGCACCTCTGCCCCTGGAATGTTGATGAGTTCCTGAAGTGACATCACCCTTAAAGCATTGTACAACATGTTTTGCAGGCTGGTTTGTAAATGCTGCATCTTTTCGGACTTGTGGTATGTTGGTAACATTTCTGACACTTTATGCTTGTACCGAGGGTCTAGTAGCGTTGCGACCCAGTACAGGTCCTTCTCCTTAAGCCTCTTGATACGGGGGTCCTTCAACAGGCATGACAGCATGAAAGACCCCATTCTCACAAGGTTGGATGCAGAGCTATCCATCTCCGCTTCCTCATTATCAAGGACTGCATCATCCACGGTCTCCTCCCCCCAGCCACGTACAAGACCAGGGGTCCCCAAAAGGTCACCACTAGCCCCCTGGGAAGCCTGCTCCTGTTGGTCCTCCTCCTCCTCCTCCACAAAGCCACCTTCCTCCTCTGACTCCACTTCTGGCACCTCTCCCTGCGTTGCAGCAGGTGCCTGGGTTCGTTCTAGTGATTCCGACCAGAAATCGTGCGCTTCCAGCTCCTCGTCACGCTGGTCTACAGCCTCATCTGTCACTCGTCGCACGGCACGCTCCAGGAAGAAAGCGAAGGGTATTAGGTCGCTGATGGTGCCTTCGGTGCGACTGACCATATTTGTCACCTCTTCAAAAGGTCGCATGAGCCTGCAGGCATCGCGCATAAGCACCCAGTAACGGGGGAAAAAAATCCCCAGCTGTGCAGATCCAGTCCTACCACCCAGTTCAAAAAGGTACTCGTTGACGGCCCTTTGTTGTTGCAGCAGACGTTCCAACATAAGGAGCGTTGAATTCCAGCGAGTCTGGCTGTCAGAAATCAAACGCCTGACTGGCATGTTGTAGCGCTGCTGAATGTCAGCAAGGCGTGCCATGGCTGTGTAGGAACGTCTGAAATGGGCCGACACCTTTCTGGACTGGGTGAGAACGTCCTGGAATCCTGGGTACTTGGAGACAAAACGTTGGACTATTAAATTTAACACATGTGCCATGCAGGGCACATGTGTTAAATTGCCTAGTCTCAACGCTGCCAACAGATTGCTTCCATTGTCACACACCACTTTTCCGATCTGCAGTTGGTGTGGGGTCAGCCACCGATCGGCCTGTGACTGCAGAGATGACAGGAGTACAGATCCGGTATGGTTTTTGCTTTCCAGGCACGTCATCCCCAAGACAGCGTGACAACGGCGTACCTGGCACGTCGAATAGCCTAGGGGGAGCTGGGGGTGCACAGGTGTGGAGGAGGAGAAGGAGGACCCAGCAGCAGAGTAAGAAGAAGAAGAAGACGAGGTAGAGAGCGATGGAGGAGTAGAGGTGGTGGCAGAACCGCGTGCAATCCGTGGTGGTGACACCAACTCCACTGTTGTTGTTGAGCTACCCATTCCCTGCTTCCCAGCCATTACCAAGTTCACCCAGTGGGCAGTGTAGGTGACATACCTGCCCTGACCATGCTTGGAGGACCATGCGTCAGTAGTCATATGGACCTTTGGCCCAACACTAAGTGACAGAGATGCGGTAACTTGGCTCTGCACATGTTGGTACAGGTGTGGTATTCCCTTTTTAGAAAAAAATTGCGGCTGGGGTACCTTCCACTGCGGTGTCCCAATTGCTACAAATTTGCGGAAGGCCTCAGAGTCCACCAGCTGGTATGGTAAAAGCTGGCGGGCTAAGAGTGCAGACAAGCCAGCTGTCAGACGCCGGGCAAGGGGGTGACAGTCAGACATTGGCTTCTTACGCTCAACATGGCCTTCACAGAAACTTGGCTGGTGGCAGATGACTGGGAATGGGAACAGGTGGTCAAGGTGGAAGGCGGAGTGGAGGGTGGTTCAGACGGGTCAAGGAGAGCAGAGGTAGAGCAGTAAGATGCTGGACCAGAAGGAGTGTGGCTTTTAGTTTGCCTGTTGCCTTTGAGGTGTTGCTCCCAAAGTGCTTTGTGCTTGCCGCTCATGTGCCTTCGCATAGAAGTTGTACCTATGTGGCTGTTGGGCTTACCAAGGCTCAGTTTCTGACTGCACTCATTGCAAATTACAATGCTTTTGTCAGAGGCACACACATTAAAAAAATCCCACACTGCTGACTTTTTGGAAGTGTGCGATCTGGCGGTAACAGTAGAAGTTGGCGGAGTTGGCGGTATTGGCGGCAATGGCGGGTGCGTTGGCCGGCTGAACACAGGTGCCGATACATGTTGTTGCCCTACTGATCCCTGCGGGCTGTCCTCCCTGCTTCTTCTAAGTCTTATTCTCCTACTGCCTCTCTGACTCTCCGTCTCTCCATCTGAACTACCCTCCTCTTGCTCTCTTCTACTAGGCACCCACAAAACATCAATCTCCTCATCATCATTCTCCTCAGATGCATCAATTTCTTCTGACACATCACAGAAGGAAGCAGCAGCGGGGACCTCCTCCTCATCACTTATTATGTCCATCTCTATCGTGTTCTCTGCCAGAATTAAATCTGGTGTAAGGTCCTCATCTCCTTCATCTTCTTCTGGCAATAATGGTTGCGCATTACTCAGTTCAAGAAACTCATGGGAAAATAACTCCTCTGACCCCAGTGAAGAAGGGGCACCGGTGGTGGAGGAAGTGTTACGTGGGGTGGCCATAGCAGTGGAGGATGAGGAGGATGTTGTGGTAAAGTTAGAAACGGTAGAGGATGGGGTGTGCTGTGTAAGCCAGTCAACTACCTCTTCAGCATTTTGGGAGTTCAGGGTCATTGGCTTTTTAAAACTGGGCAATTTGCTAGGGCCACAGGATTGCATAGCAGCACGGCCCCTAGCACGGCCTCTGCGTGGCGGCCTGCCTTTGCCTGGCATTATTTTTAAAAAAACAACAACAACAACAAAAACTCAGTTGGTTTTTCTGGAAACGATAATACACACAGCTAGATGGCGGGTTGAAGAAAACAGTGTGCAAATAATGCCTACAAGGTCAACGTATACACTACTACAGCGGTGGATACGGATTACGTAAAATATATTATGGCTGCTTGAAAAAAGTCACTCCGGTGTTTTTTCTGGAGACGGTAATATTATGGATATTTAGACAGAATGTGAACAAGGTCACACAGCTAGATGGCGGGTTGAAGAAAACAGTGTGCAAATAATGCCTACAAGGTCAACGTATACACTACTACAGCGGTGGATACGGATTACGTAAAATATATGAATGCTGCTTGAAAAAAAGTAACTCAAGTGGTTTTTCTAGAGACGATAATATTATGGATATTTAGACAGAATGTGAACAAGGTCACACAGCTAGATGGCGGGTTGAAGAAAACAGTGTGCAAATAATGCCTACAAGGTCAACGTATACACTACTACAGCGGTGGATACGGATTACGTAAAATATATGAATGCTGCTTGAAAAAAAGTAACTCAAGTGGTTTTTCTAGACACGATAATATTATGGATATTTAGACAGAATGTGAACAAGGTCACACAGCTAGATGGCGGGTTGAAGAAAACAGTGTGCAAATAATGCCTACAAGGTCAACGTATACACTACTACAGCGGTGGATACGGATTACGTAAAATATATGAATGCTGCTTGAAAAAAAGTAACTCAAGTGGTTTTTCTAGAGACGGTAATATTATGGATATTTAGACAGAATGTGAACAATGTCACACAGCTAGATGGCGGGTTGAAGAAAACAGTGTGCAAATAATGCCTACAAGGTCAACGTATACACTACTACAGCGGTGGATACGGATTACGTAAAATATATTATGGCTGCTTGAAAAAAGTCACTCCGGTGTTTTTTCTGGAGACGGTAATATTATGGATATTTAGACAGAATGTGAACAAGGTCACACAGCTAGATGGCGGGTTGAAGAAAACAGTGTGCAAATAATGCCTACAAGGTCAACGTATACACTACTACAGCGGTGGATACGGATTACGTAAAATATATTATGGCTGCTTGAAAAAAGTCACTCCGGTGTTTTTTCTGGAGACGGTAATATTATGGATATTTAGACAGAATGTGAACAAGGTCACACAGCTAGATGGCGGGTTGAAGAAAACAGTGTGCAAATAATGCCTACAAGGTCAACGTATACACTACTACAGCGGTGGATACGGATTACGTAAAATATATTATGGCTGCTTGAAAAAAGTCACTCCGGTGTTTTTTCTGGAGACGGTAATATTATGGATATTTAGACAGAATGTGAACAAGGTCACACAGCTAGATGGCGGGTTGAAGAAAACAGTGTGCAAATAATGCCTACAAGGTCAACGTATACACTACTACAGCGGTGGATACGGATTACGTAAAATATATTATGGCTGCTTGAAAAAAGTCACTCCGGTGTTTTTTCTGGAGACGGTAATATTATGGATATTTAGACAGAATGTGAACAAGGTCACACAGCTAGATGGCGGGTTGAAGAAAACAGTGTGCAAATAATGCCTACAAGGTCAACGTATACACTACTACAGCGGTGGATACGGATTACGTAAAATATATTATGGCTGCTTGAAAAAAGTCACTCCGGTGTTTTTTCTGGAGACGGTAATATTATGGATATTTAGACAGAATGTGAACAAGGTCACACAGCTAGATGGCGGGTTGAAGAAAACAGTGTGCAAATAATGCCTACAAGGTCAACGTATACACTACTACAGCGGTGGATACGGATTACGTAAAATATATTATGGCTGCTTGAAAAAAGTCACTCCGGTGTTTTTCTGGAGACGGTAATATTATGGATATTTAGACAGAATGTGAACAAGGTCACACAGCTAGATGGCGGGTTGAAGAAAACAGTGTGCAAATAATGCCTACAAGGTCAACGTATACACTACTACAGCGGTGGATACGGATTACGTAAAATATATTATGGCTGCTTGAAAAAAGTCACTCCGGTGTTTTTTCTGGAGACGGTAATATTATGGATATTTAGACAGAATGTGAACAAGGTCACACAGCTAGATGGCGGGTTGAAGAAAACAGTGTGCAAATAATGCCTACAAGGTCAACGTATACACTACTACAGCGGTGGATACGGATTACGTAAAATATATTATGGCTGCTTGAAAAAAGTCACTCCGGTGTTTTTTCTGGAGACGGTAATATTATGGATATTTAGACAGAATGTGAACAAGGTCACACAGCTAGATGGCGGGTTGAAGAAAACAGTGTGCAAATAATGCCTACAAGGTCAACGTATACACTACTACAGCGGTGGATACGGATTACGTAAAATATATTATGGCTGCTTGAAAAAAGTCACTCCGGTGTTTTTTCTGGAGACGGTAATATTATGGATATTTAGACAGAATGTGAACAAGGTCACACAGCTAGATGGCGGGTTGAAGAAAACAGTGTGCAAATAATGCCTACAAGGTCAACGTATACACTACTACAGCGGTGGATACGGATTACGTAAAATATATTATGGCTGCTTGAAAAAAGTCACTCCGGTGTTTTTTCTGGAGACGGTAATATTATGGATATTTAGACAGAATGTGAACAAGGTCACACAGCTAGATGGCGGGTTGAAGAAAACAGTGTGCAAATAATGCCTACAGGGCAAATAATGCCTAAAAGGTCAACTTATACACTACTACAGCGGTAGTAAAATAAAAAAAAGTAAAATAAAAAAAAAATGAATATTAAAAAAAAAAATTAAAGTTGGTGCTGCTGAACTACTAGGAGCAGCAGATTAGCACACCAGTCCCACTCCCCAACACTGCTAGACTAATAGCACTGGGCTCTTATAGTAGTAGTAGTAGTAGTAGTAAAACAACAAAAAATAAATAAAAGCAGTCCTTACAAGGACTACTGTTATTGCAGCAGTCAGCAGATGAGATCAGAAGCAGGACAGCTGCCCACTGCAGCTACATACAGAGCACTGCAGTAGAAGGTAGATTACTAGCCAGCAAAGCTACCTAAGCTTAAATGTCCCTCAAACCCCTGCAGACTTCTGTCCCTCCAATAACAGAGCAGTATCAAAACGATTACTAGCCAGCAAACTTTCAACTGTCCCTGAAATCACTAACAGGCAGCAGCTCTCTCCCTACACTATCTCTTCAGCACACACAGGCAGAGTGAAAAAACGCTGCAGGGCTTCGGTTTTTATAGGGAAGGGGAGTGGTCCAGGGGAGAGCTTCCTGATTGGCTGCCATGTACCTGCTGGTCTGGGGTGAGAGGGCAAAAAAAAGCGCCAACAATGGCGAACCCAAAATGGCGAACGTCGCGCGACGTTCGCGAACTTCCGGCGAGCGCGAACACCCGATGTTCGCGCGAACAAGTTCGCCGGCGAACAGTTCGCGACATCTCTATATATGAAGTGTTCTGCAATAAAATTCTTAATCTCCAAAATATAAAGTTGTAGCACTTTTTTTAAGAACACAAAATAATTAAAAGTTATTTATAGTGGTGCTGCAGTATTAATCATTAAGGCTGCTTTTCTAGTTTAGGTGGTACGTAGGGCAAACCGAATATCTAAATGCTTGAAGCAAGTTTTGTAGACCATTAGGCCTTTTTTTGCATCTAATGTGTAATCTAAATTTCTAATTGAGGTTAAATTTCATGCATTGGCAGTTGATTAGTTCAGTCTTTTAAGATAAAATTAGCAGATAACAGATTACTCTACTATAATGGATAGTTCTGAAGATCAGAATGTGATCTGATTAGAATCAGATTTGATAAATCAGATAATGCACTTCTTGGCTAGTTTGATCTATTATTGGCACACTTAATGTGGTCCTTTGTTATAGTACACCTGGTTACTTAGTTATCCAGTCATTTGACCACTGGATCTTGCAACTTGCTATTATGCTGACTAGCATTATGGATTAAGGAAGCAATATATGCTTTGTGTGACTTTTAGTTTGCAGACTTCTGTTTCCTAGAATGGAGGTAGTCTGCATAATGTAGTCTCCAAATGATGGAAATGTTCTCATATGTCCTGTCTAACACCATACCTGCCCCCTCTCAGATCAGTGTATGCACAGGACAGTATGCGCATGTATGGAGTGCACGAATGGTGCTTCATTAACTGTGCCCAGCCTAAAGCTCTGAGACATTTTTTACTTTTCAAACAAGATATTTTCATTTAATATTGTTATGGCCATTCCAAGCCCAGGGACTGCCCTGTTAACTGATACATAGTATCTAGTAGAATTAAGTCAAAGCCAACTGAAGTGGTAGGGAATTCCCTGGCATTTAAACCCTTGAGGGTAGTAAAGTTACAGACATCCAATCACAATGTAAGGTGTTGGCTGAAATTCACAGATGTGTGATCCAGTCAAAATGATACCATGAGTTTCATGGAGGCAGGTGTTAATCTTTCAATGTACATGACTGGAAATTTGAATAGTTTTGAAGTCTTTGTGGTAAGGATGTCAAAGCAGCATAGTATGGTGATGACACTGGACAGCATAGAGCACATTACTCTTCATGTGCTTTGGTTTTGGGTCTTTAGGGTGTACCAACATATGTCTTATAGTTTTGCTGGGTTTGAAATATCCAGATATGTGATGTTTCTTGATGACTCTCCTATGTTTTTCTGATGTTTCAGCCACATATAGGATAACTATGTATATCTAGTAGTTCTTCATCAACATACAATGCTGCTTTGACATATACTCTGGCACTTCAAAACAATTCACACTTCCAGTCATGTACACTGAAAGATGTTAACCTGCCGAGATGATTCTCAACCAGGGATATATGATTCTCGCCCACAATGAGTAAGTCTTTCTTGGATTTAAATAAATACTGGCCCCCCGAATTTCCCCCTGGGCCTGACTTAAATCATTCAAATTCACTCGGGATATTAACCATACAGCTTTATTTGAGGTATACATTAATACAGAGTATTACAATACAGAGTATTAAATAATAGCTCATATTTCCTGAAAGCTCGTGAGGACATGGAGGGAAAAATTAGCAATACAATATATTGTAATTTAACCACTTCTTCTGCCATTGGGCTGATCCAGTGGCAACCAATCATCATTGTTTTAGCATAACTGTGTCACTATTTCCATCTTAGGGACAGACTCACAGTCTCAGTCCAATAGCCAAATAAGGTACATCTACCGTATCAGCACAGTGTCCAGAATGGTATCGATGCTGTGGTTTCTGAAACTATATGTGTCTTTCTTGGCCTTGCACAATACTTGACTACATGTGCAAACAGTCTACAACCCTAACAACAGATTAGCCTGTTCTTGTACAACACATCAATTCTGTAGAAGTCTCCTGTTCTATAATCTTTATTCTTTGATATTACCCACTTATGGCTTAAATCTAAAACCATCTACAGGGTGATGTTTGGATGGATTGAGAATCTTTTCAGGCTGATCATGCTCTTAGCCAGGAAAACATAAGGGGAGCCCTTGAGTCTTGAGGGATCTACACTACTTCAATATTGATTAGCAAGAGATTGCTACCTTCACAGATGATATTATACCTCAAATAATCTTTACAACATCCATATTCTGTCATAAATGTAGCTGTAACAGTTTTTCACCTGGCCTGGGCTTGCCAATGTTCCTCCTGAAATTGCTTAGAAACATTGTTAGAAGTCATCCTTTTTCAAACTGGAGAGAACATTAGCCTGCTTCTTCCTCTTTTATGCTAAGCACACCACCTCCCATGCAGCTTTTGTAGGGAATTGTTTTTTCTTTCTTGCATCCTCCCCCAGCATATTATTCATTTATCTCTATAAACGCTTTAACTGTTGGATTTGCTGTAGTAGTAGCATCTCCTACTTGTTTGTATTGTGCTCCTGCCTTCAATTTCTAAATAACCAATTGTATAACAACCTCTTTGGCAATGGAGCAGAAGTGTTTTGCATCAAGTAAGTGGCTCCCCAGTCCGTATACACAGACAGAGAGAACTATCTCAGTGTGTTTAGTTGTGCCATGGCCAAAAAGTCACTGCGAGTATGATGGTGGTGGTCCTGAGTGGGTTAAGATAAAAATGGGGAATGATGTAGATTTCACCTTACAACTGATGCTTCTTCTCTCTACTCTGTCACTGGCCTATGTGTCAGTTTGATCTAAATCTTAATGCAACATTTTGTATACAAATGATGTGATACTCCAACTACTATACTTAGATGTATAGTATTATATATTATAAATATATATATGAAGAGAAAAAAATCCTTCTGAAATGACTCATACTTTCCTGTTGTATGGCCTGTATTTGGCAGCAAACCTGTGGTATCAGGGCTTTTTAATTTATGATCATTGCATATGTAGGCTAATGTCTATAAATAAAATGTATTATTTTCTCTTTATGTATGCATCTATAAGAATGTGTGTTATCTTTAAAAAGTAGCCTTGCCACATATACTACATTCTGTGTGTGAAAGAAAGAATGTTTTTGTGGTAAATTCTCTCCCTGAGATTGAGTGGTCCTTATTCTGTATTTGTCAGCAGTGCTTACTGGCCCACTCCTATCATGCCCAGTCATAATTAGGCAGTCCAATTATATGTATCTTTTTAAATGCCTTGTCCACCCCTACCGCTTCAGGAATAAAAGTACAATATGAGAACAGTATATTCATTTTAATTAAATGTAGTTAAGAAAAAAACTATGCCCAAAATTGTAGTTTGCTGTAGATATGTCTGCCCAGTAAGAAGCACTTTCTGTTGCCAGCTCAAACCATATACAGTTAGTACAAATTGATGTTTAAATAACCCTGTTACAAGCACTTCTGTCTAATTATCCCAAGCCATGCTCTGATCTATCTGACTTAAAACGTATTTCACCCTGACCACCCTTGCAATTTCCAGTATTGTTCTCTACTGGATCAGGACTGTCCGACTGTCCCCTGATGCCTTTAGTACAGCATCTTGTGTAATTTTTCTTCCATTGAGCTGTATAATGCTGTTTTTGTAAGCTGAGATGAGGACTGAATTTCCAAAAAGCACACCCCTCAGGCAGCTGGCTGCCTGCATCTCAACCCCTTAACCACAACTTCAATACCCACCCACATATGTTTGCTGTTCATTCTGGAGCAATGGGTGCCCAGAATGTTCCGGGGAAAATCAGCAAGTACAGATGTGGATAGGCATCATGTCTGTCTAGGCCTGGCCCTTCAGGGCCTTTCTACAAATCCGAGCCTGTCCGTCAATGTCTATCAGGTTGCAGTACTATCATTAAACTTATTTTTTAGAAAGTTAAAATTGCTCTCACAGTGCTTTTCTGTATCTCATAGTTTTTTTCTGTGTAATTGAGAATATTCTGAATATTATAATATTCTAGAATGTGTTCTAAACCCATGGAGGAAAAAACATAAATATTCCACCTTATTTTTTATAATAATATGAAGTTCATCATATTGACCTTATTCTAGTTAGAACCCTGCAGTGAAGGGTTAAAAACATTCTTTGTTTTGGTTAATGTTTCTGTTCAGCAGTAAAGCAATATATGACAAATTCAAGCTAATCCTTTTGATTTTTTTTGTGTATAAATGTTTTAGTAAACTTAAAACATGGTGCCCCACAATATGGAGATATGCCTTATCTAGAAAACCAAAAGTTCTAAACATTCTGGATAATGGATCCCAAATAGAGCATAAATATCTTTTCTTTTTCAAAAGTTTTTTTTTCATATTTTACTATACAATGGAATGATTAACTATATTTTTACATAAACAGTGATGAAATTATAAACCGTAAAATTGAAACTGTCAAAATTACCCATGCTCTCATTGCGCTTCTTTCTTGCAGTTATTAGAGTATCAGGTTTGTAGGGAGGGTGAGAACAAGTCCAAGAAGTTCATGTTCTGGAATATTTTTTGTGTACACTTACCTTTGTTGTGTTGACAAATTGTAGTGATTGTATGTATTATAAACATTCATTTATGACTTAACATTTTCTAAAATAAATGTGATGATAAAATCTAATTCCAGATTTCAGGACTAGTTTATACATGGGATGTTCTGTGCATTCCTAGCTGGCTTGCAGACTTTTTTTCTTGGAGACCAATATTCTCATCCATGGAACCGGTTAATGAGGCTCATGTAGGTATGGGTGCAACAGTTGACATCCAAAGACAGCAATGAATAGCGTTACTTGATCAGCAGTTCATGCTTTCCCAATTAGCACACCTCGGAAGAAGACCACAGCAGGTAAAATATGCATCTTGATAATTTCCTTGAATATTTGATAATTTTACCTATTTTCATAATGGAACAGGTGCTATGAGCTTTAGTGATGCAAAGTGCTGATTGAACAGGAAATTCAACTTGCCTATCTGACTTAAACCACAAGAAGTTCCTGTTTTAAATATGAAAATGCTAATTTTGCAGGTCTTGGAGTGGTTTCAAAGGCATACACTTTCAGCATTGGGTGCTTTATGATTGTTTGTGACAAATAGGTCTTATAAATGGTTAAAGACTGTACCTCATCCAGCAAAAAACTCTTTGCTTATGTATGTTGTGGACTGCTGCCTAAATCTGTAATCAGCCTTTTAGACCAAGTGAATCTCACAGCATCTGTGTGTAGTTTGTAGCTGGAAAAGAAATGTTAAGCAATAAGCATAAAAATATATATAATAATATATAATAATAATAATCATCAAAATCAGCTTCTGTGACTTTATAACTGTAGTACAGAATATCCAGTGTCATATTGATGCATGATGAAAGGGGATGTTTCTTACATCATTTGTGTTCTGGCCTCATATCATGGAAAGCAGAAGTGGGAAGTTTTGAAAGCAGTGCTTTATCTGCGTTGTTCCATTAATGCTGAAGTTCTGACAATTCACACTTCTACTATATACTGTACCTTTCATTTAATTCTAGCCATCTGTAAAAAAAAAAGCTCATGGCATGTTTACAGATAAACATGTGATATAAAGAAGATCTTAAACCTTAAAAAAGGATTTACTAAAGGGGCTATATTTTATATACAGCAGAGATGTTCAGCATCCCTCTAACAATCGTGATCCTGCCTTTCAAACTGTCTACACGCGTTACATCTTGGGTGTTGTTAAGCAATCTTTTTAGTGTCAGTCACATGCTCAATTTTCTCTGGGCTGCTGATGAGGTAGCTAAACTTAGGGGTTGTGAGAAATGATGAAAATACTAGCAGAAACGGAAGTTTCACCTGTTAAAGTATCCATTTTGATGTAGAATGTACTGATTTCTACACTGCTACGTAGAGAATCTAAATTAATTGCTAGTCATCACAGAGGTTTCCTCTGAGGAGAAAGGGATTTTCACAAATAAGAATTATGAAGTTGTGGAATACATTTCCTAAAGGCCCTTTAATGGCAATTGCAATGAAACAGTTTCTTATAAAATATATATATGTGTGTACAACCAAACACCAACACCAAAAACTGGCATACTCAGGGTTTGTATGTTATGCAAAAAAGGAGATTTCATTGAATGTTTTAGTCCTAAACCAGGACATTCTTCAGGATTTTTTTGCTTTTTTCATGATGGTCAAGAACAGCTAATGTTGGTCAACCCATGGGTCACTGTGTTTCGAGTCAACTCACACATCACTAATACACACAAAACTCCATCTCTTTGATTAAAAATGTATGCACTTAAAATAGTATGATCATTATGGGTGCCAAAGACTTTTCAGCTTTTCTAACCAAATATGAGGGTCTGTTGATTGAGGAATAAGACATTTAGGACTTTTTTAGAAGTTGCTCTGCTTTTTGCTTACCACCACTAGCCTGTCTTAAAACATAAGCAGCATATAGTCTGTAAGATTTTTTTTATATCTAGTAGTTTTTCAAAAAGGGAAGCTGAATGAGCCTGAATGAACCTACTACCTGGCCAGTATTTTACCAGCCATATGTAGAGGAAGGCTGGTATTTTTTTCTAGAAAAGGGGGCAACCCTATGTGTAACCTTAAATAGGCATATCAAAGGCTTTAATAAATAGCAGGTAAGGAGAGCACTCACCCGAACTCCAGAGAACAGGCTCCGACCAAACAGATTAGGCTGTGCTAACAACGCCGACACGCCTCCGGATAGAGCGTAACAATTTGTATCAATGAAAGTCTTTGATCCACGGAGCACCAAGCCAGGTCGAAGATTAATAAATTTTCATTTTATTGAGGATTAAATATTATACATGATAGTAAAACACCAACAGTGCATCAAACGCAGTCCATGCTTAAAGGCTTTAACACTGGAGGCAATGTGAAGTTAAAACCAAATAGATTCAACAATAAAAACAAAAGGAAAGAAAGATCAAGGATGAACTGGGTAGGCAAACAAAGTATGAGTACAGGTAATGATCTGGGAAGACTTACAGCAGTGGCATAACTAGACCAGTAAGGGCCTGGTACAGATATTTACAACTGGGCCCCCCCCCTCCGCAACCAACCACGCATTGGGCTGGAACACAGAATTATTGACCTAATGCCATAGGAATGGATTTTAAAATGTATTTTTAGCATCATTCAAAGTCGGTTGTCTTTTAAAAAAGGAACAGAACTTAACATGGTAGGAACCCTGGGGGAAAAATTGTGCATGTGGGCAATGGCACACATTAACCCAATTATTGGTGACTAGTGGCCATTCTGACCCATACATATAGTATGAACATGTATATTTATTGGTAGCTAGTGACCATTATTTTGCCTCTTAAGAAAAATGCAGTACATATTGCCACGGTCATGGTGGCCAGTGGTTCTTTGCCCTAATTGTCTGACAAAGACCAAGATGGAGAAGGAGGAGGATGAGCAGTGATGCAGCAAATCCTTTTACTTGCCCCCCTTCCCCGACAACATCCAGCATCACCCCTGGATGTTTTTTTATTATACACTAGGGTTATGTAAAGAGGGGCACTAAGTTTGTCCAGGTGCAGTAACACATAGCATCCAATTAGCAAGTACCACTTACTGGTCACCTGTTTAAAAAGAAAAACATCTTAGTGGTTGCTATGGGTTACTGCTACAAGGCAAACTTAGAGCCTTTTATTACATATGGGGTATATCTTGTCCCTTAGTGTCCTTAGTCCTTAGCTTAGTGTCCCTGCCTGTTTGCAGCTTCTACACTACTTGGCTTGGCACTGGGATATATAAAATATAATGTTAGAATTATCATTAGAGCATTGAGTTTCCCTGTAACATTACAATAGTTGCAGATAGGGTTTGATAGTCAGATGCTCCTGTTGTACATGAGTTCTGGTTTACCAGCACAAAAGAAATACTACAGATACAGGACATATATTACTAACTACAAATATTACTATAAACCACCAAACCCTCTCACCCTGTAATAGCACTCTGGAAAATCCACCAAACTTAATTTTACATGTAAATCTTGACCCTCACCTGTTCACCTGCAGTGGAACGTCCCACCTCCTCTCCCCACTCTCCTCCTTTGCCATGGATAGTCTCTTCCATTTTGACCCCCCATAAATGAATATCACAGTGCCGACAGTGCAGATAAACTCCCGTCGCCACAGCTATACCCTGTAGTCCCCGGCAGCTCCCAGGATTCTCAGGGCGCTCATCTCCCTCAGCAGGTGGGAGACCAGCAGCAACGTTGCGCACATAGCCCCCTTATATAATATAAGTTTGTGTATGTGCAGCGGAGTCGCTCAGCCACATCACACCTGCAGCAGCCACCAACATCGCTTTTTTCCTGTTGGTGCCAGTGCTGGGAAGGCGCGTATTCAGCTCTCTACCAGTTCTATGTCTGGCACTGCTGCTAATAAGTGCGGAACGCGGACCCAATTGGGGGTGCAGGGGCACAGTCCCTGGTGCAGCTGCACCTCCTGCCCCCCAGTAGGTCCGCCACTAACAGTGAATCAATATGCAAGTCTTCGGGATACAGGAATACAGAAACTCAGCAAGAACTTAAAGGAATTGTTCAGTATAAAAACAAAAACTGGGTAAATAGATAGGCTGTGCAAAATAAAAAGTGTTTCTAAAATAGTTAGTTAGTCAAATGTGTAAAGGCTGGAGTGACTGGATGTGTAACATAACAGCCAGAACACTACTTCCTGCTTTGCAGCTCTCTTAGTTTCCAGCACTGGGCTAGAGGATGAGGCAATCCATTATAGGCCCTTAATAAGGAAATTGCCTGGATTAACTGGATTTTAGTGGGTGTTCACCAGAGAAACAAAGAAAAGTCAAAGCATGAGACATTCTGTGGCACAAAGGAGGATTAGCAACCAGTAAAAAACCTGGTCCTGGGTTTTAGACCAGACTGTACCTGGCCTGGTCTAGTTAAATAATTATTGGGCCACAGTCGCCTAATTTTATGGACATTATAGCAATGTAATTTGTCCTGCAATGTCGTCTATATGCAGCATAACTAACGCTGCACTTTGTGGTGATCTTGAGGAGAGTATAGTTTCTTAGCTGCACAAAGGGACTTGCCTAGTTCTCCTACCTCTATAATAAAGTATGCATGTTACAAGGATCATTATTCGATATTTAGAGCCAGGTAAATCCAGGGACAAACATCTTGTTTCAAGGGACAGCAAGGTGCCAATTTCTAAGTCAGGGGGCCAAAACCCTTTCTACCCCTGAGCCACATTTAAATGTAAAATAAGTTGGAGAGCAACATAATCATGCAAGAAGTTCTTGGGGTGCAAAAAATGTAATGTTATTGGCAATTGGTAGCCTCTATGTGGACTCTCAAGATGCTCTGTTTGGCAGTATACATGTTTTTTATGCAACTAAAGCTTGCCTTCAAGCCAGGAATTTAAAAAGAAGTTCCCACTTTGAGGTCACTGGGAACAATATCCAATGGGTTGGTATGCAACATGTTACTCACAAGCCACTGGTTGGGGATCAATGATCAAGGCTTTCTGATTCATGGACAGTTGGCCATCAGTTATGGACAGCTATCTCTATATATCTTGGAATATAAGTATAGTTATAAATATAAGTAAAAGAATTCTACACTTTATATTTACTTATGTTTTTATTTATATGCAGATCGGACTTGTGATAATTGGGAAGTACATATGAAGCATGCCTATGAATGCTAAAAATACCACTGCTCTTGAATCATTCTGTTAAACATTACTATACATATTTTCCCAGAAGTGTATTTCAGCATGCAGAGAAATATCTTAAATTTCTTTTAAATTAACTTGGACAGAGCACAGTTTAATGGAATATGTCAACACAAAAACACTCCTATCTGCAAATTCAGACTGAAAACACTAGTACTGGGGTGTTTCTCATTCATAGGATTTGGAGTTGGCATAGGTTTAGGGTCTCATATTCAACCTTTCATCTGAATGTAATATCTTAATATGGAGAGTAAATTGGTAAATTAGAAATTTAACTGTAGAGTGTAGGTTACCTGTTTTAAATACTTCCTTTGCATTTTAGAATTGTAACATTTGTGATTAATTTTTGTTATTAAGGTTGGAATGTTAAACTGGAACTGCCTTTTTCAACCCTTAAGACATGGTCATTTTGGAAATCAGGCTGAACCACAGGATCCCTGTCCTACAACTTCTGAAGAACATGTAAGTGGTTGTGCAGATCAAACAAATGTGTTTAATAAATAAATACATATTTACTTGTAATTTGGAGCACCACGCCTTTAAGCTACTAAAAACATTTTTGAAAAATTTTGTTTTGCCACCAATATGAGCTTATTCTAGTTTATTGACAATGGCATTCCTCCTCCCTCCCTCTGACATGACATATTTTGGCTCATTCATCCAACCTTTGTTCTTTCTGTTTAGCTGTCATGTTTGGTCCCTTGTTCTTCCTCCATGTTCTCTTCATAATCCCTCTTCAATTGTGTCCTCCCTGCATCCTCCCTTTGTGTGTTCACAAGTAAAATAAGGCCAACGTTTTCAAACTGTAGAGTTACGCTAAAGTTCACCTTACTATACCACTATTTCCCGGAACTTGCTTAGACGTGATTGGTTGAAAAGAAGCAGCATATGTAGTCTTCTGTTGGCTACACTGATTAGCCCACCCTCTGGATTATTATGATTCACTGTTATGGTTGAAATTCTACAAAGAATTGGCTACTCCGGCTATAGTGGGTGGATGAAATGTTTTAAGTGTTGTGAGAAACAAGGAATGTATGCCTTTTTAATAGAGCAGGAGGATATCTGATACTAGGACAACTGCAACATTCTTAAGGAAGGACCAAGCCCAAGCAGCAATTTACTGCAAAGTGCTTTTATTCGCACCACAAATTATGTGAATAAAAGCACTTTGCGGTAAATTGCTGCTTGGACTTGGTCCTTCCTAAAGAATGTTGTAATTGCACTATTAACGTCTGGCCGGGACGTGGAAGGAAATGCCGAACGTAAAGGTACAGTTGCGTATGGGCAAAGATCTATCTGATAATAGGAGATGAGAAGGACTGAAAGAGGATGGCAGACAGTGCTGGAAATTCACATTTGGAGGCTGGTGGATGTAGTAGGCCTGATTACTGATGCTGTGACTGGTAAGGCGGGTGATGGGGGGAGTTGATGTGGATGGAGGAGAATGGAGTGGTGACAGGAGGGAGGCAGGAGCAATGAGGGGTGCATGGAGGATTTGAATATCTATGTATTCCTGATCACTGAATATGCAGCATATTGATTTTGACACAGGATCTCCTAAAATGGACACTGTATACATTCACAGCAGCAATTTCCATGATCAGATGGGGACAGACGTATGGCAGAGCCTTATTTAAACCCCCTTTCTGAGTGAACAGTAATGTGAAACTTGGCCCCACCCCATGACTTCACTGGGCTGCCCATTTACATCATGGACCCCCCCCTCCACCCTAGGAGGTAAAATTTTCCCAAAGTAGTCCAATTCAATTAAGCGCAACAACTGTGCTGACTACACCAATTTTCTAGGTCCATTTTTTACTTAATCCTTTTAGATACAGGATTAGAAACTTTATCAGCAAAATATGGAAAGTATTAAGCTTAATCTTTTGGACTTTTAGTTCAAACTGTGCCCCCTAAGTTGAGAATATTGCAAGTAATATTAATATAAATGGTATAAAGTCCTCAGATTCATACTATTTGAATTTAAAATCCCCTAATGATATAGACCATTGACATGGCTATGAGAAATGGAAAAATGGAAAACTGACAAGTTCATTGACATGAACTTTGTGGAAATTCCCTTATACTGTATTTTTCAGCCTAAACATTCATTTTGCTTTAATCTCTAAGGCTCATGGAAAGTTCAGCACACATACACTGATTTTCTAACTGTGATATCTTGTCTTCTTTTAAGTGGAGGAAGCTCTTAGCAGCAACCTCTTTCTGTTTCCTAACATCAACATTTAATTTTTTTTAACATTTTTTTAAAGAGGTAGTTCACCTTTGAATTAAAGTTTTTTTAAAAGTTAACTGTTGTAGTCAGTACAGGCAGATGCCCAGTCTTTTTCAAGAGTCCAACACAACTGTTGCATAACCACCGATTGGCAATATATATGAACATATTATGATTGGTACCCAGGGAGGAAATGCTGGCCTCATATTTTCCCGTATATCATCAGGCAGATTGAGAGCTCTTGAAAAAGACTGGGCATTTGCCTGTACTGACTACAACAGTTAACTATGTTGTGTTATGTAATGTTTTTACTTGTAAAAATTCAAAATAAAAACCTTTTGTTTTTCGTATATTGAAGAGTATCTTTTGTAATGATAATACAATACAATAATCAAATTCACTCTAGCAACCGATCAGTCGTTTTAAAACAGATAATAAGTAATAAAAGGTGTCTATAATTGTAGCCTCAATGATTCCCAAAACAAGATAGCATGGTAAACTGCAAGCTGAAAAGAGAAAAAAAGATGGCAAATAGTTCAAAACTATTACAAATAAAAGATGCAAATGAATTAAGACTAAGGGCATTATATAAAATATTTATACTTGGCTTAAATTTGAGCACCCCCAGTAAAGAATGTCTTCTCAATATCCAGTTTTGAATTTATATTTTCTTGTCACTTTTTCTATCCAATATGTAATTTTTCTATAAATCTTTAAATAGTGACTTTATCGTCACATTTATAGCTATCCCTTTATATGCAATGCTTTGCATATAAAGGGATAGCAATTTACTATGGTCAATTAATTCAAATGCTGCTTTCAGTAGAAATTGTTTTTACATATAGCTATATATATAAAAAAAAATTAAATAAATGTATATTGGAAAGTTGTTTAGAATTATATTTTCTTTTATTAGGCACATTTTTATTTTGGGGGTGACTTGCCCTTTAAATCTCAAACCAATAATAATCGTACATAATCATAATAAAATATTTATTCTGTATAAATAAATATTAAATTCCTACATATTAAATATTTTGTTGAACCAACCAGCAATAACAGGATAGTTCATTTGACTGTTCAAATGACAGATACCGATTTTGTATTGTCACAAATGGCAGATCACAGCGCTTTTCACATTTATGTATTTTCCTCCCTGTGTGTGATTTGATTGATTGTACAGCACTGTGTATCCTTGTAGCTCTTTATAAATAAAGTTATACATACATGCATACATACATACATTCCGATGCTCTCAGTTTTTTATAGGTGAGGCTAAAGGTGGTCATACACGGGCCAATCAAACTGCAGACAGAGCAGTTTAGCAGCCAGTGTCTGACTGGCCCAGATGTCAGTGGGCTCTCGTGCTGCTAAACATTTGGCCTATTTCATGGCCATTCCCTTTTTATATGAGAACAAAGAGGACAAATAGATGGAATAATAGATTATAGTATGAAAAGAAAAGAGACTAGGAGAATAGAGGTTGAGTGAGGAGAGGAAAAAAAATAGTACTGAGAGTGGGCCCCTGGTCTAAGATTTTTTGGTGGGCCCCTGGTGTCCCAGTCCGACATTGTTAGCAGCTTATTGGCCTGTGTATGGGGCCCTCTGACAAGCTTCACCATTTGATCCCATCAGAGAGAAGACCACATTGCTTTGATGCAGCCCTTGCCCCGACAGCATGTATCTCCCTCATGTGATCCAATCATTGGGCCCAACTATCCATCCAATATTGCCCATTTCAAGGTGAGTATATTGGTAACAGATCCACACGCATTGCAACCTTGCCAAACATGCAGATCTTTTAATGTTTGACAAGTTTAAGCTAGAATCCTAGATCTGGAAGAAAGTAGATGACCCCAAATGCTGCCTGGGGGTCGAGACAGTTTAGACAGTTTAAAACAATGGCTCTAAATATGGATTTTATAGTCATTTGAAGTCCTTGAGCTTGTCACCTTGAACCTACAGATGCTGCTTTAACTTGATAAAGCAAGAAAGGAAACTTATGATTGTGATGCTCTATAAAAATAATGTCAACATTTAGCATCACCGCATACAGAGATAACAGATCTGTCAACCCCCCCGATTTTTTTCAGGAAGATTTGTTATTGTTCAGAATGATTTGTCTCCTGGTCGCCTATCACTCCAACACATTCCCCCCGACTTCTTCTTCTTCTAGTGTGTGTATGTGCAGAACATTTTAGTGATGTCAGCTGCATGCACATCACAGTTTCTTTGGATTCAGGAGTAGTAGTGTAATGGAATCTATCTCATGTTCTCAAGATGGCGTCCAAGATGGCGACTGCCTGCCTCACCACATGGCTCCTGCTGGGCACAGGTCTATGACCTCACCTTTTTCCCACTCCAGGATTGGTCGTCGGCGACGGAACGGACGCCGGCGTCAGAATCGGGCGCCGGCGTCGAGACGCCAGCGTGAGGACGCTGGCGTCTGACGCAAGCGCGTCAAAATTGGCGCCAACCCAGGGACTACTTAAACGCACTTCCCCTTCCAGTCCTTGCCCAACTATAGGTTCCTGCTACAGAGTTCCTGGGTGTTATCTTCTATATTGATTCTTGTGTACCGATTTCTGCCTGTTTTTCGATTCTGCTTGTCTTCTGCCTGGTCTGACCTATTTGCCTGTATTTTGACGATTCTTTGGATAAACCCTCTTGTACCTCGAACCTGGTCTGGTCTCCTCTTTGGTCTACACTATTACTGTGCCTTCGGGCCCATTACAAGTAGTGCGCATGCAAGTGATGTATGTTCCACTGAGCACTCTGCGAAGTTGACAGCCATGTAAAACAGAAAAAACATAAATGGGCTTAAAAAGTATAAACAGAGTTAGGAGGATTTATAATTTATAACAGAGCTGAAGGAAGTGTGTATTACAATTTATAATGTATTTTAAAAAGATGTTGGTCATCTTTTCTTGGATTTTTAACAACATTTCAACTTAAAGCCTCAAACTTAAATGGGGTCACAGAAGTCCTCAGTGACATCCTGTTATACAGTATATATAGGGGATAATAGCCTATGGCAGGTATACGTATGAGATCCATTATATATAAACATATTATCCAGAAAGCTCTGCATAATGGGAAGACCATCTCCTATGGATTTTAATTAAATAATTAATTCTATAATTAACTCATTCTGAATTGAGAAAGTCGGATGACTGGTGAAACATCTTCTTATTACTACAGATATACAACGACCTGGATAATTGAGAATCTTCACAAACATTAGATAATTAAATTTTTTCAAAATCATTTCCTTTTTCTCTGTAATTTTAAAACAGTACCTTGTCCTCTATCTCTTATTAGATATATTTATTTTTTGTTCTTAACAATTAAGTTTATTGCTTATGTATCATTATTATACATGTAACAACAACAAGAACTCTTCGGCAGCAAGGAAAACAGAGAGTGATATGCAAATATTTCTAGGCTCAGGTATCATATAGAGCTGAAGGCCTGTTCTGTTGACTGTAACAAACCCTGAACAAAATAAACCTCTTAACATCCCAATCACATCTATGTTTGGAGTGTTATAAGAGGTATGTATTTTTTCCTTGTTAGCACTGATGGGAAGGAGGGAGGGGGACATGGAGTCAGAACCCTGAACCATTTAGAGGGGTGCACCTCTAGAGAATTACTGCCTTTGGGAAGTGATCTTGCATATTTTAGTATATGTAATTGGACAGTAGAGATCATTAGGGGAGTTGCATCTTTGCAAGCTCTAGGTTTTCTGTACAGCATATTTTTTCCGCCCTGCATTGGAGGCTCACCATACTGTGACTGGTTGTCAGGTGGTATACAGTAGGCAAAGGTTAGGTGTGGCAAGACCACCAGTGTTTATTGGATATTATAGTGTGGCTAGGGAGGGTCTCGGTTAGAAGCTACCCAGTATAATCAAGTAATAACTTTACAGAAAAACTGTGAGGGTATAGTAATGGGCAATTGACAAAACAAATATGTGAATTTAGCAAGCAAGACTAGATCTGGAAAACTTACTGAGAGTTTGGGCTGTGATCAGGATTAACTTATGGAACTGTGTGTGGTTAACAGGCTGTTCTTTAGTGTTAGATGCCATAGCAGGGAGTGCGCCACCGTCCACTTGATCCAATGTGACAGCTTGTGACAGGTCCCAGTGCCTTTGTTTTTCCTTATCATGAGGATTGGAAGGTAGTTGGAGGTGGTGTGCAGCAGTGTGGGCTGATTTGGACCTACATTTAAGTGCCAGAAGGGTGATAACCAGGGTAAGAGACCAGAGTGGTGCTATCAGGCCACACCTCCACTACTGGGTTTATTTGATGCTTAAATTATTTAGACTTTATAGTGATCCATATTAGAGATAGACCCCTTTTCCAGAAAAACCAAGGTCCTGAGCATTCTGGATAACAGATCCCATACCTGTAATATAATGAAGTTTTTATCATATTTTTTTTAAAGGTTTTTATTTTGCATTTTTATAAAAGCACAACAATAAACAGAACATTAAGACATTCATGGTTGCTTCATCAATCATTTCAATTCAGTAACGTGTATATACCTAGAATTTCCGTATATTCAAATATTGACCTCTTTTTTAACCTCCCAGACCATTGCTTAATTTTCCCCGTTAGTTTGGACTTTAGTACAGTCGTGTATTCATTGCCCATATAGCGTAAGTTCGATGTGCCCTGTTGACTATTGGCCTGGCATATCTGGAGGTAAAAACTGTTCTGTGGCATCCACCCAGCTTTGCCACACCACTTTGTATTTTTGGGGGCACCCTCTTGTAGCATAGGTAAATTGTATTAGGGAGAGCGTTGTCTTTATTTAGGTCTTTGAGTGTAGAGGGCTGGGGGGACATCCAATTCAGGAGAACACATTTCCTCACGTAAAACAGTAATGTGTGGAATAGAGTTGCTGCCTTTGGTGTGGACGTTTTTATAATATTAATAAACATTTTAAGAAGCAATGATTAAGCATTCTGATTCATCTCTAGTGAGTAATAACATATACACAAAGTTAATAGTATATTTGAATATATTTACTTAGCTCTGTATCACTTCATTATAAAAATAGCCAATTCAGCATAATTGGTTTGTGTGTGTGTGTGTGTGTGGGGGGGGGGGGTAATGGAACATACATGACAGCTCCTGAACCAAGGTTGAGGCTCTCCTTTTATGCCAAATTTCTTATAAGATCCCCAACCCCAGGTGCAATATTGTTTCAATATTGTGATCAGCAAAACATTATCAGTTCAGCAGGAGCTACAGTGGTGTGAAAAACTATTTGCCCCCTTCCTGATTTCTTATTCTTTTGCATGTTTGTCACACAAAATGTTTCTGATCATCAAACACATTTAACTATTAGTCAAAGATAACACAAGTAAACACAAAATGCAGTTTTTAAATGAGGGTTTTTATTATTTAGGGAGAAAAGAAATCCAAACCTGTGTGAAAAAGTAATTGCCCCCTGAACCTAATAACTGGTTGGGCCACCCTTAGCAGCAATAACTGCAATCAAGCGTTTGCGATAACTTGCAACGAGTCTTTTACAGCGCTCTGGAGGAATTTTGGCCCACTCATCTTTGCAGAATTGTTGTAATTCAGCTTTATTTGAGGGTTTTCTAGCATGAACCGCCTTTTTAAGGTCATGCCACAACATCTCAATAGGATTCAGGTCAGGACTTTGACTAGGCCACTCCAAAGTCTTCATTTTGTTTTTCTTCAGCCATTCAGAGGTGGATTTGCTGGTGTGTTTTGGGTCATTGTCCTGCTGCAGCACCCAAGATCGCTTCAGCTTGAGTTGACGAACAGATGGCCGGACATTCTCCTTCAGGATTTTTTGGTAGACAGTAGAATTCATGGTTCCATCTATCACAGCAAGTCTTCCAGGTCCTGAAGCAGCAAAACAACCCCAGACCATCACACTACCACCACCATATTTTACTGTTGGTATGATGTTCTTTTTCTGAAATGCTGTGTTACTTTTACGCCAGATGTAACGGGACGCGCACCTTCCAAAAAGTTCAACTTTTGTTTCGTAGGTCCACAAGGTATTTTCCCAAAAGTCTTGGCAATCATTGAGATGTTTTTTAGCAAAATTGAGACGAGCCTTAATGTTCTTTTTGCTTAAAAGTGGTTTGCGCCTTGGAAATCTGCCATGCAGGCCGTCTTTGTCCAGTCTCTTTCTTATGGTGGAGTCATGAACACTGACCCTAATTGAGGCAAGTGAGGCCTGCAGTTCTTTAGATGTTGTCCTGGGGTCTTTTGTGGCCTCTCGGATGAGTTGTCTCTGCGCTCTTGGGGTAATTTTGGTCGGCCGGCCACTCCTGGGAAGGTTCACCACTGTTCCATGTTTTTGCCATTTGTGGATAATGGCTCTCACTGTGGTTCGCTGGAGTCCCAAAGCTCTAGAAATGGCTTTATAACCTTTGAAATTGAACTCAGGTGTGATAAACCACAGTTAAGTTATTTTTTAACAAGGGGGGCAATCACTTTTTCACACAGGCCCATGTAGATTTGGAGTTTTTTTTCTCCCTTAATAATGTAAACCTTCATTTAAAAACTGCATTTTGTGTTCAATTATGTTATCTTTGACTAATAGTTAACGGTTTTTGATGAGCAGAAACATTTAAGTGTGACAAACATGCAAAAGAATAAGAAATCAGGAAGGGGGCAAATAGTTTTTCACACCACTTTGTACCTAGGCACATTTTGTGAGCATTTTTCTGATTCTCATACTATCTGTTAGCTAAAATGTGTTTGTTCTTTACAATATTTGCAGGGTAGCTATACCTGTGTTACTGTGAAATGTTTGCCCAGCAATATACAGTTGCAAACATTTAGGCAACATATTACATATTAGCTAATTGAAAAGGTATAGGTGAAAAGTAGGAAATAACTATTGCAGTAATCAGTGTGTAAAAAAACCAACATATTTGCAAAATAGGTTTGGAAATGTATATGATACAATTTACCTCTACAATTCATTTTATCTGAAAACATCATCTTTGGTCATAACCTTTCATTTCTCTGTACGGATAATAGACCTCTTGCAAATGGATAGTAATTGATTTATGCTCAATTTTACGTTTTTCTTTTTTGTTAAAAACTTTTCTGTAACAGTGTGTGCCCACATGTTATTTAAAGCAATCAGGGAATTACAAATCGTATGCAGGACCTCTTCTGGCCATAAACTGGAACTACTCTTCCTTGTATTCACCAGAATTGCTTATTATGGCTAATGATGATAATATGAAGAATTCATCTTCAAAAATTTTTTTCTGTTGTTACTCTAGAGAAATCTAGAGAAATCACAGAAATACGGATAACATCTTCTTTTTTCGGTCTTCTTTGGAATCTGAGCGGAGTTTTGGCGCAGGCTCAGTTGGAGTAAATTTTCGGTCATGGAATTCCGAAGAAGACCAAAAAAATAAGATGGCGTCTGTGAACTCCTGAGGCCAGATCTACACAGAGGGGTAAGTAAAAAATAAGGGGCATTTGCCCGGGGGGTAGTTAGGCTGTGGGGGGGTCTACACAGGGTAGGGGGTATGGGTTTGTTTCTCCTTTAAACTCTAACTGTAACAGGAAAAAGTGTGGAAGCAAAAGGCAGAACGTTGTCTGTTTATTGGCTCCTAACATGTATGGTTTGTTTGTGTGCACCGTGAATTGTAGGATCCCAGGGGGCGGTTCTTATTTCTTAAAATGGCAATTTCTATTGTACCCAATGGCACATACTACTAAAAAAATATATTATTATGAAAAAAAGCTTTCCTTTAAGGGCTGACTAAAGCACAGCCATTTTGTTTCTGAAATGATTGTTATTTTGTTTCTTTAAATGCTTGTTAATATTAACGTCTGCTTTATTGAGATGAAGTGTAAGTAGCACAAAGTGATAAAAGACAAGCTTGAACCACAAACTGCTAATCCTAATCATGAACGGCTAAAAACCTCACAAAATCCTGCTTGTTGACCACCCTTAGCTGCCAGTAGATAACTGCCAAGATATACTTCCTTTTTTATAGCATTGGATGGAGTTAAGCTTAAGAATTTTTTTGTATATAACGGTTCTCACCACAAAAAAGAACTACCGCTCCCTGCACTTTGTTCCAGACATAACTCTTACATACATGTTTTTCTACCACTCTAAATGCTAACCTTTCCATTAAACCATAAAGCTGTTGCTTTGCTTTGTCTTGCTTACAAGGGCAATGCAGAAAGTTATATCTCAAGTATAATTTTTAAGTACAAAGAAAGGTAATATCACTGGGGGGGGTGGCAATTTGCAAGGCGCCATCCAGTGATTCCTGACGCTTACCAGTAATCCCAGATTGATGCTTTTCTTCTATGATTTCACTAATATATATGTGTCATTATGATTGTATTTGCAGTTTTTAGTCATCAGAATTATATTTCCACAAACTGTTAGACCAGCTGTTCAAATATATAATTAAAATATGCATATACTTATTTATATTTAAATCAGTTTTAGACTTTTCAAAGATCATGTCTTATTACTATTCCCATAAAACCAAGACAGACACACACATATACATACGGCTAATTATGCTCACCAATATACATCATCCCGCAACTACTTTGTAAAATGTACTTCCCAACACATTTTTACAAACAGCCCTATCACTCTCATGCAAGTTTCATTTCTTGACAAAAAGGGTCTTTTTTCTATAGTATGATAATGAATATGTTTCCCAATGCAAACTTCAAAAGCTTCTCAATGCTCAATGATGTCTCAGACTGAATATGAGAGGTTTATTCATACAGCAAGAAAGACGTTTTCCAAGAATTTTAACCCCAGTGATACCAGTCCTTTTATATGTAGTATGTATGATGTACAGCCATCTTAAAACAACAGCTTAGTCTTGACTTAATTTTTAAGATATGTCTGTAATTCCTCTTTGAAAATTAGAGGAGAAGAGAGCAATAACTCTACACTGAAAATTCAAAACACAAATTGATATTAGCAGTTTTTGAATACTAATGCTGAGCTTTTAGCGCTTAATGCAGCAACCCTAACCGGCTGTGTGCTCAGTCTATGTAAGTTTACATCAATTTATTTTTTACTTTGAATTTCCTTAAATCTAGTTCAGTGTGTTTTTAAAATTTGTCACAAGGAAGTAGTATTGTGTCATACATGTTTCATTGTTTGGCTGGTGGTAGAGTTTATGTGCACGTTTTCATTGGATGTACTTACAATTCTGTTTCAGATGAGCGCTTGTCTTGCCTTATGCAAAGCTGCATTAGTTACAGGGTATTTAATCCCCTGTACACTTTTTTTCCTGGCACAAATATTAGTATATAATTCTTCATAGCATGTTAATTGCAGTTCTTTTTAGCTGCATTATAAATTGGTCGTAGGAAAATTCACTTTGCTGAAGGGGATTAATGCAAACAATCTAGATTAGTATGACAACTGATTTTTAGTCCTCCTGTGCTAACATTCATTTTCAATACTTTGACAAGTTTTTTTTAACTTTCATGATACCCATATTTACTTATTTCATATTGTCTAAATATATGTTTATGGATGATTCACTAGTATCTTTCATAAAACTAGTCAAGTTAAACCTTTATCCAGTTTTGGTCTGGGGTACCAAACAAAGTGAACAAGTTATTCACCTTTGAGGTAACTATTAGTATGCTGTAGAATAGACAGTTCTAAGCAACTTTTCAATTGGTCTTCATTATTTATTATTTTATAGTTCTTCAATTATTTGCCTTTTTTTTCTGACTCTTTCCAGCTTTCAAATGGGGGTCAAAACAAATGCTCTGTATGACTACAAATACTGTATATTGTTATTGCTACTTGTTAATACATATATATATTTACTTTTATATATTCCTTCTCCTATTCAAATCAGTGCATGGTTGCTAGGGTAATTTGGACCATAGTAAACAGATTGCTGAAATATAGCTGTTCAATAAAAAGCTAAACAACACAATAACACAAATAATACAAAATATAAATGAATTGCAAATTGTCTCAGAATATCATTCTCTACAGCATACTAAAAGATAAGCTTAAGATGAACAACCCCTTTAACATTACACAACTGTCTCCTTTTTGGGAGACTGAGAGATGTATTACCATTAAAAAATACAAATACAAAGTTATTAGCAGATGGTACTTAGTTCCGAGTCGCATAGCTAAATGGAATCCCCAAACCAGCCCTAATTGTTTTAGAGGTTGTTCCGAGGCAGGAACGATGGCTCATATATTTTGGCATTGTACTAGGGCACGACGCCTATGGATTCGGGTATATCACCTGATCTATTCCGTCTTGCAAGTGAATCTACCCAAACGGCCTGAGGATGCTCTCTAACATAAGAAAATTGATGCTATCTCTCGGGCACACTACTCCTTAATTACACATTTTTTCACGGCAACAAAGCAGGTGATAGCAAAAGCCTGGCTGACTCCGACCTTGGCTTTTTCTGATGTGAAAACCAGGATAGATGGAGTATTTATTATGGAAAAGTTGACGTGTATAGCTTTAGACAAACAGGAACAATTCGCGAAGGTTTGGGACCCCTGGATCGCCTACCGCTACCCAACCGGGTTTAATCGGTCAGCACTAGCCTATTGAGGACGGGTCGCCATGATTTTCGGAGGGCGGATAATGGAAAATTAGTCTTTGCTTACAACGGCCCAGGTTGATAAGGCAGTGGAATTTAGCTTTATTTTATTTTCTTTATTTATTTTTTATTTTATCCTTTCTTTTTCTTCACTAGTATCCCCCCTTTTTTTTTTCTGCTTCCTTCTCTTTTCTTCTGTTCTGTACTTTACAGTTCTTCTTTTTCCTTTTGAATTATGTGTATAAAAGGGAAACGTGTAATGTCTATTCCTTGTATTATTTGGACTTGACACATGTTCAGCTTTAATGTCATATACTATGCTTGTAGTTACAATTGGATTTAGCCACTTCACTGTTAGTGTCAGAGATGTTTTCAATGCTGCCTGTGTCTATGTGATGACTGTAACAATGCTGACGGATTTGTTATTATGCACGATTTCCTCAATAAAAATTATTGAAATAAAAAAAAAAAATACAAATACAAAACAAGTGGCCCAATCAGCATTTATTAAGGGTCGAAGTGAATATTCAAATTCAAATTGTCAAAAATTTTTTTGTGAAAACTCTCAAATTCGAATTTTGAATTATCCAAACTCGATTAGACTTTTAATTTGAATTGCGAGATTTATCATACTCTGGCCCTTTAAGAACTCTAATTAAACTATTTGCCACCTAAAACCTGCCAAATTACTGTATAGGCTGATGGGAGAGGTCCAGGGATCAATTTGGAGATATTTGCAGCCTTCCTGACATTCGAGTTTTTCTCAGAGAAAAATGTTTATAACTCGAATTGGGTTTTTCTAATTTGAATCGAATTCGATTTGATTTTATCTAATTCGAATTGAATTCGATTTGAGTTTTTGGGTCATTTCAATTAGAAAAAATGTGATTTTAATATTACATTTTGAATTTCGAATTTATGGGGGTTTATGGGAGTTTTAAAATCTCGACCCTTGATAAATGTGCCTCTAATGTGTGCTTTATTTATAGAAGCAAAAGCCAAGCTTTGTGATCATTTTAATCAAGCTATAGCTAGTTTAGGCTGAGCGTACGAGTGGAGCTTTTCAACGAGCTATTTTTAAATGAATACACATATGATTGCTAATGAGGTCAAGCCTCACACTGATTTCCTTAAAAAGCACAGGAAACAATAAGTGAAAAAAATTATACATCAGAAAGCAAAAGTTGTTTATTGCAGTGATCATTATCTATAAACAAAAAAAATCATTTATCATTAATTTTATAACTCAACTTGGCAGAGGCATGGATTTTATAGTTGAGTCATAGCTATATAATGAGTCATGCAAGCACTAGAGATCACAACAGCACCCAACCCTTCAGACATTAATAGCACATTAAGAATAAGTCTTTCTCGTGAGGCACCTTCAGAAGAACAAAGCGACCTGCAGGTGTTACCGTCTGCAATTTCAATTATAGTCGGTGGAGAAGCATTTTTGGCATTTGCCGCTCTTAATCATGCATTTATTGCGGGTTGACAAATCTCCCTGTCCACCAAGGCCCTTAGGGGTAATGTATATAGATGAGTACCCATTTCAAAGCTTTCTAATGTCACAGAAGTAGTTTTAATAAGTTACTTTGAATTCTTTTACTTTATAGTGATTTGGTATTTGCATGAACATACTTCTATCACTTTGTGAGCTGTATACTCTACATTAGCTTGTTCTGAACATGTACTTGGTTCCGTATAGCACTACAGCTCTACTAAGACGGTGCCACCTTGATTTTGACTAGTGCTGTTGTTTTCTGAATATGTCTTAGACACGGATTGACCTGAGACATATATTTTAAATAAGCCTAAAAATTTTCTCTTGTATCCTTTAAATGCAAAAAAGTAAATAATGGGATCTATACAACAATTCATGTTCATAAGTGCGACAGTGATCTGAAGAGACATCTTGAAAGCTTTATTATCCAAGCAAGATGGTTGGTGAATGAGTCTTCTAACTATGAATTGAATGATGTTTACATGGTATGGAGTAAAGCACAGAACAATTGCAATCAGTACTATCATGATTACATTGAATGCTCTTTTATATTGCCCATTCTTGTCTGCTAAACGGTTGTTTTTTGCAGCTTCACGCAGTCTCCTGCTAATGCACATATAGCAGAAGAGAATGATGCCAAATGGTGTCCCATAGCCGAAGATACAATCTAGCAAGAGAAGAACTGGCAGGTGACTGACATTTTCAAAGTTGAAATATTCCATGCATGTAACTTTATTTTTATTTTTCTTTGTCATTGGTCTAAACAGCAGTGGCATTGTTTGGAGGACCACAATACACCAAACCAGAATACATATGTATTTAACATAGCGTGTTTTTCTGACTTTGCTAAACCGGAGTGCGTGTACCACAGCAATATAACGATCAACACTCACACAAGTCATGAAGTAAATCCCAACGTATGTGTTGGTATAAAATATGAAGGCAGTTATCCTGCATAAGCTGTCCCCAAATGGCCAGTGGAAATTGAGGATGTAATAAGTAATTCTGCCAGGCAGGGTAAGTGTAAACAGGGCGTCAGACACAGCCAGGTTAATCAGATAGATGTCTGTTGAGTTCACTTTTTTCCCTCTCTTGAATGTAAGATGAAGAGCAAGAATGTTTCCACAGGATCCAATGATTAATACTATAGAATAATACACAGTAAACATGATTTGTGCAATTGTCTGATTACTGTCTACCTCACAGCTGCTTCCATTGCTGGCGGAAACATTAGTCCAAGCAGAATCCATGGTGCTATAAAAAATGGTATCTGTGGGGGGAAAATAGACATTAACAGTGAAGTCAGCCATTGGGAAAAAAAACAAGTAAAGGTTTCACAGTAACAAGGACAACATATAAAGGGAAGTTGGCATTTTATAGCTTCCTTTCAAATGTTATTTTAATTTCATTAAAGGGGTTGTTCACCTTCAAACAACTAGTTGTTTTCCAATAGATCACCAGAATTAATGACATTTTGCATTTACTTTCTATTTTCTATGGGGCAGACTTACTGAGCTCGAGTGAATTTTCGAATTTAAAAAAGTTCGAATTTCGAAGTAATTTTTTGGATACTTCGACCATCGAATAGGATACTGCAACTTCGGATTTACTTCGACTTCAATTCAAAGTAAAAATCGTTCGAATATTCGACCATTCGATAATTGAAGTACTGTCTCTTTAAAAAAAAACCATCGACTTCATACTTCGCCAAATTAAAGCTACCAAAGTGCAATGTTAGCCTATGGGGACCTTCCACAGCACTTTTCAACGTTTTTTTTGATCGAATAGAAATCCTTAGCTCTATCGCTAAAAATCGTTAGAATTGTTTGATTCAAACAATTTAATTGTATTGGAATACGCTAAAAATCCTTCAACTTCGATATTCGAAGTTGAAGGATTTCAATTCGAGGGTCGAATTTCAACGTTTTTTTCACCTTCTAAAGCAGCTCTGGGAGGGGGGGGGTCGTCGACCCTGTAAACTCTTCTCAATTAATACATTTAGTTGATACATTTCTTATCTTTGTCCCTGCTGAGCAGAATCACTGAGTTTCATTAAAGGCAACTGTTAGAATTGATACAATAGTTACTAATACTCCAGATACTGCTGAGAAATGTATCAATTAAATGTTGCACAATTGTAAGAGTGTAGAGTCTGCATCTGAATTACTGAGCTGTCCTATATCTTTCCCAAAATTTTAATTCAGGCAGTGGAACTTGATTATGTCTTTTCAACTTTTCAGCAAATCTAGTGTGTTCCATGTAAAAATTGGTTACACCCCCTGTAAGCTAACAAGCTAAATTTCACATCAAGTGACTCATCATTTGCAAGCAACCAAACTATATAATCTTGTTTATGTCACTAGATTTATTTGCCATACCAGGCTCCCTATTAAAAGTACTTTGCATGTTAGCTTATCATTGTAGAGAGCAGGAGCTGTAATGTTAGGTAAAGTAATCTCTGGTTAAGAGATAACAAAGTAAATAGGAGAAGTCTTCAGATAAATGATCCATGATTTTGCCATGTATGTTTTAAGGCAGAGACACACGGTCAGATTCGGGGAGATTAGTCACCCGGTGACAAATCTCCTTTTCTTCGGGGCGACTGATCTTCCCGAACTGCCTTCCCGCCGGCAAGAATGTAAATCGCAGGATGGCACTCAGAGCACTTTGTTTTCCAAAGTTGTGTCCCGCCGTCGATTTACGGGAGGGAAACGTTTAAATTAGTCAGTGGTCAGTGTCAATGCAGAATAGAATAGAATAGAAGACTCACGGGAGGTCACATAAACATGTATATGGTTGTTCCTACATAACAAAAGCTCATTTTACAGTCACTGAGAACATTGTCAGGTTTAAGGCAAAGGGAAACCAATGCATATTCCTATTTTATGTTCTCTTTTTATGTCTAGTTAATGAAGAACAACCTGTTATGCAGTGATTTTAATGTGTGCATTCAATTTTAGTCCATTTCATTTTACTGAAGGGGTGATAAATCCAGTAGGAGAAGCTCTGATAGGTGTAATATTTAGTCACTGCAGGTTTATTTTATGTATATTATGAGTTTAGATGTACTGGTGAGAATTAAAATGGATTAAAGAGGTTTTCACCTTAAAATACAATCTTATAATAGGGTGGCTTGCTAAGACAATTTGCGAACTTCATCTTTAATTTCCATTTAGTGAAATACTAGTTCCTGATTTTAAGTAGAAATCTACCACACTTTCTCACCATCTACTAGGGAAATGTTAATACAGTAAAACAAACCATGTATGTTTCATAATCTGTTCATAATCTGTCTTGTTATTAGAGTCACTTGCCACAGCAATTTAAGAAAAAACAGATTGACTGTGAGGCTGCAGTTTTATTTTTATTCTTTTTTTTTTTTCTCTGTATGTCCCTAGGCATCACAGGTAACAGATGGATTAATGCATTCTTCCCTTTCTTTTTAGGAGACAAGATGACAACCAAAAAGAAAACGAGCAGGTTCTGCTGCCATGATGGGACTCATCATGAAAAGGATCCATTTGCGAGTAGAAACAAATCCCTTTTTATGAGGCTTTTCTTTCTTTTTGAGACCTTTTTCTAATTATCCTGCATTTGGTTTTAGGGTAGGTGATGTTTGTTAAAGGAGAAATAAACCCCCCCAATAAGAAAAGCCCCTACCTACTACCCTAGGTAGTCCCCCCTCCCTGCTTTCCCACCGCATAGTTTGTTACTCCTGAAATTGCTCCTAAGAGTTTGCCCACATATCGGTGCAGAGTAAGTGAAGCAGAGTTCACGAGCGTCTCCTTTCCGGATCCTCTTCCTTCCTTTTGGCAATTTCCAGCACTTTTGGCACATGCACAGTTGCTATGAACTGGAAGACTGCTCCAACTGCGCATGCACCAATACGGCGCTCCCTTACAGAAGAAGACTGGAGATCAGGAAGGTGGCGCCCATGAGCTCCGCTGCACTTACTCTGTACCAAAACATGAGCAAACTCTTAGGGGCTATTTCAGAAGTATCTATGCTGGGGGGGGGAAGCAGGGAGGGGGACTACCTAGGGTAGTAGGTAGGGGCTTTTCTGAAAGCCATAACATCTTATAATTGAGGGTAGAAATCTACTTGCGCAATAAGTGAATCATAATAAAACATAAAGCAACCGAAAAAGAAAACATAGCTATATTGCTCCTACATTATGGAGCATCAATAGGTAAAAATGTTGCAAAACCACCTTCTCATGTGTAGTCATTGTAAAATTTTCAGTTTTGACATTTAGCGTAGCTAATGTTACTTTTCATGACTTATTATGGCCCAAGAACACAAACACTAGTGTAAAACTCAAAAGTATGAAAATATTGTTGACAAAGGTACCTGCTACTCTGGAAGACTGATTTAATCTGTTTTTCTGTAGGTGCAGCATGTAGGAGGCATGAACAAAAGGAGCCCTGGAATTAACCCTAGCCTTGAGGAGGTTAATTTTAGGACTCCCTTTGAATATCTACAAAATCAACTGACTTGCACCGAATAATCTGCACAGTAACAGTGTTTTTGTCATATGCTAATTTGCATGCTCATTAGTTAATCCAATGTAACAGTTGTGGCATGGCGGGTTTAAAAACAAAAAAGAACAATTGCATGTGTTGCATTTTGCACTTTGGACTTGTGTTTGCAATGGAGCTCTGTAGTAGGCTTTTTTTTTTAATGGTTGATGAATAATTAATGGAAGGTAATTGCAACAAAAACCACAGACCCTTCTGAGACCTTAGTTTATAAGTGTCAACAAAATTCTCCCTATTTCCTCTTCAACTCCATTTTGATATACAAAATACCAACATAGAACTGTCATTCGTAAAAACAAAAAAAGACAATGTAAGAAATACATATAAGATATAAAGGCTCTTACTGGTCACAGATGCTGGTCCTGTCTTTGTGCTGAGAGGGGAGCAGTGTGCAGGTTGCAAGGCATTTAAACATTATATAGATTTGGAGTAGTGGATCTTTTGGTTTCCTGTAGCAATTGCACCAATGTGATTTCTTGTGTGGTTAGAGTGAAAATATTTTGGTGTGCACATTACTCTAACCAGATTGAGAGCGGCTTCCTCTTCCTGTGGTAGACATAAATAATTTTTTCCCACTTTTTAAAAGTTAACATTACCATATCTTATCTGTTTAACATTAAGGGGCCGATTCATCAAGGGTTGAATATCGAGGGTTAATTAACCCTCGATATTCGACTAGGAATTGAAATCCTTCGACTTCGAATATCGAAGTCGAAGGATTTAGGGCAGAAAATTCGATCGTACGATCGAAGGATTATTCCTACGATCGAACGATTAAATCCTTCGAATCGAACGATTCGAAGGATTTTAATCCAACGATCGAAGGAATATCCTTCGATCAAAAAAACTTAGGCAAGCCTATGGGGACCTTCCCCATAGGCTAACATTGACTTCGGAAGCTTTTAGCTGCCGAACTAGGGGGTCGAAGTTTTTTTTAAAGAGACAGTACTTCGACTATCGAATGGTCGAATAGTCAAACGATTTTTAGTTTGAATCCTTCGATTCGAAGTCGTAGTCGAAGGTCGAAGTAGCCCATTCGATGGTCGAAGTAGCCCAAAAAATACTTCGAAATTCAAAGTTTTTTTACTTCGAATCCTTCACTCGAGCTTGATGAATCGGCCGATTCATCAAGGGTCGAATATCGAGGGTTAATTAACCCTCGATATTCGACTAGGAATTGAAATCCTTCGACTTCGAATATCGAAGTCGAAGGATTTAGGGCAGAAAATTTGATCGTACGATCGAAGGATTATTCCTACGATCGAACGATTAAATCCTTCGAATCGAACGATTCGAAGGATTTTAATCCAACGATCGAAGGAATATCCTTCGATCAAAAAAACTTAGGCAAGCCTATGGGGACCTTCCCCATAGGCTAACATTGACTTCGGTAGCTTTTAGCTGCCGAACTAGGGGGTCGAAGTTTTTTTTAAAGAGACAGTACTTCGACTATCGAATGGTCGAATAGTCAAACGATTTGAATCCTTCGATTCGAAGTCGTAGTCGTAGTCGAAGGTCGAAGTAGCCCATTCGATGGTCGAAGTAGCCCAAAAAATACTTCGAAATTCGAAGTTTTTTTACTTCGAATCCTTCACTCGAGCTTGATGAATCGGCCCCATAATGTATATTTGTAAGTGTTCACAGAGGAACAACTACTTTTAGTTTTATTACAGGTAAGCTGATATATGAAGAGTTACACTATTGTTTTTCCTAAAAATAATAAATGAATAGTTTGATCTACATACAGCTTGTATTACACACAAAAAATAGAATTCAGAAAAAAATGTATATGTAGAGAAATTATTCATGAACTTGGCAGGTTTTAGGTGGCAAATAGTCAAATTCGAATTGTTCCAAGGGTCAAGGTTTGATAAATCTCGATTTTCGAATTTGGATTATTCTCAATTCGAATTTGAGAGTTTTGACTAAAAAAAATTTCAGTAATTCAAATTTACAATTCAACCCTTAAAGGAGAAGCAAACCCTAAAGTTAAAAAAACCCTGCCCCCTACCCTACATAGACCCCCTCTCTCCTCCCCCCCAGCCTAGCTGCTACCCCGAGCAAATGCCCCTAAGTCTTTTTATTTACCCCTCTGTGCAGATTCTCTCCAGCAAAGTTCACGGGCGCCATCTTAAGCCGCTTCGGTAATCTTCGGGTCTTATCCTGACGCTTCAGAAATTTTTGTGAGTTTCACCACATGCACATCGCGAAACAGAAAATTGTTCCAACTGCACATGGGTCGATACAGCACTTGACATCAGTGAACTCCGCTGGACAGAATCTGCACCAAGGGGTAAGTAAAGATTTAGGGGCATTTGCGGGGGTAGCAGCTAGGCTGAGGGGGATCAATGTAGGATAGGGTGGTAGGTTTTTTTTTAACTTTAGGGTTTGCTTCTCCTTTAATAAATCTGCCCCTTAATCTGCTTTGTTGTGGAGTTAGATATGAAACAGTCTGGCAGCCAGGGCATTACTGCCTTTATTCAGACTTCAGAGCAATAAGCTGTTGTTATTTATACTTAATAGCCAACATACCTGGCCAGTTTGTGTTGCTTTTTAGGTCATCATTTAGTAATACCTCAAACTGCAAGATTTCTTAGCAAACTTGTATTTCAAAAAGAGCAGTTGAATAGAAGCAAAGAAAAATACGATATATGTAATCATATTTTGTCAGTTTGACATACATTTAAGCTTTGGCATGACATTTATAACGCTGTATATTTTATTTATAACCATGGGCCACAAAAAGCACCAATACAAGATATATTTGTAAGTTTGTGCCATAAAACATATCTGTAAATATGTAAATATTGCCTGGTTGTATGTGTTGGAAAACAACAGCCAGAGATTGTTCCAGTGGATGTAATGCAGGGAGGGTCTATTGTTGCTTAGTAATGTGATGCCATGTTTGACCTGTAACCCTGTGTGATTTTCTTCTTCCTCTTCCTGTGTATGCTCTCTATGAAAAGTTCCTGTTGCAGACATGTTATGCTGTTCAGATCAGCTCTCTGCTAACAGTATGACTGTTTTGTTTTGCAAAATACAGATTTCATTGGGGAAATGTACAGAGGAAAAGAATTGTGGCTTTGTTTGCGAGTGGGGTGGGTAAAGTTGGAGTGAATTATGACACATTTTTCGTGATCATCCTCTGTGTCATTTTCTGGATTTCACTTTGACAGTCTGGTTAATCTGGTTAGTTTAGTTGATCCAATCTAGTTGGATCAGTATATGTCAGATTTTAAAAGCAAAGATCTAAAGCAAAGATCTAATCTGCTATGAGTAACTGCAATGGAGCAATTCAGAGCCTATCCTAGTATATCTGCCCCAGTGTGTTTAATTGCCTTTACTGGTGGGGCCTTCTGTTAGGCAAGCATGTACACAGTACAATTGTATTCCTTTGCCTATATCTTTAGCAATTCAACTGTCCTAACTAACTGTCCTGTTTATGAACTATACAAAGAGTGGCAAGAGAAGTGTTTTTTTTTCTTCTCTAGTATGGCAAGTAGTGGGTATCATTATGCAAATACATCACCAGGACAACATGCCATTTTAGTCAGTATTCAGGTTTTTTTTTTATTTTTGCTAAATTATAGTTACTGCTTGAGGTATTAAACTTCGAAACAGATAAAAATTTTAATACAGTAGAACCCCAAATTTCCCAAGGGACTTCATCCGGGATATTGTAAAATCCAGGGGGAAAAAATGTTGTGTGCCTGTATGGGACCACAAAAAACTGCATCAATTCCGGAAAAGCATACATTTCGGAAACATAAAATCCTGGGTTCTTCTGTGACTAAAGAAAAATATATTTTCAATGTTATAAAGTCCATACGGGAGATTTCACACATTTGAGAAAAAAGGACACATTTAACCAAAGCTGGACACAAGCCCTATGAACATTTCTGATTGTGTTTTATAGGTTGCAACAAGAACATTTCTAGGTATTGTTTTATGATCCAGTCACTGGAACCCTTCTGGAAGGTTCTGGATGCATATGGGAGAGGGATTGCGATGTAGAGTCTATAAAAGGGAGTATTAGGCCCACATCTCTTTGGCTGATCAAATGGAGAGGCCTAAGGACCAATACATCAGATAATATCCCAGGTAAGAGTATTTCCTACAGCATGAGTTAGGCAGGCCAGCTAGTGTTAGGGCAGCTTCTCTGGAGCTTACCTTAGTTGGTGTAGCCTAGGAATGGACCAGCTAGCCAAGCAGTTGAGGCTCCGCTAAGAAGAAATGAATGGGTTCGTTAGGGCCACAGTTTTAGAGTTGTAGGGCTAGATCGGACCTTGTTCCACTATGCAGGGTTCCTTTGACCTGGCCCAGTCATCTACGTGAGCCAAGAAAAGACCTACATAAGCAGTTTAAGGCGTGAAACATTTTGCGATTTTCTGGTTTTGTTCAGCTGTAGTGATGGGCGAATTTATTCGCCAGGCCACGAATTCGAGGCGATTTTGCGCGATTCGCCACCAGCGAATAAATTTGCGAAACGCCCGCGAAAATTCGCCCGAAAAAATTCGGCGATGTTAAAAAAAATTTTCGCCAGCGTCAAAATAAAACGGGCGCCGGCGTAAAAAACGGGTGCCGGCGTCAAAAACGCCCACAGGCGTCAAAAAACGGGCGCCGCCGTCAAAAAAGAGACGCCGGCGCCGTTTCGCAATTTTTTTGCCGTTTCGCATGGATGTTGGTGTTTGTAATATTTATACTACAGTGATAAATATTATTCCCCAGGTAGACTAAAAAAAACATTGGTAGGGGCAACTCTTGCAGGTGTATTGAGGGCGAAAAAAACATAGCAAATTGCACCCTGCCCCATTACCCAACCTTATGATAAATTAGCTCTAGCGTGTTTTCATCTGGTAAACATGATATCTGATTTTGTCTAGTGGTTTCCTGTTAAAGAAACCATTATGTTTTTTCTTTTTGGGTCATACTTTAGTAATACCTCAAACCACAAGACTTCTTGGCAAACTTGTATCTCAAGAAAGAAGCACAGAACATGAACATGATCTATGCTTTGTACTAGTATTTTGGTCAGTTTATACTACATTGATAAATATTATTCCCCAGGTAGACTAAAAAAAAACATTGGTAGGGGCAACTCTTGCAGGTGTATTGAGGGCAAAAAAACCATAGCAAATTGCACCCTGCCCCATCCCCCAACCTTATGATAAATTAGCTCTAGCGTGTTTTCATCTGGTATACATGATATCTGATTTTGTCTAGTGGTTTCCTGTTAAAGAAACCATTATGTTTACAAATATCTGTAGACTTAGGGAGCATATTGGCCATCACTTTTTTTTTTCCACAAATGTTTTTATTTGTTTTCAATATGCATATGGAAAAATTATAATAGAAAAAAGAAACAAGATAAGGTAATCATTCAATGTCAAGAACAGATTCGAATGTAATAAAGCAAGGTTGACAATGGTAATCTAAGGTCTTGTCAAGTGATCATAAAGGAGGAATTGAGTAGGTATACCCCTAATTGTAGATATAGAAAGTTACTCACGATTTTATTGTCTGTAGACGATAAGTTAGAGTGTTAGAGGTTTATGATCATGGTAGAGTGGTAGTAAATAGTTGGTTAAGATGATGACTCCTGGGGGGTCCCATTGCAGTTGATTGTTGTGGATTTCCCACGGACCTTAGCAGTTGATCCGCCTCACAGACAAGATCGGTTCCCAGCAGCAGCTCCCTTTCGTACCACGTGGTGGTTTGAAAAGTTTGGATAGTGAGTAATTTTGTAAGTGGTGTAAAGGTGTTTATGTAAATCATCAAGGTGTCAAAAAACAGTTCCGTGTTTTTTCCCTTGTTTGTTAGGGTTTCTATCCAGTCTAAGTGGAATATGTATTGCAGTTTTTGTCGCACCAAAGATATTGGTGGAGGAAGTCGGGATAGCCAGGTGTGTAAGATGGCCTACCTGGCCGCCGCTGCCAGTCTTTCTGCTAGGGTCCTCTCCGGCTTGGAGATGTGTGGGGTAGATTTCAGTTTGCTAAATATAGCCCATGTGGCGTTAATGGTTAATGAGTTCTTTTTGCAAAAGTGTGTACCTGTCTTTGAAGCTTTTTTTCTGTTTTATTAATAATATAGCCTCTTAGAACAGGTTTGGAAGCTGCACATAGTAGGTTTTGATCGTCCCAGTGCTGTAAATTATCATCCAGGTAATTTGCCCATTGATGTTTAAGGTAAATTTGGAAATCGGTATTATCAGTCAGATAGGAAGGAAACCGCCAGTTATATGATGCTGTTTTGGAAACAATCTGTTTCAAAGTTAAAGCGACTGGGGCATGATCAGTTGCCTATTGTGGAGGCTAAAATGTTAGAAATTTGGGATTCAGCTAAAAAAAAATAATCAAGTCTGGAATGTGTTCTATGTGCTCCAGAATAAAATGTGTAATCCTTGGTATCTGTGTAAGTAAATCTATATGTATCATGCAGTTGTAAAAACTCACACAATGTGTGTAGTGTGTGATCCTTCTGCTCGGGTATCTGGAGGTGGCATCCGATCTATCTCCACCCATTATCAAGTTAGTGGGCCCCCAGGAGTCAATTCTTTGCATTAATTCTGAAAAGAAAAAATAGTTTTCGTCATTTTGAGCATATACATTAACTATAGTGTATTTCGTGTCTGGTGTTTCAATATCTACAATCAGATAGCGGCCATTTTTATCTTTGTATGTTTTAGTCACGGAACCATTTAGTGATTTTCTCAGTAAAATTACCACACCTCTGGATTTAGTAGTATATGATGCTGTTATTTGTTCCTGTATCCAAGAGTCTCTCAATATTGTTTTATCAGTGTTTTTCCAATGCGTCTCTTGTAAAAGGGTAATATGGGCTTTTTCTTTTTAGGAAGTCTAAGACCTTCCGTCATTTTATTGGGGCGTTTAAGCCGTCTACGTTCCATGAGAGTAATTTAAGGTGTCTGGGTTGATTATTCAGAGGTAGATCTTGAGTAGGTTCACCCATTTTAGTAGTATTAACCAATACCCTTTTTAGGGGTTAGTTGGGTGATCCTTTGTAATTTGGGGGTAGGCATTCTGTCCCAACGAGCAGATGCCATCCCGGGGTAACCTTTGCGGTAAATATGGGAGGGGTGCGTGCAGAAATCTGTCTTAATCACTTGACAAAGTAAGAACAAAATAACTATATACAATGGAGAAAAGGAGTTTTCTAATTTGGTCGTAATAATCGGTAGGTTTCTAATACAACCTCACTGGTATATGAAAATGGATTAGATTTGTCATTATAAACTTAAGAGTTCAATTGAGTGGTTTAGCATTGTTGCAATAAGCAAGTTATGTAGTAAGAGAGAAGAGAAGAAAGTATTGAGACATGCAAGAAAACAATGAAAGTTAGCATCTTCTGCATGGTACATAAAAACTTGTAAGAACATCCTTAGATAACAAAGATTGAATGTTGGGGGGGTTCATCAGAGTCACAGTATCTAGTCAAACCGTGGAAGAGTAGAGTGGTATAGTCAATAATCCCAGGACATATCCAGTCCCTTTGACTGTTCTCTGACCCGAGGTCCTATTCAGTAGCCACTCAGCGGCAGATTGTCGAACCATCCCCCTTGATCAAAATCCTGTGAAAGTTAGTGCAAGTGAAGCAATGTCTATGAAACGGGGGTATCAGCTCTATGAAGAGGGGAGGAGGGCTGTTCATCATTTCAAGTTTGTGATCTAGATTCAATGTATCTGGATGCTTGCTTGGAGAAATATGAATTCTGCCGGTATCTCTCTCAACTATTTTCAGTTTCGCCGGAAACAGAAAGGAGAATTTGTGCCCTGAGTCTTAGAGCTTTTTACAAACAGGTGCAAACTCTCTGCGTTTAGCCGTTACTGGAAGAGTAAGACGGAATGCCTGTCATAGTTAAGATTACATTTCATTCTATAGGCTTCCAGTAATCTGGTTTTATCAGTAAAGTTCAAAAGTTTGAAAATGACTTGTCGCGGACGTTGTGCGTCTTTAGCAGGCGGCGGTCCGATTCTGTAAAATCTTTCCACTAAGTAGGGAAGATATTGATCTTCAATGCCAAGAGCAGTAGGAAGCCATTCATGTATGAGTTTATCAAGGTCTTTGGTTTTGACTGATTCGGGGATCCCCACTAACCTTAGATTGTTTCTTCTACTACGATTTTACAGGTCTTCCACTTTGTCTGACAAAATAGAGATTTCCTTTTGCTGTAAATCAATTGTAGATTGTGCCGTAGTTAAATTGTCTTCCAGAGTTGATATTCTGTCCTCAGAATCCCTCCTGGGATTGATTGGTCATTTGTTGTAGAATTTCGGAGACAGATTCCTTGATGCAGGCCAGCTTCTGGTCCAGCAGAGGGCCTAAGATATGGACCATGTCTTCAATTTGGGAAGTGGTAGGATCATTTTTGGTTCCCGTTTCCGTGTCACTTTTCTGTCTGAGCGACTTCTTGAGTTTGTTTTTTGTCTTTTGGTTTGGTAATCGTCCTGCGGGAAGTCATGGTAGTAGGTTGTCCTAGGTATTTTTCCATCACGTGAATGGGATCTCAGAATTATGGAGTGGAGAGCCTGTTTGAGGAGAATGGTTATCAATTGAACATGTTTCCAGTGGTTGTATCACTTGTGGTTTTTATATCATGGTAAAAGTAAGATACTGTAGCAGTGAGTCTTCCTCCTTCCCTGTATTTACATTGTCTCTAGGGAGGAAGTTGGAGGTTTTGTATGTAGACAGCAGTTGTTGTCCATCAATTGTTACAATTCGGTAAAGTTAAAGTCATGTGGGTATATGCCCTGTCAAACAGCTCAAAGAAGCGTTGTTAGTCCACACTTATGAGAAGGTATTATGGCCACGTTGCTTACATAGGGCAAGGTGAGTGGTTGAGCTGCTAGTATGGCTTTATTTCAAGGAATGTCCTTTGGTGCCCTCTTGTGGTTGTGATGGTAATCGCTGTTGCCACTATTGCGCAGTAAGTATAGATATATAGCTGCGTCACTGGCCAGTTGCGTATCAAGTGGTAGTCGTGATGTGAAAGGGTCCAATATAGGACTTTAGAGTAGTGTTGGCGTATAACCAGCAAGTCCGTTATCGACACCTCCTGTTGTATCAAATAAACATAGCCCAATCACAAAAGTTAGTACCCATGGCATACAGTTCCAGATCAAAGTAAAGTGACTGCGATGGAATTGCAGCTGTCCGTGAGAGCTTTAATCAAGCTCTTGTAGGTATCGGCTGTAAAGGCGCACTGGGCGCGGTGGTTATTGCCAGCCAGAGGCCTCATGGTGTATTGGGCCTATCTACTGTGTTCTGCCGCCACACAGGTGTTAGCGGATACAATCTGTGTCAGGTGTCCGGGTGCGGCCCCCCCAAGATCGGTATACTTAGCTGTGAGTTTTGTGCTGTAGTGTCGTATACTTCACCGGGGTCAGGTCCCCGTCCGGTCCGTGGAAAGGCGTGGGCGGTAGGGATCTTGGTTTGTTCAGTCCGTGCCCAGTAACTGCATGCGCTATGCGCTGGCTTCCGGGGTCGCAAAAAAGGGGGAGAGTCGGGAGATCACAGGTCCCAGTTTGCCCCCAGGTATTCTGCTGCAATGTCACCACCTTCGCCTTGTATTTTCAGCAAGTTCGTGTCCTCTATGAACGCAAATATAGGCAGGTTATGGCGGCCATTAGCTTTGGCACGCCCCCCGGAAGTCTCGGCCATCACATTTTTAAAGTAAGGGTGCATCCCTAATATATATATGTCACATGTGGTCTACACCATAAGTTAGCTACTTAAAGATATCATTACAGTTGTGACTTGAAGAAGTTTTTGAATGTGAAGTTGTCAAGTTAGGTAGGGCTTGGGAATAAACTTCGTAAACCACTCCAATGTGGTGCTATAAAGAATTTATCTTACTTCAAGGAGGTTAAGAAAAACTTTGGATTTTACAAGGGTCCCGAGGAGAAGATTCACAACCTATTACAGGTGCAAGAGCTGTTTCAAATAGTTCAGGGCAACTAAGGTAATATTCTTAATGTTCCATAACAATGGTTGCTTTGAGTAAATGCTCTTATTCACTGGAGCTGTACTCAAAACATACCTGCCCCCCGGGCCCATCACCAGCAGATTCTAAAAAAGCAGAATATACTTGTAAGAAAATGTACCTACATTCAACAACCTGCTACTTTCCCACTACTTATCCTGTGGGCTTCATATTTACCATAATATTCTTCAACACAGGAGGCAACTAGGTAATTCTACAATCTTTCCAGGCTTCCTACATAGCCAAAAAATTCTATAATGGAATTGGGTGAGTGAAATGAAATATAATTTGATCTAAGTAGTACCGTAAATACTTTGTGGAAACCAGCAAGTGCTGAGCCTTTATTTTACACCTTTTATTAAAGCATCTCTTTAAACAAAAGAAAGCTGGTATGAATAATTTCTTGCATTCAATAGACAACTATAGTCAACTATAAATATATTGGTGAAACTAGAATTTACTTATCTCCACATCATTATTTAAGGGCCCTAACATTCGGTATGTTGACCTAGTTTGCACACATATATTAAAACTGCACATCATCTATGACTCTACTTGGTTCTTTACATTAGTGGGCCCTTTAGCAGCATCTTGTCCTGCATCTGATATTGTTCTTCCTCAGCTACATATAGTATAAGGTTTCAAGCGCCAGTTAAAAAAATGTTCAGTAGGTGCACTGCTAAACAGTTGTCTGTATATGAAGTGACCAAATATTTTTGCTGTCATACGCTTTTTTGTACAATAGCGTGATCTCACTCATGCAAAGCTATTCTTTTCCTGTAGTTCATGTGTAAAACACCATATCTTTTATCTGTTTATATTTCCCCTGCCCTTCTGCTTCCTGTAGCTTTTTTTTTTTTTGCTTTGCCTTAGTCTCTCACCTTTCGTCAGTCTCTTGATTTTAGTTTTCTTTCCCCCACTATTTATGTTATGACTTTCTAGAGTAAAATGATTTAGACCATAAGATGCCATGAACTTCCCCACCATCTTTTAGGGGGTTATTAATTAAAACTCAATTTTTATTTCTCTAATATACACAAAAAAATTTTGGAGAAGGAAATTTGAGGATTTGTTACGTCCGAAGCTGCTAAAAGTCCATATCTGAAAATACTCCATCTAGAACCTGTCAAATTCATGTAAAAGTCAATGGCAGCTGTCTCTTTAACCATTTGAAGATGTTTTTTAACTATCGCAAATTCTGGGTGTTTTATAGTATTTGGTTTTCACTCTAAAACTCCATAAATTTGAGTCATTTGAGGGTTTTAAGCTTATAAACTTGAAAATTGTGAGGTATGTAAGCCCATAAACACGTAAATTAGAGATATTGTCGAATTTTATCAGATTTTTTAGATCTTAATTAGTAAATGAGGGGTGGAGGGTAGGTTAAAGCGAAATGATTCTGGCCCAGACCCGCCCCCCCCCGTCTGTCTTAAATTCTGCACTCTCCCCACCTCGAGCGATGGAAGGATTGCAGGTACATGCTGGACAGATGGAAGAGGAATGTGGCTGGTGTGGAGGTGCCTGGGGTGGGTGTGTGCGAGCTCCTGATGTGGCAGCCCCGGTGGGCCCAGACCCCCCAATCCAACACTGATGATGTATAATACACTGGAAAAGTTCAATCCATTTTATTTCAACTTTTATTTATTTATTTTTTATTCTTATGTGCTCATTGGAATTAATATATGTTTGCGTAAAAAACAACACACGGCATGGGTCTATCAGTGGCTTAGTTTTTAAGCACAGATATAATCATGCCTCTTAGAGGAAACACTGTTTAGGGAAATGTATAATGTATAAAATTCGCAAAGAGAACAAATTTGCAAAAGAAATTGAGCATGTCGCAATGTAATATGTTTCATTAGGCTTTTATTGCATTGAGAATCTTAATTGCGGACCTTTAACACCTGCTTGAAGGTGGCCTAAACTTTTGAAGCAGATGTAACAACTTTTTATTAAAAAGTTTTATTACAGAGACTGTGCAAACTATAAAATTCACAATCGCTATCCTACTGTCGCATGAGGGGCAAAGGCAAGATTTTCATTTTGTGAACATTTATTTGCATTGTGAATGATTTTTTCATTACCGACCAATATTACATTCCCCCATATATCTCTCTCTCCACTTGGTTTCTAAGATTTCTCTCTCATTCTCTCTACCCCCTCCCTATACTATAATATAATATATAATATAATCCCTAATATATATTTATTGTTTTCCATACCCTACCATAAATCCTAATCTAAGGTTTGTATTTATTGATTTTAGATTGATTTGTGTGAATTCAACTACCCTATGCAGTTATCTCATTTTTCAATCATGCTGTAACAACCACATTAAAGGCCGGGAACACTGCTGCCATGTTGGGGAATTGTGAAAACACCAAGTTGCCGCCAAGGGGCAGCAAATGGCCACTCCCAGTAACTTCAAGAGTGTAATGGCGCTGTCTGCAGTAGCAATTTGCCCCCGGAACCTATCCTGCGCAAGGGCAGTAAGCACTGGGTAGCAAGGGAGGGCCGTTTGTTGGAGCTGCAAGAAACAAAGAACTGCCCTTGATCACAGAGTTACATGGATACAAATATCTATTGTGAATGTGCACTGATTAACACTTGACAAAGAGCAACTTGCTCGAAATATGTTGTGTAAATAAACCGTGCAGCACAACATCTGCATTTTTTGTGCCTGTTTTCCACAACCTTAATTTTTCTCATTGTCATGAGGTTCATTTAGGAAAAAATCTGTGGTACAGGTATCCAACGTGCAACTGGTTTAAACCCTTTTCCCCATTACTACTATGGCACCCGGTCAGTTTCCTTACTGTGGCAATAACAATACATGTTATTGTCTGATGTATTTAGATACATTTTCTCGTGTCATTCCTAAGCAGAGCTACATCGGAACAGTTCAATTTAGTTAAATAGTTCAATTTCATGCACTATGTCAGCCCAAAGCAATGGACCAAATGGCCATAACTGACCTCCATAGCCAGCCATATGTCAGGCAGTTCAAACAGAGGCCCAAGCAGATAATTTTGTCATTTGGCACCTGCCTCTAGACTTGCAATACAATGAGATGGATTCCGCTGGTGTCTCCCTCTCCCATGTGTTCTCCCTATGCATCCACTCACAGCTGCAGCTGGAAGTGATGTCACAATGTCACATCTAACGCGTTTCGCAGAGACCAGCTACATCAGCTTCCCTCTTAGGTTTTATTGATTGAAGAAAACACCATTTATCCCGTTCACTTAGATTGCTACAACTTTAACTTGGTCCGTAAAAGTTAATATTAATTCCATAAGTATTGTGTTTACAATTATCTAACTGTTCCAACATATCTCTGTACGATAGTACTTTTCTTAATTAGCATTTATGATTGGCTGAGCATTGTTAGGTTTGGTTTAATTTAGTTTTCTTACCATAGTCTAAAAACAGTTTAGATGGTGTCGCCATTGATTGTTTGTAACGTGCTACTTTACCATGTCATTAACACCCTAAGCTGTTAAAGCTGTTAAAATCTTGCTTGTTTATGTAAAACACAATAACATTTGTTTAACCAATAAAACACCATTGCACCTTGCTTTTATTTTTCTCTGTTTTGAAAAAAAGAATTACAAGCATTTTGTTTTATTTAATTTTTTTTTTTTTTTCTGGAGATAGAACTTTGTAAAATCGCACAAGAAATATCTGCATTTAGACTTTCTATGGTTCAAGACAAACACAGATTTGTGTTGTACTGAATATTAACAATATTGTGCTAGGTTTTGTTTTTTTCCATAGCCTTTGGTGCTGATCTATAATTCTATCTTGATTTGGTGATCCAGTGGAAGAACTGGGAAAAAGATTGGCAAAGGAAAAAATTCAGAGGGTTTTGTTTTCTCTTCTGTCTTTGTTCCCCTATTTTAGCTTTTTTTTCACAAAAACTCTGGTTCGAGTGACTGCTGAGCAGTGCACAATTGTCACCTCTTGGGGGGGGGGGGGAATCTAGTGCAATCGTGCCAAAGGGATGTTTTAAACATTGCCAATATGATGTGTAGAAGCAAACTACATTTAGGTGACCATTAGAGCAGTGAGACTTATACTAACCTGTTGTGGAACCTTGCATAAGACCATTTATGGGGTATGACATAGATTTAGGGGTAGGATAAAAGTATATTTTGTTAAACCTGTCACCCTGTTGCTGTTGAACTGTAGGTTCATAGATGCCCAGTCTACTAATTGCCTGAAGGAGGACCAATAGGGAATTTCACATAAATATTAACACATTGTCTGGGGTATATGGGGGTGGGAATGGTGTGACAAAGGATAAATGCTGTGGGGGTGTTATAGTTTCACCATGACATACAAATCATCATTATGAAGCCAATCATGATCTTAAGAGTATCATTTATATAAGAATCACCTCCCCAGCTATATAAAATAATATCTAGTTACTTATAATATGAAAGCATATAATAGGTAAAAATGCTACAACACGAAAATGTAAAAAAGATCCCACATTACAAGTACACAAAGCAGCTGATGTTGATCATGTTAGATGCTGCTACAGTATATGTATTATATGTATGTATTCACACATAGCAGATGCACTGAATGACCCTGTAGAATAGATGCATTTGCAGCAGTCTTTGAATGATTGTTCATTGTTAAACTGACTAGAATGTATTTGAATATGTTGCTATGGGGAAAGAATGCAAATAATAACTAGTGAGAGTCAAGCAAAAGAGGAAGTGTGGAGACATAATTCCAATGCTCCAAATCAAGTTATGATTATCTCTACCTTTTTTTTTTAAATTTTCCCCTTGCCAATAAATAAAACAATAGCATTTCCATTTTTAGTGAGATTTTTTACTCAGTTCTCAATTTTGCAGGCAAGTCTGGTCCTGTGTGACTTATCTCTGATTTATGTCGCAGAGGGATATTCTTATATGATGGTTTGATCTGCCTACAAATAATCTGAATTGTTGTTTGTCTCTCCGTGGGAACCCAGTAAATGTATTTGTACCAATTTTTAAGAAACACATTATAATTCTCATGTGTCTCAAGCTTAAACCTATGTCATACAGTGATTTAATGAAATGCAGAAGCCACAAATCTAAAGGAAACAAAGTGTGATTTGATAGAACAGATTACTTGCCCTAGATTACAATATGACATCAATGCATAGCAAGACTGAGAGAATGATTTTACTATCCATTAGTACCAATGCCCTTTTTAAAGTGCACTGGATAGAGAACGGGCTAAAAGATAGACTACAAAGAGTGGTGGTAAATGGAACATTTTCTAATTGGACCAGTGTTGTTAGTGGAGTACCGCAGGGCTCTGTACTAGGTCCCTTTCTTTTCAACTTGTTTATTAATGACCTGGAGGTGGGCATTGAAAGTACTGTTTCTATTTTTCAGATGATACTAAATTGTGCAGAACTATAGGTTCCATGCAGGATGCTGCCACTTTGCAGAGTGATTTGTCTAAGTTGGAAAACTGCGCAGCAAACTGGAAAATGAGGTTCAATGTTGATAAATGCAAGGTTATGCACTTTGGCAAAAATAATATAAATGCAAGTTATAAACTAAATGGCAGGTGTTGAGAGTTTCCTTAAATGAGAAGGATCTAGGGGTTTTTGTAGGTAACAAATTGTCTAATTCTGGGCAGTGTCATTCTATGGCTACTAAAGCAAATAAAGTTCTGTCTTGCATAAAAAAGGGCATTAACTCAAAGGATGAAAATATAATTATGCCTCTTTATAGGTCCCTGGTAAGGCCTCACCTGGAGTATGCAGTGCAGTTTTGGACTCCAGTCCTTAAGAGGGATATAAATGAGCTGGAGAGAGTGCAGAGACGTGCAACTAAATTGGTTAGAGGGATGGAAGACTTAAATTATGAGGGTAGACTGTCAAGGTTGGGGTTGTTTTCTCTGGAAAAAAGGCGCTTGTGAGGGGACATGATTACATTTAAAAAGTACATTAGAAGACATTATAGACAAATAGCAGGGGACCATTTTACCCATAAAGTGGATCACTGTACCAGAGGCCACCCCTTTAGACTAGAAGAAAAGAACTTTCATTTGAAGCAACGTAGGGGGTTCTTCACAGTCAGGACAGTGAGGTTGTGGAATGCACTGCCGGGTGATGTTGTGATGGCTGATTTTGTTAATGCCTTTAAGAATGGCTTGGATGATTTTTTGGACAGACATAATATCAAAGGCTATTGTGATACTAAGCTCTATAGTTAGTATAGGTATGGGTATATAGAATTTATGTGAAAGTAGAGAGGGGTGTGGTTATGGATGATGGGTTTTCATTTGGAGGGGTTGAACTTGATGGACTTTGTCTTTTTTCAACTAAATTTAACTATGTAACTATGTAACGTGTATATACAGTGTTTATGTTTGTATTTGTAAGATGTCCAATCTACACCACTGCAATTATGTTTTTATATTTGTGAAAACTGCAGCACTCCATCATGATGGTCCAAAAGATGAAGGGGCATCCACTTATCTGCAAATTTTGTGGGCTGCATTGTTCCTGTAATCTGCAGGCGTTGATAGATTATTTACAGTCAGCAGCAGCCAGGATCTACATGCATGCCCTGCTTCACCTGCAAACCCCAAATTCGTGGTTTTCAAAAATAGATGATAGATATGTCATTGCTTTAGTTACACCTGTGCATATAAATACAGTTCTCTTAATACACAACTGAGGTCACTAGAGATTGTGTGCACACAGACTCATAACCTATTATGTTGTTTCCATTTCTCATAGGTTTGGTTGTCTTTGGATAATCATACAGAATACAAGGTTATAGAAATATTTTAGCATGTAGAACAAAAGAAAAAACATGTAGGCTTGCACTCAAGTGAAAACACCAAAAACAAGAGAGGTGTGAATGTGACACAAGATTAAAGGCACCTCAGAGTCACTCTTTCCTCTGGCAATCATATATGTAATGAATTAATAGACGTATTACATGATTTTGTTAGTCATATGACACCTGCTCATGTAGGTTACTTCACCCCTCACTCATCAGGGTGCGGTAACTTCCATGTAGCTCTGCATCTGAAGAATTTTTTGGTTATTTTTTTTTTTTAGTGTCTTAACTAAAAAATCCTGCGAATGAATGGATTATCTGGGAATTAATGTTATTGTGTTATTTTGTTTCTCTATAATAATAAAACAGTAGCTTATTCTTGATCCCAACTAAGATATAATTAATCCTTATTGAAGGAAAAACCAGCCTATATAGTTTATTTAATGTTAGAAAATTAGAATTTAATTTACTAGTTGAGTTAAGGGTTAAGGTATGAAGATCTGTTATCCAGAAAAAAAACAGGTCCTGAGCATTCTGGATAACAGGGATCATGCCTGTATAAACATTAATATATAAATATTGACTCAAAACATAGGAGAATGTGCAGCTTTAAGAATTAATTTGTTCTGGGCAGCATTCTATAATGACGCATTCTGTATTTACGCATCCTGCTACCCGTCACAACATTTATAATGTTCATGTGTAAAGGTCAAAAATAACCAGGATGGGATTTGCTATTACTGTACATTAGACAACTCAGAGTTGGCTTAAGTAGAAGCTAATGATTATAAAACAGTACACAATACCAGTGTAAATTCCTAGGCGTTAAAATATGTAAACCACAGTGCACCAAGTCCAAAAACAATGTCTTTACTTCTATGGAGCAGCCCACTTTACTTCCAGACTACCAAAGCTGGTCTTGATGAGGATAAGTTCATGTTATAGAGTCACAGATATAGAAGATGAAATGGATATCCAACACCCCCCCCGCAAAAAAACCCCCAATAAAATAGAGTACTATTTTTCAGACTTCTTTGTATCATCCAGTCATCACAACAAACTATTCATATTAGTTCCACACCATTGTTATAAGCGTGTAACACTTTAAATTCTACTCTCCCCTCTTTGTGCTCTCTCCTATGTAGAGCTTGAAAAGGTGACAAATGTATCATTCTTCTATCTATCTATCTATCTATCTATCTATCTATCTATCTATCTATCTATCTATCTATCTATCTATCTATCTATCTATCTATCATCTGTCTGTCTGTCTGTCTATCTATCTATCTATCATCACACTTCAAAATGGAGTGTGCTCTCTTCTTTTCTGGTTTTATTATTTAGATATTGCTGGCATTATGCTGTGTTCTTTAAAAGTACCATCATTACAACCCTTTTATATGTGAGATAAATTGATCATTTATAGTATCCATGTTAAAATTTGGCCATTGCAAACAGCAAAAGGAAAGGAAGGCATTTGGCATTGTTTGGAGATTACAGACTTAAGCTTTGCTCCGTTGCAAACAGCTCAATATGTCCGAAGCACACTTATTGTTTTATTGTCTTAAGGGGTGATTCACCTTCAAACAACTAGTTGTTTTCAGATAGATCACCAGAACAAAACGACTTTTTCCAATGACTTTCTACTTACTATGTTTGACCGTTTTTCTAATATTGTAGTGTAAAGTGTGATTTTTCACCTTCTGAAGCAGCTCTGGGAGGGGGGTCGCCGACCCTGTCAACTGTTCTAAATGGATACATTTAGTTCAAACATTTCTTAAGTTTGTGCCTGCTGAGCAGAATCTCTGGGTTTCATTACAGGCAGCTGTTAGAATTGATACAATAGTTGCTAATACTCCACAGATGCTGCTGAGAAATGTATCAACTAAATGTTGCAAAATTTAGTTTAGAGTCTGCGCCTGAATTACTGAGCTGCCAGACTCAAACACCAGAGACAGGAAGGGTTAAACTTTAAACTTAGATTTTGGAAAAACAGTAAAAAATAAATAATGGAAAGTAATTGAAAAAAGTCTTTATTTCTGGGGAACAATCTAAAAACAACTGAATTGAAAAAAGTGTTTGGAAGGTGAACAGCCTGCTGAAATCTGCAGGGCAATTTCAGGCCATCACCACTACAGAACCCTCTTCTATGTCCGGAAGCTTTGTGTCAGCTCCGGCGTGAACACATTTGGCATATTTTGAGTCGAAATGCAAAGTCTTGACAGGTGGCGGCCCTATGTTTTTACAATGTCAAAGCTGGGGAAGAGTAGCTTTTAAAAACAACCATACACCATACCATAAAGTAAACTAAAGGGTCCAAGTAAACAGACCAGTTAGGTGGCAAAACATGCAGAAGTGAACAAAGGCATTAGAGAAGTAAAAAAGCAGTCTTGATATGGGTATTTTGGTCTGCAGCTAAATTGCTAATAACGAGTTACCATATTTCTGCTAAGCAAAATGGGATAATACGGAGAATGAGTGCCATCTAATGGCTGTTATTGAATATTGCACCCTGATGGCAGAAATCTGAAACACAAAAAATTTAACCCTGGTAAATTCCTGGGTTCACTTTTGTTTCTGCAGATATTTTCTTGATACGATAAGTAATGTTTGAAATTATAAACATCTTCATATATTTATGTATAAAACACAAGAGCCATACATATCTTGTAAATAATATCCTTTTAAATGATGCTTATTGATGTCATCAGTTCTAATTGGTGCTTAGTGATAACATTTATTATAACATGATTCACTGAAACTTGTTTATCATAAAAAAGAAATAATGTACAACTTGTTGAAAAATGTTTGGCTATTAGAAGTTATAAGACCTGTAAAAAAAAGCACTCAATTTTTACAATTGCTGTACTTTATTGCCTATATACGCTACAGGCTTTTGAATGGGTGAGCTTGATGCTTTTTAGTTCCCTATGTAAAATATTTATCCATAGTCAGATTGGTCTTCCAATGGGCTCAGACACTAGTGAACGGTAGCCAATAGCAACTCTTATCAGCTACCAGCATGACTGGTATATAAGCAAAATCCACAGTGCACCAAGTCCAAAAACAATGTCTTTACTTCTATGGAGCAGCCCACTTTACTTCCAGACTACCAAAGCAGGTCTTGATGAGGATAAGTTCATGTTATAGAGTCACAGATATAGAAGATGAAATGGATATCCAACACCCCCCCCGCAAAAAAACCCCCAATAAAATAGAGTACTATTTTTCAGACTTCTTTGTATCATCCAGTCATCACAACAAACTATTCATATTAGTTCCACACCATTGTTATAAGCGTGTAACACTTTAAATTCTACTCTCCCCTCTTTGTGCTCTCTCCTATGTAGAGCTTGAAAAGGTGACAAATGTATCATTCTTCTATCTATCTATCTATCTATCTATCTATCTATCTATCTATCTATCTATCTATCTATCTATCATCTGTCTGTCTGTCTGTCTATCTATCTATCTATCATCACACTTCAAAATGGAGTGTGCTCTCTTCTTTTCTGGTTTTATTATTTAGATATTGCTGGCATTATGCTGTGTTCTTTAAAAGTACCATCATTACAACCCTTTTATATGTGAGATAAATTGATCATTTATAGTATCCATGTTAAAATTTGGCCATTGCAAACAGCAAAAGGAAAGGAAGGCATTTGGCATTGTTTGGAGATTACAGACTTAAGCTTTGCTCCATTGCAAACAGCTCAATATGTCCGAAGCACACTTATTGTTTTATTGTCTTAAGGGGTGATTCACCTTCAAACAACTAGTTGTTTTCAGATAGATCACCAGAACAAAACGACTTTTTCCAATGACTTTCTACTTACTATGTTTGACCGTTTTTCTAATATTGTAGTGTAAAGTGTGATTTTTCACCTTCTGAAGCAGCTCTGGGAGGGGGGTCGCCGACCCTGTCAACTGTTCTAAATGGATACATTTAGTTCAAACATTTCTTAAGTTTGTGCCTGCTGAGCAGAATCTCTGGGTTTCATTACAGGCAGCTGTTAGAATTGATACAATAGTTGCTAATACTCCACAGATGCTGCTGAGAAATGTATCAACTAAATGTTGCAAAATTTAGTTTAGAGTCTGCGCCTGAATTACTGAGCTGCCAGACTCAAACACCAGAGACAGGAAGGGTTAAACTTTAAACTTAGATTTTGGAAAAACAGTAAAAAATAAATAATGGAAAGTAATTGAAAAAAGTCTTTATTTCTGGGGAACAATCTAAAAACAACTGAATTGAAAAAAGTGTTTGGAAGGTGAACAGCCTGCTGAAATCTGCAGGGCAATTTCAGGCCATCACCACTACAGAACCCTCTTCTATGTCCGGAAGCTTTGTGTCAGCTCCGGCGTGAACACATTTGGCATATTTTGAGCCGAAATGCAAAGTCTTGTATTTCTACAGCAAAATCCACAGCGCGTTTGCACCTAGGGTTGCCACCTTTATTGTGTGGGGAAAACGGGCAGGGGGAGGGCTGGGTAAAGGTAGTGATGTTGGGGGTGGGTGCCATGGGGGGATGGACTGATGATGTGGTGATCAGCGAGTGGCGATCGCCATGTAATTAATTTAAATGTCCTGTCTGGATTCCCTAATTTCTATCCACCTGGGCAGCCCTTCCAAAAACCGGGTTGTCTGAGTGAAATACAAACAGACAACCCTATTTGCACCAAAGTCAACACAAGGCTTCCGTACAAAAACAGAAGAAGGCTAGCAGTGAGGGGCAGAAATCAGCCTGCGGATTTGAGCAGGCTGATTTTGGCCCCATCTGGTCCTAGCCTTGTATAACATGTGTAGTTATGGTTGCCACCTTTTCTGGCTTCTTACTCCGGTGATGTCCCAGGGGGTGGGGAGGCCCGGGAGGGGCAGGTTGGTGATGTCATGAGGTGGGGCTATGATCTGGCGATTGGCTGATTGCTGCATCAGTCCTGCCCGGTATTCCTAATTTGGAAGACCGTGCAGCCAGTTTTGAACTGGACAACCCTTCCAAAAACTGAGCTGTCCGGGTTAAAACCGGACAGGTGGCGGCCCTATGTTTTTACAATGTCAAAGCTGGGGAAGAGTAGCTTTTAAAAACAACCATACACCATACCATAAAGTAAACTAAAGGGTCCAAGTAAACAGACCAGTTAGGTGGCAAAACATGCAGAAGTGAACAAAGGCATTAGAGAAGTAAAAAAGCAGTCTTGATATGGGTATTTTGGTCTGCAGCTAAATTGCTAATAACAAGTTACCATATTTCTGCTAAGCAAAATGGGATAATACGGAGAATGAGTGCCATCTAATGGCTGTTATTGAATATTGCACCCTGATGGCAGAAATCTGAAACACAAAAAATTTAACCCTGGTAAATTCCTGGGTTCACTTTTGTTTCTGCAGATATTTTCTTGATACGATAAGTAATGTTTGAAATTATAAACATCTTCATATATTTATGTATAAAACACAAGAGCCATACATATCTTGTAAATAATATCCTTTTAAATGATGCTTATTGATGTCATCAGTTCTAATTGGTGCTTAGTGATAACATTTATTATAACATGATTCACTGAAACTTGTTTATCATAAAAAAGAAATAATGTACAACTTGTTGAAAAATGTTTGGCTATTAGAAGTTATAAGACCTGTAAAAAAAAGCACTCAATTTTTACAATTGCTGTACTTTATTGCCTATATACGCTACAGGCTTTTGAATGGGTGAGCTTGATGCTTTTTAGTTCCCTATGTAAAATATTTATCCATAGTCAGATTGGTCTTCCAATGGGCTCAGACACTAGTGAACGGTAGCCAATAGCAACTCTTATCAGCTACCAGCATGACTGGTATATAAGCAAAATCCAATAAAGAAGAAGGAGGCGGCACGATCCTTCCATAGGCTAATTACAAATGAAAGTTGGACTCCAGCCTATGAAACGATTGACAGAGTGTTCCTTGGATGGAATTCCAGAGGTTAGGAGCTGCAATGTAGAATGGTTTAAGACGAGAGATGGCACTGGGGGTGGATGTTGTGAAAAGGTGTCTCTGAGAGTGAGTGAGAGAGAAAAAAAGTGATATTTGATAAATATGCCTAAATTCCCATAGAAATGAATGGAGGGTGGCAGAAGTTCACTCTAGAGTACTGTGGCTATCTCTAACTTCACTTTTTGATAAATATAGCCCTAGAAGTGTAAAGCCTAGGGATCAGCAAATTTTGCATTGGGGCAATGTGCAAAAACAAATAAACAGAGAGCTTTGCTTTGTGCTGTTTGTACTTTGCACAATTATGGTAAATGAGCCTTCATTTTCACAAATCCAAAGGGAATCTCATTTTGTTCCATCTTCCCCCTGGTACACTTTGAGAAGTAAGAAAATTTGCGTTAGTGGGTGTAATTTGAGTCTTAACTTTGGTATGAAGCTTTCATTTACCAATCTGAAATTCGCCACCTGCTGGTATATGAGGGTATTTCACAGATCTAGTGGGGGAGTAATTATGCAGTTTGCAGAACAACCTGGCTAATTAAGTTCTCCATCAATTAAAAAAATCAATAAATATTTGTACTGTATTTATTTTTTGCTACATGTCTTATTTTGCTTGTTCTGGTTTAGTATTGGTAAAATAGGGTCACATGAAAAATATGATCTTTTAGAAATCACAATAACAGGCTTGAAAATATTTATTTAGATAGTAACAGTAATATTATTCTAACAGTAATATTTCAGGAATATGAAAACATGTGGCTAATTTTTCTTGCAAGCTGGGAAAGTGATTATACAAGTATGGGATTTGTTATCCTATTATCTGAATGCTCCAAATTATGGGAAGCATTTACCATAGCCCCGATTTTATTCATATAATACAAGTTTTTAAAAATGATTCCTGTTTCTCTGTAATAATAAAAAAGTACCTTGTACTTGATACCTACTAAGATATAATTAATCCTTACAGGAGGCAAAACAATCCTATTGAGTTTAATTCATGTTTTAATGTTTTTTTTGAAGAATTAAGGTATGGAGATCTAAATTATGATACATACAAAAAACGAGCACCGAGGAGGCCAGTTATAAAAGTTTAAAAAAGTCAAAATGTATTCAAAAATCCATTTAAAATCTCCATAATTACAGCAGCAAAGAACAAACATTGGCTGCCCGCTTGACGCGTTTCGTGGCTCCCCGCGACTTCATCAGAAGCTTCTCCATCATCACAAATGATGTCCAAGCAAAACACCATATTGGGTTATATTGTGACAGGATCATTAGTGACCTGTTGGGACCTAGCAATCATTTCAAGCATAGAGAAAGAACAGAAAAATGAAATTGCATTAAACCCAATTCCTGTTTATTCTATAGTAATACAAGCACAATTGCACACTTACGAAACTGTGATCACTGGGCCCAGGTGCAGGCAGAGAAGCTGGCACCCCCCATTGCAGTTTTCAGTGTGCCTTCGCATTGGCGCGAGGGTCCTGAGGACCCCAAGGGGGTGCGGGCCCTGGTGTGATTGCATCCCAATAGTTCCACCCCTGCAAATGCAAAGTGCAACTGCATACATTTTAAAGCAATGCCGAAATTGCATTAGGCTCATTCTCCCCCTGACGACTGGATATTTGCTCGAACCGTAAGAAAAAATACTGCATTGAGGGTAAAAAAATCCATTGTGATCCGATCTGACGCCAAAAACTCAGATTATTTCAGATTCTTAGCCGAAAATCACAAATTAATCGGATTTTTGTACAAAACCCAGCACAGATCAGGATATCTTCAATTTGTAAAGGGGACATCTGCCATTGAATTCTACATGACCATGGCAAGTTTGATACAGAGTAATTTTTTATGTGGAATTTTAGCAGCATCTGGGTTTAATAAATCACAAAAAATCAAGTTTTTTCTTTGAAAAAAAAAAAGTGTTTTCTCCTCTTAAACAAAAAAAAGGAACTTTAATAAATTTAGTAAATGACATCTCACATCTACATTCAGGGCCAGATTTACATAGCAGATGCCCCTAGGCCTGCTGCCGTTCATTGCCCCTGTCCTCGGCACATACACAAATTTTCAGCATTGGGTTCAGAGTACTGGGGACTGATGCACAGGAAATTTGAAAAACTACTGTATCTCCTGCAAATCCCCAGTGCATCCGAAACAATGCGGGTGTGGTTGGGTGGCATGTCGCCCCTTAAAATTCTGCCTCCCTAGGCTTGGGCATTTGTGGCCTTTCCACAAGTCCAGGCCTGTCTACATCCTGCATATTCATAAATCAGGGTTGCCAGGTTGGTGGTTTTCCAGCCAAATTGGGCTACTAATTTAAAGCCCAGGCGGGTTTTGAAAGTACAAAATAGGAAAGGTACAGGTTTGGGCTACTTTTTGGGCCTTTGGCTGGTTTGTACTTTGGAAACCAGCCAAAGTTTTTTGTTGCCCTAATGTGCCTAATGCTACTAAAAATGCCTTCCCCTTTAAACAAAACAGGGATCGTTAGTCCATATATTGCAATATATTTAAGCTGGCCAACTATGTCTAAGTACTACACATGTTGGGTAATGTCGTTTTTGTTTAACAATTTGCGGACCTCCAAGTTTAGTATAAGACTACAATACCCAGCATGTAATGGGACTGACTTATGTAGAAGTTGGGAGTAATCAGATTTTGGCTGTGTACCCCAGTCTCCCATCATGTTTTCCGGTGACTTTCCTCAATTTCTGACAATTTTGGGGCAAAAATCTTCAGGCCACCAAAATGTCTAGAGGTTGACCGGTTTTCCCAAAATTCATTGAAATTGTATATGTATTAGGGCCCTTATACCTCCTGGATCCCCCTCTGTAGTTACGCCCTTGGTCATGGGCGAATCTGTTCCATTTTGCTTCATGGAAAAATTCATGAAACAGTGAAAAAAAGGCATATTTTCACATATATATATTTATTTTTTAGACTTTTTCTTCACTGCACATATTGTGCTATTTTTGGGCTACTTTTAAAGCGCCAGTTGGCTAGTTTTGGGCTGGCTTTGTAGGGACTTTGGCTGGCTTTGAAAAATCAGACCTGGCAATCCTGTCATAAATCTTAATGGTGCAGTTGCAGACTCCACAAATTACATTATGGCCCTGTAATAAATATTTGTCTTAAAACGTACGTTTCACAAATGTTATTCACAAATATATTTGTTGAGGATAAGATGTGTTGAGTCTAGAGTTGCCATTACTGCCCTGGTTGGTAAAAATGATGGCTGATCCCAATTTTATTTATAGGGGGGAAAAAAGATAAATATATAGGAAGCCCAGTATTTTTTTTTTCATAAAAGGTGGAAACCCCAGTGTTGACCCATTTTCAACTGCTTGGTTAAGAAACGTGAAATTACACCAGCTTGTACATATTTTTAATTGAAAAATACACCATAATTATGCATAGAACGATTTATAGGTGAACCACGCAGTTCACTAAAGGAGCACAGCCACGGCGCTTCTCTATTACTTCCGCCTGCGGCGCTACGTTGCTGTCATGACAACCCTTTATCCCCACCCTAACCTGGCTCATACCCACGCTATAGCCTACCCGGAAGCGGTATCCTTGATGACGCTGAAGCTGGGTGACGTGTCTGATTAGCAGGAAGGAGGAAGTGAGTGCGAGCTGTCGGTTGTAACTGGGAGCGGATACCTCTTTGGTCATCATATCGGTATACTGTATTCCTTTGCCTCGCGGGATAGCGGCCATGGCGATCCAATCAAGCACTGTGATCTTCACTTCACTGCTGCTGTGCGTTATCAGGCCCGGCGCAGCTTTCTACCTGCCAGGTCTCGCTCCAGTCAGCTTTTGTGAGCAGGGAAAGGAAACGGCAGAATGCAAGGTGAGACGACTCTGGTTCTAACGTTGGACTATTAGGTTAGACGTGATGACATCACAGTACTTTCTCTGCGCCTTTTACAGGTAGCATTAGTACGCGGTGTTCCAGAGGCAGAAAACTCGTAAAATCTTTTGTGAAGGTTGTGTGTCTGTGTTATTTATAGAATATTCCCTCATATGAAAAAGAGGTTGAATCGGGGGGAGAGCACGATTTTCCTCAGCTGATAGGAGACACATATCTCAGCCTCAGCAGTTCTTATTCCTATCCTGGGTGTGGTAATTCAGCAACCACATGACACCAGCGCTTTAGATTTCTCCAGAACCTTAGCAGAGGCTCAGCACCCACACTTAAGGAATGTAATCCTTATAATAATAATAATAATCAGAAGATGATTGAGTCATCCTGCTCCAGTAACACAAATATGTAGGGCAACAAATAAGGGCAGCTTGGGCTGGGCACTTGCAGAACCTCTTCTACAGAATACTGTGCTTTGTTACTGGCTAATACATTGTGACATCTACAGGGACATAGATCTCCCTACTACTAGTAGAATCTGGCTACTTGCCAGATTCTTCTAGTTTAGGGTGGCCATAGACGTGCAGATTTACCTGCAATATTGGACGAACGATCGGACCTCCCGATCCGCCACTAACCTTCAGTTTAAATAAAGTAGTAAAAGAACAGATCAGCCGATGTTCTGCCCCTGACAGCAATCGTACGGAAGTTTATGTCCGACAAAGCTGGTGACAGTCTCCAACTGAAAATCGGCAGATCGGCAATACATGCAGAGAGATTATCGGCAGCCAACAGTAATCTTCTAACCTGTCCGATCGGCTTGGCACGATAAATGTCGGGACACTCCACACACGGTCCAAAAATCGCACGAATTGAGGATTCGTATGATCGGATCTTTGCGTCTATGGCCAGCTTTAATCAAGCCTGTGGGGCATTACAGCAACGTTTCAGGCCTCACATGGCCTTTTTATCATGGCTTGATAAAAGGCCATGTGAGGCCTGAAACGTCACTATACTGCCCCACAAGTTTGCAATAAAGGCATTTTTATTTTAAAAAGATTAAGTGGTGCTGTTCCAATTGAATTCTTTCCAAATTTGCCAGTAGTAAGTGGCCGCTGGGGAACCTGCACTTCGATACAGGAAAAAAGAAAAGATTTTACGAGGTTGTGCTGACTATCTTGCTCACATAGCTTTAATCAAGCCGGCATACATTTTGCTTAACAGCAAAAACAGGCCTTGAAAAAAGGTGACTGCTGCATGTAAAAACCATATACAAACAGTAAAACTTCTAAATATTGTTCGAGTGTTACTATAACTGTTGCTTGTCAGGCACTAAAGTTTTTCATAGAATGGCTTTTGTTCCGTTTTGAAGTGGTCTTTGGTGGCCGTCTAAACATGTAAACCTGTAAAGTAGTCATTTATAGAGCTGCATGAGCCCAATTTCTATAATAAAGACATTGCAAGATATATTTAGATTTTGTATTTTGAAGTCATTTAAGTTTTGGTCTTTTGAGACCTTTAAAATTCACCTATAGTTATCTTATTGTTTTGTCCTAGTCATTATAGAAATCTTGATAAAATTGTACACATCTAGATTTACCTAAGAATGGTATTTTCTTTCATTCCTGCCTATTAGTACAAACTTGGTATAGCTTATCAGCAAAGAAGAATCCCGCTCTCAAAGGCGCTGTACTGCACTGTACCACTAAATGTTGCGATTAAAGCTGTAGTTATGTGAAGATGTGGTCCGTGTCCCTTTGAGGATTTGCAGTACAGTGCCTTTGAGAGCGGGATTCTTCTTTGCTGATAATCTTTTTAAGAACTCAGTAAAGATTTGAACTGAAGCACTTATGTTTCATTGAAACAGCCTTAACTGCAAACTGTAAGAACAGGTCTGAAAAGAACTGGAAATGCAGGTTTTGATGCCATCCAAATTGTATGCAGATATTTTACAAGAATAGAATGCATGGATATATTGTTGTCCACCGACTGACAAGCAAAACTGGAAAATCCACTCAGTGTACGAGAATGAATAGGACCGCACAAATTTCAGGAGTCGGCCTGACATAGCACTATTATTGAGCTGACTCTTTCTTTCCTGTACTGTACTATTAACTTTTATTCTGGTTGCAATGAAATGGTCTCCACCAAAAACTATTCATTGCATAGTGAAAGAAGATGTAATTCAAAGCAATATACATTCATTAAACACCTTCACTTCGTTTAAAGTGCAAACATTCTTACTTACATGACTTTAATGAATAGGTCTTGTGCATAATATACTATGGCTAATCAGGCAAATTGAAGCTACTCCATATTTGTCTCTAGCAAGTTAGAGCGTACGATTACCAGTGCACAGATAATGTCCCTACATAATGGAATCAATGTGTCGGGGAGTTCTTTATACAACATTTACTATGGTGCCCATTTACTTAGTTCGAGTGAAGAAATAGAGGAAAAATAGTTTGAATTTCGAATGGTCGAATATGGCTACTTCAACCATCTAATGGGCTACTTCGACCTTCTACTATGACCTTCAACTTCGAACGATTCAAACTAAAAATCGTTCGACCATTCGATAGTCGAAGTACTATTCGACCCTAGGTAAATGTGCCCCTATATCTAGTTAAACTGACATTGGTTACTGATGGTGAGATAGTGGGAAAACTAAATAATGTTTTATAACATATCTATCAAAAGTGCATATGATTTTAACTAATTGATTAGTCAGACTGTATCATCAGCATAACTATTATTTTGATTTAGTTGAAAAAAAAAGTTGTGTTCTACCCCTTTAAAGGTATTCACAAACTGAACTGCAATTGTTTATATTTTTCTGTTCGAATCAGTTCTCCTCCAAGTTCAGCTGTTCATTGGTCCACATTAAATTTGAAAGAGAGCAGCTGGTTTTGCATAATGGCACTGCAGCCCTATGTCATAATTCATATATGTATATGCAGTTTAATTAAATTGATCTTATTTGTTTTTGTTTTCTAGTCTGAAATAGAGCTTTTTGTGAACAGACTGGACTCTGTGGAATCGGTTCTTCCTTATGAATATGCTGCGTGAGTATTGAATCCTGATGTTGTCAACTTTTGTAAAATACTTAAAATAATCACCTGTTTCTCTAATTATTCCTACAGACCTGTCAGAGCTCATTTAATTCAAATGTAGCTCTGCCTAATCTTTTATTATTATTATGTATTTATAAAGAGCCAACATATTCAACATACAGCTGTTGAGTCAGTGTTGAACAGGAGGCATGGAGTGCCTTATGACTCATGAACTGCGGGGAAATTTGAGCAACTGTATTTTTACTTGTAAATGACCCCTAGAATGTAATGAAATCATACTAAAAGTATAAAGGTAAGCCACTCCTTAACAGAAAGGGATTTATTTTCTGGTATGGATGGGACCTGAGGTTTTCTAGACAAAGGGATGTGTAATTTAAATCACACATCTGTAAAAACATGTAAACACAAAATAAACCCAACAGCATTGTTTTGCCACCATTATGGATTTATGCAACTTAGTTACCATCAAGTACAAGCTGCTGATTTGTTATTACAGTATTTGACTCTATGTGAGATGGCTTTTCTGTTTCTGGATTAGGGTTCCCATACACTTTTCATTGCATTGTTTTAATTTTTTTTTAATTAGGTTTGATTTTTGCCAAAATACAGGAGAAAAACGCCCATCTGAAAATCTTGGTCAGGTGCTTTTTGGTGAAAGAATTGAACCCTCTCCATATAAGGTTTGTATCTATTTTTTTTTAGTATGTGGTTAAATATACATTAGGAGCATGTTAAAAAAAAACAAAAAAAAACAGAAGAAAAAATATTTTGTAGCGATCCATAACCTCACTTTCAGTGCACCTTAGGCAGAGGGGTATGCCATTTCAATTCCTGTAGTTCCTGGAACAATTGCTTGATGGTGCTGCTGCATATGTAAAATATTTTTTATTGTCAGAATCTCTTTAAGCAGCTTTAGATTAATGTCACGCAATGCATTTTCTCTGCTGACAGTGGAAAGCCTGTATGTCCCACAACCACCCTTTCTGTATAGTAACATATATGAACAGGTTCCTCCTGATCTGTATGACAAGATCTATCCCAAATGGTGACACTTGAAATGCAATTTATTGGATACAGCATTGAGAGAATCGCATGATCATACTGATGCATTATGTTATAAAAAAGATATAGGAAAAGCTAATTTTAATAGGCATTAATACTAACTGGTTAATACATATCTGCAAATGGATACATCCATATTTGGTTAGTGTAATATTGTTAAAAACAAAGTATTGAAAAGTTCAACATTTTATAAGTGAATCATTTAGAAGACCACAGGCAATAGCTTGGAAGCTACCTAGTAGAAGGACACACTGTTCTCTAAATGGCTGCTTGTTATCTATGTGCAGCCAATCAAGCAGGTACCATTTGGCTGCAAGGTCCAGAAAAGCTTATCTTTTTATGGGGTTGAGGCCTGTTTTCTTTAATATGTTGAATACATTTTTTTTTTTTGCAGTTTACATTTAATAAGGAAGCTAAATGTCAGCTTGTTTGCAAAAAGACATATTCTTCTTCTAACCAAGAAACCAAGTCAAAGCTTGACTTTCTAAAAAAAAGTATGCTTCTGAACTATCAGCATCATTGGTAAGTAAAAACACTATGAACCTATGAAGTGTGGGAAAACTGACACCATTCTGTTGAAGCCTTTAGGGTACACATTTAGCTGCACGTTTCTGTGACACTCCTATGTTCACACTTGTTCTCTTTATTATTTTCTCTTTTCTTGTATACAAAAATAAGTAACGTTATTATGTTAATAAGGAAATGTTTGCAATGAAAATGCATTGCTTTATGTTTTCATTTCCCTTATGTGTTACCAGCTTTAAAGAGAAAACATATAGGAAATAATGTACCACCTTTTGTAAAATATAAGAATTTCCAATAGAAAAAGTTCCATGACCTTCTAAGACAAATTTCACTTTTTGCTTAAGCTTTAGATGATTATTGGTGATTGGCAAACGTTCATATGGTTTTGAGCTCCATATCGACAGGGGAAAAAAATGGTAGTTCTACATGCCAATGACAATTAAGGTGAACTTTCATGATGGTTAAAGTTGCAAGCCATGGATAAGGTTGAACAAGTAATATACAGTGCTCAACCAAACCCTTAAAGGATAAGTAAGGCTGTTTTTTAAATCCCCGAAGATTACTCTAAATATCCACCAAAATAAACATACCTTTCTCCCTTCATTGAATCTTCAAGGTTTCTAATTACAGCTCTTGTAGCTACATTCTTGTCTGGTGTGAAGCTCTGCCCCATTTTCCTTCTGTGCTCTCTTTGATTATCAAGACATCAGAAAGGTGCCTACTGGGCATGCTCACTTCCTCTGCTCCAATAGAAATATAGAAATCAATTGGGCATGGACAGTAGTCACCTCTCTGAGGTCTTCATATTCTTTAATGAAACAGTCCCTAGTATTGCATTATAATACATGAAATATACTCATAAATATTTAATTTTTAGGATTGTTGACAATATGCCTGTAACATGGTGTTACGATGTTGAAGATGGACAGAGATTTTGCAATCCTGGATTCCCTATTGGTTGTTACATTACTGAAAATGGCCATCCAAAAGATGCCTGTGTAATTAATGTAAGCCTTATCTTAAATACTGTACTTCTCAGCTTTGGGTTGTATCAAATATCATATGGATAACTAAATATGTGAATTTTATAATATACTGACAGATTTGAAGATTTTTTCCTTTTATTTGTTCATTAAATATATAGGCGTTTGGACTTAGTTTAGGTAGTAAACCAAAAGTATTCACTTTAATTGTTCTGCTGTGCGTAAAAGTTTATATTTACCAGAGTATTAATGTAGCTGACGCAAGCTTTTTGGAGGGGGTATATGTGGGGCATTTTGAGCACCAAAACACCGGATTCTTTGCTTCTCATTGGGTAGAGCATCAGCATCACCTTAATTCACAACAATGTATTCTTGTAATCTTGGGGCTACCTTATACTTAATACATGCAAAACAGAATAACTTCTGATTCCAGTGTATTGGAAGACTGGTGGAGGTGGAGAGCTGCTAGAAGCATTCTAGCCTGAGCTGAAACTGAGTTATACACAATTGGTAGCCAAAGCAGAGTAGCTGATAGAACTAGGTAATTTATGTTTCCTGTGCCCTAGTTCATGAGTCACAGTTGCACCCCATTAGAGGGATACCAGAAAAGTATTTACCTGCAAATTAATTAAATTGTAATTTTCATTTTATTTTTTCTTGTATTTTCACAGTCTGAGTTCCACGAGAAAGACACATATTATATCTTCAACCATGTCGATATAACCATTTTTTACCATGTTGTAGAAAATGAGGGCCAAGGGGCAAGATTGGTTGCAGCTAAACTGGAACCTAAAAGGTAATTTCTTTTTAACACCACCATTCACTCTTTGCCTATATTGATACTGATTTCAGCCAGAGACTGTTCTAACTCTGTTCTATTTTGAATATAAACAAAACAATTTTTTGTCAAACCAAACTGACCCATGAATTATTCAGTGTACGTTTTAATTGAACTGTAACACAAAATGAGTCTGATGAATGATAACGGGAATCATTGCTATTTTAATTATGTACTATACGGTAGTTGTTTATATATTTGTTTATCAACCTATCATACTAACTTACCTGTTATGACTGGTGGATTCCTTCAGCGAATCCATTATGCTGCAATGGACTTTTTAAAGGGTTGTTCATCTAATTTTAATTTTAGTATGTTATAGAATGGCTAATGGTTTTTGATTTGTTTAGCTTTTTTAGCAGCTGTTCAGTTTGCAATTTCAGCTGTCTAGTTGCTAGGGTCTAAATTACCCTAGCAACATGCATTTATTTGAATGAGAGAGATAAGAAATATGAATAGGAGACGGCCTAAATAGAAAGAGGAGAAATACAAAGTAGCAATAACAATAGATTTGTAGCCCACAGAGCATTTAGTTTTAGATGGGGCTAGTAACCCCCATGTGAAAGCGGAAAAAAAAAGTCAGAAGAAGAAGGAAAATAATTAAACTATAAAAAAGAAAAAATGAAGGTCAATTAAAAAGTTGCTTAGCACAAATTATAAAAAATGAAAACAAATGGTAAATTTTCTCAGAATAGCCCTCTCTACATTATACTAATGCACCTAGAATAAATAAAAATTTCGAATGTTTGGTATTTATGAAAAAGCGAAATGTCAAAAACTTGAATGAAAAACAACGGTAAAAAAAACTCGGATGATCGAGTTTATGTCCTGAAAAAACTCCAAATTGATCGCATTTATATCCCAAAAACTCAAATTGGTCGAGTTTTCAGATAAAAACCTTCAAATCAACCAAAAAACTTGAGCTTTGCCTAGGACAACTCTCTTTGACTTCTACATAAGCTCGCCAACTTTTAGGTGGCAAATTTTTTACAATTTTACAATCAGTTTTTCGAAAATGTGTGAGTGGGTGCAAAATAAAATTTGAATCGTGGAAAAATCTTTTTGATAAATCCTCCTATTAATAATTACTAATTAACCTTATATTGTGACATTTCTATTTTATGTGTACTGTATATTGTGAGCGGGCCCCTAAGCTCGGTAAGTGACAGCAGCACAGAGCATGTGCACTGAATCAGCAGAAAAGAAGATGGGGAAGCTACTGGGGCATCTTTGGAGACACAGATCTTTACTGCTAAAGGGCTGTGGTTGCCTTGGGCTGGTACAGAAGCTCAAAACATAATGTACAACATTTCTTGCTACTTCTTTAGTTCTCCTTTAAATGATTAAAAGACATTTAGGCAAATATAAATGCACATTGCTGCTTGGTGAATATTATTGCTAGTTCTCCGAACATTCTGTTTAACCAGTTCCTGGATCGTAGCATCAGTACCTGTTTATAAAATAAACCAATTGCTACTTTTGCCATACTTGCTATAAAATTAGTATTTCATTTTAGCTTCTGTGTTTACTTTGTAGCTTCAAGCAAACTCATGTTGACCAGCCAGACTGCTCGGGGCCTCCTATGGAAATTAAGAATCAGTTTAGTGGTGATGTCACTGTTCCATATACCTACTCTGTGTCTTTTCATGTAAGTTAATACATCATTTTCTAATTTACATATAAAGTTCTGTGCAATTGCTGACCAGAGTGTACCACCCAGAGGGTCTGTGTGATTGTCAGTCTGCCCAAGGGCCCAATTACTTCTTTATTTGGCATACATTTTAATCTGGCCCTTTGACATGTGGTTAGGGTTGCCACCTGGCTAGTATTTCATCAGCTCAGCCAGCAAAATACCACCTAGGTGGCAGCCCTACATGTGGTACATATACACATAACAATGACGATAGAAATGCTCTTAGTTGGTTTTAAATAAATGCATATAAACATAATGTATCGATTTTGAGGTGCTTGGCATGTGTTATTAAATGCACTTGTGTCAGGTCCCTTAATATATTTTTCAAAATAATATGTGAATTTTGCTTTATTTTCCAGGAAGAAAAAAACATCAGATGGGCATCTAGATGGGATTATATTTTAGAATCCATGCCTCACACACACATTCAATGGTTTAGGTAAGTACACACTAAGGGGCAGATTTATCAAGGGTCAAATTTCGAATTCATGGGAGTTTTTTCAAACTTTCAAAAACCAAAATTTATTTAAAAAAAACAAAACTCTAAACTCTGGTGTATAGGATTGAATCAAAGAAAAACTTGAATGTCAGGAAGGCTGCAAACAATTCCAAATTAATCCCAGGATGTCTCCCATTGACTAAAACAGCCATTTAGCAGGTTTTTTGGTTATAGTCGAATTTGAGTTCTTAAAGGGCCAAAGTATGATAAATCTCAAAAATCTAATTTAAAAAAAAACTCAAATCGAATTTTAACAATTCCCAAGTCCAATTTGACAGTTTTGGCCATAAAAAAACCCCTAAAATTCAAATTTACATTTCGACCCTTGATAAATCTGCCCATAAGCATATGTCATACTTTGATTGTAAATGACCACCAGGGTTGGCTTCCAGTGGTAGACAAGATATCCAATAATCATTACCCCATATCTCAGCCTGACATTCATGTTATACCGCACGTTGGTTTAACCAGCAAGACAAAGTAGACAAACCTAAACCTTTTTTTTTTTTTTTTCCCCCTCAGTATTATGAATTCGTTGGTGATTGTCCTCTTCCTTTCGGGTATGGTTGCTATGATTATGCTAAGGACATTACATAAAGATATTGCAAGGTACAATCAGATGGATTCTACGGTAAGTGTTATACACTAGGTTATGCACTTTTAATGGACATATCCTTGACAATTATTTAATTTTAAAACTGCATGAACTTTTTTTATTTATTTATTTTTAAATCTTACTTTATAATGGAAAAAATTAAAGTAGGTAGGCAACAGTGAATGGTAAATATAAGTATAGTGTTTAATTAAAGATAATCACATGAATCGTTCATAATTTGTAGAGAAGTTTAAAAAAATAACATTATCAGGCTGTTGAGCATGGAATATATGAAAGGCTCTTCATGGCGCCTGCAGTAGCTTTCCCTAACTCTGGAATATGAACTTTTTCCTGTCTACTGAGTACTTTACGTTTTAGACTAGACAAGTAAATAAAGGGGTTATTTATCAAAACTTAATTTTTTTTACTGTTTTGCAAAAAAATAAAAAAACTCGACTTAAAACCCCTTTATTTACTAATAAAAGTTCTTGAGAAATTTGCTGCGGAAAAACGGTGTGGCAAAATCTTGTGCCAATTCGAATTGTGCAACTTTTTCAAATTGACGCTCTAAAACTCGACTATCGAGTTGTCACCCAAAAACTAGAATTTATCAGATTATCGGACTAGAATCCTGAAGGTAAAAAACATGTTCCAAAGGTTAATGGGACAATCTGCCATTGACTTATACATGATTTCGACAGGTTTTAGCTGGAGTATTTTTGGATTTGAATTTTTAGCAGCCTCAGAGCATAATAAATCTTGAAAAATGTAAGTTTTTTTCCCCCCTCTAAAAATTCAGATTTTTTGTCCTTTAAATATGACCTGTGTAACTCAACCTTTAATAAATAAACCCCTTAGACTATATTCTAAGAAGCAGTTGGAATACTCAGGATATTAGCAATGTGTGAAAAAGTGAATAAAGCTTGCAAAATCTTATAATAGCTTTTATTTCCATACTTGCAAATGCATTGGGAATACTGCACATTCTATTCCAAATCAAAAAATAAAGAAAAATGTATTAAATGTGTGATATTCCTTTACAGAAAGTGAAGAAAAGGGAATATTAGGCTGTTCCAAAAAAAAATAGCAGTATCTGCATTCTTCTTTACAAACTCAAACATTCACTGTATCAACTGAAAAATGTTTCATGATTTTGCTTTCCTTTGATTCACTGAACTAATATTTATAGTTGTATAAGCAGTGTTTCTGAGAACTGCTGCACGTCTGTGTTTCATGGAGTCCACCAACTTCTGGCACCTGTTACATTCCACAGGTCTTCTGCATTTCTTGGTTTTGCCTCAGAAACAGCATTTTTTTATGTCACCCCACAAGTTTTCTATTGGATTAAGGGCTGGGGATTGGGCTGGTCACTCTGTAATGTTAATCTTGTTGGTCTGAAACCAAGATTTGCTTGCGGTTTACGAGCACGTCTTTTTTTCAACAAAGGGACATGCAGGTTTCTTGCCGATAGTTGGGCTTCACATAGGCGTCTTCTAACTGTAACAGTACTCACTAGTAACTTTAGACCTTTTATCTTCCTGGAGCTGATCATTGGCTGAATCTTTGCCATTTTGGCTATTCTTCTATCCATATAAGTGGTAGTTTTCTGTTTTCTTCCACGTCTTTCAGGTTTTGGTTGGCATTTGAGATATTTTTAGCTGAGCAACCTATCATTTCTGCACTTCTTTATATGTGTTCCCATCTCCAATCAACTTTTTAATCAAAGTAAGCTGTTCTTCTGAACAATGTCTGGAACAAGCCATTTTACTCAGATTTTCAAAGAGAAATACACTATAACCAGAATGCACAACATTTGCTGCCTTCCTTCCTTAAATAAGGGCTGTAATTTACACCAGTTTATTATTCTGGACACTGTTTTTATTTTGAACAAACCTTAACACAGAGTCGGCAGCATGCATGTCTGATTGATATTCTGAACTTAACTGTGTATATATGAATTTTGCGTGCTTCACTTGATGTCTCTGAAGGCATTCTGTTGTAAGTCTTGAATTATGGATCGTGAGCATTAAGTAAAAGGCACAGTGTTCAGTTTAGAGAACAAACATTGATGAAATCATTCTTTACTTGTGGTATAGTTATTAATATAATTCTTTTAAAAAAATTTCAGGAAGATGCTCAAGAAGAATTTGGGTGGAAGCTGGTTCATGGTGATATTTTCAGAGCACCAAGAAAAGGCATGCTGCTCTCTGTTTTCCTGGGTTCTGGCGCTCAGATTCTAATAATGACTTTTGTCACATTATGTAAGTACATGAGCAAAGTAATTTCACAGCTGTGGTTTTGTAACTTTAAATTCTGTGTATGTTTGTCAAAAGAAACAATTTTCTTAATTTTATCCATGTAAAAATGTGCTTGCTACATGCTCCCAAACTGTAGTGATTTTCTTAATTCTTTTTCACAGATTAGTATCTTTGGCAGTATAAACAGCCGATTTTTCACGCATGAGTTTTTCAGTAGTGTAAATTATTTGTGTAACAAAGAACATTCATTTTATTTGACTTTACATAAGCTGCTGCATAACCTCACCAGAATTATGTCTACATAAATGCAATTTGATATATATATGTATAAAGACAATTAAACTGTAAATCGCTCATGGTCTCTAACATATATATATATTTTTTTTTTGTAGTTTTTGCCTGCCTTGGATTTTTGTCCCCTGCTAACAGAGGTGCTCTAATGACATGTGCTGTCGTGCTGTGGGTGTTGCTTGGAACTCCAGCTGGTTATGTTGCTTCAAGATTTTACAAATGTAAGTTCATAGTAAGATATTTGTAAAACTTGTAGACATTTTACAGAAAGACAATAATTGTTAATGCTTGATGGTCAATTTTCTTTTTACAAATTTCTAGCTCCTTTAAGATGAAATATCATTGATATTTTTGCATTTACTTAAGGTATTTATGTAGGAATCTTTTGTTTTTTGTTTAAATTGAATGTTTAATTATTTAGCAGCATTCATAAAGGGATCATACCTGGAGGAAAATGCTAGGGAGGACTGTGGCTGCAGACTCCATAGGTACGAGCAACGTTTTAAATTTAGGCCTTTTCAGAGTGGATTGGGGCACAGTCTATGTTGCACAGTGGGCCCCAAACCTTATCAAATTTAAGTGATGATTTGAGTTTAAAAAAAAAAGTGGGGAGACATTATTAACCAGTTGTAAACAGGCGCTAAACAATGATGGGGAGATGGGGAGGCATTCATCAGATGCATGAAAACTATTTTCCTGGCATAAAATAACAGGATGCAAGGCCACAGCTTGGTGTTTTTGGAGAGTATTATACCTATATCATATGTCTAAGGTTGGTTGTGACCTTTTGAAATTCTAGGTTCCCTGCCAAGTAATTGTCACTTGGTCCAAAAGTTTACAACATGTGTGCACTACGAATCGGATGAAAAAGGCAGCTGCTGGTTTCTGGCAGAGGTCCTCCGCATTTTGACACATTTGCATAAGCCTAAGGGGAGTTATGTAGAGGTGTAAGGATTTTCTGTTGTCTCCTCCCAGTCATCCTGCTTGAGGTCTGGGATTTCACTCATGAAGTATCTCTTCTACTGTAAGAGAGGGGAGTTGAGGTGTTCGTAGTAAATTTTGAGTGAAAGGTATGCATACGCTGGAAGTATTTGAATAGTGGAAGTTGAGGTGGTTGCCATTTTTGCAGCAGTTGTGGGTAGGTAGCAAAGGTGGAGTTTTCCAGAATGTCTCCCACTTATTTGATGATGTGACAAGGCCAGTGAATAAAGTCCCGCAAGTGTCTGATGTCTGAGGATTATCTCTGCATTGGGAATCGAATCTGCCTTGCAAGAACATGAAGTAGCTTACATTTAGATATTAAGCTCAAGAAAGAACTCCTATTTTTGCAATTTAGCAACATTCAAAAAGTATGTTCAGCAAAAGCCTTATTCATTGAACTCATTTTGAACAAGGGGGGGTATAGCAGCCCATTTAAAAGGAACTGTTTGAGTACAGCCAACCATCAATTGATAGTTATTGGCTCTGATAACTGCTGCCCATGGAGATTTGGTTGTATTTGTCTGTTATTCTTCATGTTATAATATAAAACAAGCAGAGGCATTTGTAGTCAATAACTAGCATTGCTGCCTTGCAACTCCAGGACCCTAGGGTTTAATTACGGTGGTATCCTATCTGCATGGAGGTCATGTGATCTCAGAATAATTGTCTGAGGTTGTCCTTTAAGGACACTATTATTATTTTTATTGGAAAATGCAGGATCTAGTGTTCGTTTTTTTGTGCTGTTGTTCCAACTAGATTATGTTCTGCTATATTTGGTTGTTTTGCCAGAACTGGGGACTATTCTACAGCAGGAGACATACTTTTCTTTTGGGCCTTCTGGTTGCCTGCCCAAATAATGAGCTACAAACCACATTAAAACATTCCATGCACCACTGCCTTAACAGGATCATTCATAAGAGTAGATTAGATGATTTAACAATACAAAGCAATTAACTCATGAGCAGTAGGATAAACAAAAACTTATCACTAATTGGAAGTACATGAAAATGAAACAAAAATAAAATAATATAAAAAAAAAAATTGAAATTACCTTCTCCTACAGATACAGTTCCAGTATAAAGACTGGATGCACCCTGCTAAATGTTTTTTTTTTTTATTTGCTTGCGTTTCTAATATATATTTCTTATTTTTTATATAGCATTCGGTGGAGAAAAGTGGAAAACGAATGTCTTACTGACTGCACTTCTCTGCCCAGGGTATGGTAATTCTATAAAATAACATAATGTGCTATTGGTAGTCAGTATTACGTATTAGTATTAGGCAGGCATGTATATTTTAGTTATCACAATAGAGCTAAAATACCATTAATGTGAATACTTATTTGCAGCACAGTGAATAAGAACAATGGCTTGACTTTAAATGTGGCAAGATAAATTACAGATGCTCATTCCTGCTGGAATCTTGTTATACTATGTGTAAGTGTAGAGAGAGGGATATTCACTCTGCATCTTTTACCTGCTGTTCTAATTAGTGTGTTTTGTTGCTAAGTAGCTGTCCAAGTAATGGAAGCTATGCAATAATAAGAATATACATAGTGTAGTTCCTTGAAATGTGTGTGTGCACCTAAATATAAAAGACCTTTTATTTAATTTTTTTTCAGGATTGTATTTGCTGATTTCTTCTTAATGAACTTAATTCTTTGGGGAGAAGGATCTTCTGCAGCAATCCCATTCGGTACCCTTGTGGCTGTACTAGCATTGTGGTTTTGCATTTCTGTTCCACTGACATTTATTGGAGCATACTTCGGATTTAAGAAGCAAGTAAGTGTTACTCGGGGCAGATTTATGAAGGGTCGAATTCGAATTTTCTAGTTTTTTTTGTTTTTTTTTAGGACCAAAACTGTCAAATTCGACAGGGGAATTGTTCAAATTCGATTTGAGGTTTTTTAAAAATTCTAATTACATTTTCGAGATTTATCATACTCATGCCCTTTGAGGACTCAAATTTGACTATTTGCCACCTAAAACCCACCAAATTGCTGTTTTAATCAATAGAAGACGTCCCGGGATCAATTTGGAGTTGTTTGCAGTCTTCCTGACATTCAAGTTTTTTTCGGGGAAAAAACCCGAATCGAGTTTATAAAACTCGAATTGGATTCGAGTTTTCGGGGCGATCCTATTCACCCGAGTTCAGGGCCGGAACTAGGGGTAGGCAGAGTAGGCAAGTGCCTAGGGCGCAAAGCTGGGAGGGCGCCAGGCATGTACCTCCTCTGTCGCCTACCCCAAGTCCAGTTCCCCTCTCTGCTCGACTCTCTGCATTTCTTCTCGCACTTCTGCGCATGCGTGCGGACTTCAATTCATACATGCGCACCATATCGCAAATGCGTGCATGCGAGACATGCGCCGCGACTGTCGGGCCGGCCTAGGGTGCCTGCCCATCGTGCCCAGCACTGCCCGGGTTTAGGAAATGTTATATTTTTCATAAATTTAGATTGGTCGAATTTCCAGTTCATGGGAGTTTTTAAATACTCACATGAATCCGAAATTTAACTTTTGATAAATGTGCCTCCCAGTGTCCTAAATAAAATTTCTGTTTAAATTAGTTAATTATAAGATTTTTTTAAATAATTGAAAGGTCCATCTATTGTCACACAGAAGGTATATGAGGAAAACGGGGTACAGTCTTATAGAGGGAAAGGTACAAAGATGCCAGGAAAAAATAGAGCTTAATATAGGATAACCACAAGGGAGGGCACAAGCAGGAAAATGGGAAAAGCAGGTTATATCTGTGAAATGCAGTGGTTGTGAGAATGATAGGTTGGTCTTTGTCTTGATCTGAATCAGTAAAGGTTAATACGGACTGCACAAATGTTCTAAGTATGTGAATGTGAGTTTTTAGTGCAGTTCCAAGAGAGAACTTCAAGAAATTGCTTTTTTATCTCTACATGCACATTTCATAGAAGCCACATATTTTTTGTTGGCAAGCCACAGTGTTTTAGAAGGCAGTATTGATAATTTCTCTAGATATTTTCCATTATTAAAATGAAATATTTTAAATAGAGGTCTACGTGTTCCCTAAATTGTTTAATTCATAATTTCATGATTGCTATCAGCACAGCAAAGCATTTATGTTTGATAAAAATATCTTGCAATAAATGGGTGCAAATTCTGTTCTTCTGTATTGATTGAGGATTAAAGTAGTTATTTAACACCATTAAAGCCAGCATGGAAGCCTCACAAAAAGCTTTAAAATAACATGGCAAAAGAGAAGTGAGATTAAATTGGCCTTCTAATAATTCTTTTCCTTTCTTTTTCCCTTTAGGCCATTGAACACCCTGTCCGCACCAATCAGATCCCTCGTCAAATTCCTGATCAGTCATTCTACACAAAGCCATTACCTGGTATCATAATGGGAGGAATTTTGCCATTTGGGTGTATTTTCATTCAGCTATTTTTCATTCTTAACAGTATTTGGTAAGTTTATTCCCTTAGCTTTTTCCATTGTTACATTTGAACATTCCTGCTGTTACAGAACAGAGAAAACTGAAAAGAGCACCTTTTCTGTGTATAAATGAGCTAATATACTGACATTAAGAGGAAAATATGACTTTGCAACCAGAGAGTGCTGAGCTAAACCAAATCATGTGCCTATGGCCGTTTTCTTGTAGTATCCAACCTGGGAAATGTTTGATATGTACAAATAAAAGTCCCAGCCCATTGCCTTTGTAATAGAGGGCATTATCAAATAGGGATATATGGGGGCTTAAATAAAGGCATGATCATACATTTTAATTGAAAAAAAAAAAAAAAGAAGTGGGGCGTTGATATTGAAAGTCCCTCAAAATACGTTAGGTCCCATGAGCCAATTAATGGAGAAAGTTCTGCCTTTTACTCCCATACTTCTTCCTGTTACAGTTAGTGATCTCTGAGGCAGAACACAGACCATCATGAAATGGTGGTTCAAGGCAAGAGATGTAAAAGGGCAATATTTACTGATCTCTGTATTTCAGTTTGGTAAGGTTCATATCATATAAATGGATAAGTATTCATTGTGGGAGTATAGGTTTCCTTTAGGTAAATTGATACTGCATTCATAGGGTACTAAAAAGATGTGGCTTCTATTGACCCCAAAAGGTAAATAGCATATTCTATTTTAGTCTGACAAAAATAAAAAAGATCAGATCCCTGGCTCTACGTACATCTAAAATCATAATAAGTTTTCCTTCAATCCCGGAAACCGGTATACTTCATAACAATACCTGTTTCTGTAAAAGCATCCTTGTTTGTTTTGTGTAATAACCATACAGTCTGTGGAGTGGTGTCTTGCATTATTTCTAATTCTTTTTATAATCTAGGTCCCATCAGATGTATTACATGTTTGGATTTTTGTTCTTGGTATTCATCATTTTGGTCATTACTTGTTCTGAGGCAACTATATTACTTTGCTACTTTCATCTCTGTGCAGAGGTAAGGTTTATGAGCAGAGCATGACTACAATATTATATTTCTTTGATAAACATTTTGAAAACAAATATACATTAATCACCAGTACATATGCATTACTTCATATAACATAACAGAACTTAGCAAAGGGCAACATGTAGATAAAGTACAGACCAATGAAAGAGTTAAAGAGGGGTTCTACCCCAATGCTTAGCATTTAGTACAGGTACAAAAATTATGCATTGAAGTACAGTTTTTGCCTGGGAGTAGATGAATTAAAAAATATAATTTAATTTAAGTAATATTTCTTTAAACATTAAAAATGCAATACTGTTACTGAAACAAGTTACTCTTCAGTAACCCCCATTTTTTATAAATAGTTTAGACATTGGTCTGTGATTACTTTGCCTAGATGATGTATTCGGGCCGTGTTGCTATTAAAAAATAAACCACTACAATAATGAATTATGAGACATGCATATTACTCCTTAATGTCTCTTTGGCCAACTGTGCTCCTAGAACTACTGGTTTAATAGCACAGGGTACAGCCGAGTAATTCAGAGACTGGATTACCAGGCAGTAACCAATCAATGACTTGAGGGGGCCACATGGGTCATAACTGTTGCTTTTGAATCTGAACTGAATACGGAGGATCAATTGCAAACTCACTGAACAGTTATGTCCTATGTGCCCCCCTTGTAGTCGCTGACTAACTCAGAGTTAGAGAGCTGAAAAGCAGGAAGTAGTGTTCTGGCTATTATGTTAGACATCCAGTCACTCCAGCCTTTATACATTTTTGGCTAACTAACTATATTAGAAATATTTTTTATTTTGCACAACCTATTTACCCAGTTTTTATTTTTACACTGAACTGTTCCTTTTAGGAACATGTTTATTTTTATTTGTATAGTGCTCTTGAGGGAAAAACACTGTACAGCAAAACAATAAATTCGTAGTAACAAACAAGGGGTCACTGCATTAATATGTAACAATAAATGCATTATTAGAAATACAATTCACATAAATATAAAATATAATTGCACTATAGATTGTGCTCAGTGTTAAGGAGAGATGGAGGACCCTACCCCTTAGGGCTTAGTACAGTGTAAATGGGAGGGTGATGTTATCATGGTAGTTCCACTGATTAAGTGAAGAAAGTCTAATGGAAGACTACAAGGATAAGATTGAAATTGTAATGTGGCATAAAATAGAATTAAATAATGACAATCATTTGCCATACTTTTATTTTATAAACCTTTACAGAAACGAAAACTTTTTTTCTATACTCCTTTCTGTTGCAGACAGGTTTTATACTGTATATAAAGGTAATTTAAATTATGAATGAAAATTTGCTTAGAAATCAATGTTCATACATTTTTCCTTCTCTTGATTTACAGGACTACCACTGGCAATGGCGCTCATTCCTAACTAGTGGCTTTACTGCAGTATATTTTCTTGTATATGCTGTACACTATTTTTTCTCCAAACTACAAATCACAGGGACAGCAAGTACCATTTTGTACTTTGGGTACACTATGATAATGGTCCTCATCTTTTTCCTTTTTACAGGTAAGCCTGTTATGTTTTTATAGGAGTTGATGGTCTTTATTCGTATTTTGATTCACTTTTTAATTCATATTTTAATTTAATGTGAAATACACAACCTATGTTGAAAAACTGTGCTAGTTTATGATAGCAGACTAAGCAGTATAATTAAAGATAATGAAATAATGGAGATACCTTAAAAATGTCATATTTTAAGATGTGGAGAACTAAAGAGTTTGTGTTTTGATCAAATGGAGTTAGCCCCAGGGTCGAACTGGACTGCCTCCCTCCCTGGCCCCCCGCACAACTGCAAGAAGAAGGTAGGCACGGGGGAGCCAGAGGAGGCATTGCAGCTGGGACGGGGCCCCTCAGTTGGTGCATAGCTCTACTCAAAAACATTTTCACAGGGATGCAAGACCCTGGTCATCTGCCAGCTAAAGGAAGCTTCTAGTTCAGGTGCATTTCAGGGGGTGCTGCCGCCTCCCAGACCGTGCTTCTAACTTGTAGCATTGGAGCAGGTTGGGGAGGGGCCACATTGCTAGTGCAGTGAGCAATTTTGTGCTCGCTGCCCTAGAAGAGCTGAATTTTGTTTTTAAAAAATGGAAATTAGTCACTTAAAGTTATCTGCTGAGACTTTTTTCTGACTAGCCCTCACAACAGAATGGTTTTTTTTTTTACAGAAGCCCTAAATTTGGAGGGCTCATTTTAGAACTCCCTTAAAGGAGAACTAAAGCTTAACTAAAGAAGTAGGCTAGAAATGCTGTACATTATGTTTTGGGCTTCTGTACCAGCCCAAGGCAACTGTAGTCCTTTTGCAGGAAAGATCTATGCCTCCAAAGATGCCCCAGTAGCTCCCGATCTTCTTTTCTGCTTCTTTTCTGCCCATGCTCTGTGCTGCTGTCAGTTACTGAGCTTAGGGATTGACCAGCAATATATAGTACACATAGTATATAAATGTCACAAAATAAGCCTGATTGTAATTAATACAGATACTTACTACATGGCAGCACAGAAACCAGTGCAATTAGTATACAAATTTAATAATCAGGCTTGTAGCATCAGCTTATATTACAGGCCAACCTCATTTTCTGCTTGATAATTTGTGACAACCCCTAAGTTTAGCTTCTCAACAGTTGTTCAGAGCCCACTGAGCATGTGAGTGTCACAGACACTTTCCAAGATGGTGACCCCCTGTGACAAGTTTGAAGTCCTGGATCATTGCTGCTATTGACAAGCTGAAACTTTAGACTGTTGCAATAAGGTCATTATATAAAATATGGCATTTTATAGCCATGTTCATTTTTAGAGTTTAGTTCTCCTTTAAGAATGTGCTAGCCAAAAGTGGATACGCTCGTGTACCAAGAGAAAAGCTCTGTTTTAAGAAATTAGTAGAACAAGAACTGATAACAAAAACCTATGCATAATTTTGAATTTTGTTTTACATTTATGTAAATATATAGTGCACCCCCTATTGTAAAATAATTCTGTAAGTCGTCCAACAGCTCCTATGACGTATTATTATTTTAATAAAATATTATTTTAATTTTAATAAAAAATTTGCATTGGGCTGTTAAATATAAACTTGAAAAAGTGACATTGTTGAGCTCTATTTTATATAAAGGAATTATATAGAATTATTGTAAAATTATTGTGACTATCAATTTAGTTTTAGGTTTTTTATTGCACTATATATAGTTACCTGGTAACCAACCTATTTTTTTGTTTTTGCTTTAGGTACAATTGGATTCTTTGCTTGCTTTTGGTTTGTAACAAAGATTTATAGTGTCGTTAAAGTTGACTGAAGAATGCAATCCAACTCATTAGCAGGAACATTTACTGATCGCTGGGACTGAAGTTATTTACTTTACAGTATTGTCACCTATTTGTGGGAAAACAAGTAACAAAAATCACCCTGTCTTTGAAACATGTTTAGTTTTGAACTACAATTCAAATTTTGTTCGATTAAAATAGCATTCACATGTTCCTGTTGAAGAGCCCATTTTAAGTTTGTATGCGTTTGTAAATAACGGCTGTAACTAAGATTTATGCTTTATACTATACGGTGGATGTCCGCTAGATCCAATTATACAAATGTCAATACTATTAATAAAGTACAATTGTAAATATACAGTTTTGCTTTTAGATTGGAGGTGGAACAAATGAAACTTTAAAGGAGGAAACTAGATTTACCATAAAACTATGGCAGCGTGCTTTCTGAAATATATTTCCTTTCATTTAAGTTGAGTTTTATTTTTTATATTTGATGTTATGTTCTGACCATGAGTTTTTGTTGTCTTTATTAGGTTTAGTGATTGAAGCCTTTAAAACTATGTGCCTCTCGGTCTATGAATTTTTAAATTTATAATCTTAATAAACGTAAAAATGTAATAAATATGTACTTTATTATTACCTTTGTGTTTTCTGGCACCAAATTATAATACAGAAATATTTTTTGAAGAAGCTTCTTACTATAGCTTAGCTTTTTAAAAGATTAGTATCGTCAGGACTTATATAATAATAACACATTCTAGATTTTACTTTATTTTAAAGTTATTGCAATTTATATTTTTAAAAGCAGAAGTTCCTTCTAATGTATGTGCACAAAAGATTTTAGATGAGCGCACAGTGCAACACAAACTGCAAGGTTTTCCAGAATGTGGAATATATATACAGGCAGCCAGCAGGTTTGATTCTTTGAGCTGTTGTGATCTATATCATTCATTCAGAACAGGACAGAGGCAGAACTAGGCAGGAGCCTTGGGCACACTATGGGGCAGATTTATTAAGGGTCGAATTTCGAGGGTTAAAAAACCCTCGAATTCGACCCTCGAAGTAAAATCATTCAAATATCGAATTCAAAGTATTTTAGTGCAAAAGAGTCGAATGACTTTAAGCGATCGATCGAATGATTTTTATTCGATCATAAAAAGTGCCCAAAACCTATCTACAATGTCCCCATAGGCTAACGTGCAACTCGTTAGCTTTTATTTGGCGAAGTATTGAGTCAAAGGATTTTTTAAAGAGACAGTACTTTGATTATTGAATAGTGGAACGATTTTTACTTCGAATCATTCGTTTCGATCAAATTCGATTGAATTTGACCAATTCGATGGTCAAAGTACCACAAAAAATACTTGAAATTCAATTATATTTGCATTCAAACTATTCACTCGAGCTTAGTAAATCTGCTCCTAGGTGAATAAGAGGGCTTACTTGCCAGTGCCTCCCTTGTACAAGCAGCTCAGTATACAATCCCTAAAACTTGAGTATTTATCCCTGTCTGCTGTTGATTATTGGATGCACATCCCATGGGCAGTGCACGTGTAAGAGCCCTTAAAGTGGTCCCCCCACCCAATAATTAATTTTTTCCATGATAAAATAAAATGTAATTATAAGCAACTTTATAATATACTTTAAGTTTAAAAAAAATGGTTTCAAGGTTATTTGTAATTGAAGTTGAAACGGGGTTTGTTGCCTTTCTGTTCTTTGAATCGGGCTCTTAAAACATGGGTCAGTACCCCTTAAGTTGCAGGGGAACTATCGCAACAATTAAAATTTAATATAAGCTTCAGCATACTGAAATAAACTTTCTAAATACAATCAATTAAAAATGCGGTACTGTTTCTGAAAATCACTATTCCTCTCTCAGCATCTGTTTCTCTTCATTCTGTCTTCATGCAGCAGTTGGGTGTCAGATACTCAATGACCAATTTAGGGAGACTTCTTTTTGATATATTAGAGCTCTCTATTAAAAGAAATCTTGTCTCTCTACATGCAGAATTTGTGCGAAAGACAGTAATTTTGTTAGATTTTGTTTGTACTGGAGTTCGTTATTTGAATTTGCTGTAAAACATGTTCTAGGAAAGGAAGCTCCCCCTATAAGATATATTGAATCTAACTGTCAATGAATATCTGACACCCAACTGCTGCATGAAGACAATGAAGAGAAACAGATGCTGAGAGAGGAATAGTGAAGATAAACTTGATTATTTCAGAAACAATGCAGGATATTTAATTGATTCTGTTTACAAAGTTTCTTATTCCAGTATGATAAAGCATTTTCGCAATAGTTCCCCTTTAATAAGATGGGGTATAAAATGTGTTCAGAATTCAGAGGTAAGGGTGCAGAGAATGTAAACAGACAGATACTGCTTTTGAGTTCTAGACCAAAAATTGCCATATGTCCATGATGTAAGTAAAATGCAAAGCTGCAATAGACTGGACAAATGCTTGTGTCCATAAATGTGCTTTACTGGCAAAGAAAAAGGCAAAATCGATGTTTCCATCACATATTCAGACTTTTATCATAAAGGGACAATCCACTCAATGGTGGCAGATCATTTATAAGAAGTAGTGAAGAGAAGCTACTTTTCACTTCCTCATCTAATGGCGCAACATACACTGGGATATATTGTTCATCCGCATATAACTGCATTCCCAATTTTAAAACTGGCCAATATCTGTATTATATAGATATTGATTGGGACTGGCTGGCTGCCATACATGTACCAAAAAAAGTACTCATTTCATTGGTACATGCATGGGAAGCTTTAGTTTGTCTCTGAGTTTGTGTCTTTCTAATATGGAGACATGGAGGTTCAACAACTAGCTACTTTTTTCTTTGGAGGCCTCTACAGATCTTACTGTCAACTAAAAACATGACCTCACCAGCTGCTGCTGTTGGACCCTGTGGTAAGAAGAAGTTCAAGGGCCCTAGATTTCCTAAGAATCATTATAACCTTGTACCTTATACCCTTGAGGCTCAAATTCTCGTATCCCAACACCTTGCTTCCATCCAAAGCAGTCAATCCATCAAAATTAAATCCAATGTATAGGTGTGGATACAATAAAGCACAGAAGTACTGCTGCAAAAAGTGTCTTTATTCACAAACACACGATATGTTTTGAGCTAACCGCTCTTTTTCAAGTGTGACACGTGATAAAGAGCGGTTTGCTTGAAACGTAGTGTGTTGGTGAATAAAGGCACTTTTTGCAGCAGTATTTCTGCGCTTTATTGTATCCACACCTATATATTGGATTTAATTTGTCTGTTCCTACTTATGATTACCTACCTTTTTTTTTTTTTTCATTTTTATGCCTTCTCAATTTGAACTTTGTGAACATGCATCCCAGTACTCCTCTTTCTCCTGCTGCCCCTCACACTATTCTGTCAGATGGATAAACGCAGTTCACTGCTTCAGAATCCAATGCTTATTATTACACTACACCAGTTGACACTTGGCATTGTGTCTGCCTAAAAAACCCCAAGCTCCTGACAATAAGATTGTGGCACATCATGTGTGCCATTGAGATGTATAATATGCTAAATGACTTTCTGGCCTCCTACCTAGGCACCTGCAGCCAGTCAGTGAGGTTCATAAACAAATGGGTTTACTTTGGTCAAAGCGTTTGGAAAACAACCAGAAGACCTATCCTGAACATCGTAACACATACACTACATAAATGAACTCAACAATGTGAAAGTGAGAAATGTAGGTTTATATGTTACTGGATAGTAAAGCTATTGTATCAATATAACCATAAACAGGGAAACATCTTCACAGTTTAAAGTACATTCTTTAGAGTGTTAGACTATCCAACAAATAATACTGATCCATAAAATGTATTATGAATTACATAAAAAAAGCAAAACAAATGTATCCCTATTCAAATCAACATCTTTTGAGTATTCTGCATAGGAGAGGATAAAAAATGATCCAATTAGACACCAAGAAAAAGGACGGCACTCCGGTACAAAGGAATATAGTTTTATTCCATACTCCTGTAAGGATCCAACGCCCTACGCATTTCGGGAATCACTCCCTTAATCATAAGGGAGTGATTAAGGGAGTAATTCCCGAAACGCGTAGGGCGTTGGATCCTTACAGGAGTATGGAATAAAACTATATTCCTTTGTACCGGAGTGCCGTCCTTTTTCTTGGTGTCTAATTGGATTTCAGCAGTGGGGATGCTGCAGACAGAGCACCCGACTGGAGCAGCAAAAAGGGAGAGTGAACCTAGAGCGGTCCTTCTTTGTTGAGTCAGATAAAAAATTATCCCCTTAAGCATGGATTTTAAGGTCAAAACAATTATTAAAGGCAATTAATATTACCCATGTTAGTGTAGGATTTGCCTATCCTTAATATCCTCAAAATAGCATGCACTTTTAATATTTGATTATTTTTAATGCCAGATCTATAAAATATGACTTTTTAAGGCCAACACATCATGGTACATGTACAAAAGATGGTATTGTCTTTTCAAACGCCGTGCATTAATTGTGCATTGTTTCTACACAAGACAACTACTAATAGATAAATCATGGTATAAAATAAATCATCCTTATGTTAGGTTGAGAGATTCTAGTGTTGAATCAAGTCATGCTAATCGGTTTATCACTTACACTAAATGCTCCATACATTGAACATACACTTCCTAAATATCAAATAATTAACCTTTAATCATGTACTGTTTCATAAATAAAGTTTCTCTTCCTTATTATTCAATCTGTCTCTCTACATTGAAGCTTGTGTTCATTTTTTTGAAAGACCACTTCATGTACACGAGATATACATATGGAACACATTAGATCTAACTGTCCATAAAAAATATGACAAAAAAGATTGCATGTAGAGAGAGAAATTGCTGCTGATATTACTTGACAGCACACAGTTCAATAAACAGTAGAGAATTGTAATTGGTGAGAATTAGAACATTTCTTATTTCCACCTTAATTTGGTTTTCATGATTCCCTTTAAATATTGCCAAAAAATCAACATTAGAATGGTCACTGATCACAATGTTATAATCAATGTTGATTGCTTTATTTATATGCTGTGTTTATGATAATATTATTTTTCTATAATTGTTCTTTAAAATATATAGTGCACAATGTTGTTTTGCACAAACTAGTAACAAAACCGTGCATTGTGGAGACTACCTTGCTGGTATTTCACCTGGCTGTTAAAAATGATTCTCAAGGCCAATGTTATCAATAGAAAACTATAAAGATAGAAAGGCATGGTTTCTGTACCCATGATCAATTATATATTTAACTGACCAATAAATATTCCTACTTAGATACTTTGGGGCAAATTCACTAACCTCTGAAAATTTGTCAGCGACAGCTTTGCTCAAATCGCAACACTTCGCCAGGTGTAGATTCGCCAGGTCAACGCTAATTCACTAAAACCCGAAGTTTTGTCCAGGGCGCTGAACGCTGGCGAAGTTGTGCTAGCGTTACTAGTGCGGCGCCACATATTGATTGTTTTTAGTAAGGCCCAGGAGATTGGCAGAGGGGTCTGGCCCAGCGGGGGCCCATTAGGGCCCACCAGGTTTTTTCCTGGTCTTCTGCCGGGCCAGTCCGACCCTGGTTATATTGCCCTATACATGAGCCCAGTGTATAGTTTATGTGCCATATGTTAGGAAATGTAGGGGGGAAGTCGGGTACCCCAGAAAAAATTTACGATCTTTTGCAGCCTATCACCCTGAAAAATGAAAAGTTTGGGACTTCAACTAAAAAACAATTTTTTGAAGAAGTCCTATCTACTCTATTGCACTTCACCTGGTCTGAGGTGGCAAAGGCAAGTCTGGTGCAAAAGGTAACGTTCAGTAAAATCCGCATCTTAGTGAATTTGCAAAGTAAGCTCTTTTGCCAGAGCGAAACTTCACCTGGCGTAAGAGTGCGAAGTAGCGATAGAGTTTATCTCCTTCGCTAGCAAAGTTATGCCTGCGACATCACCAAATGATGTCACGCTGGCCCTTATCCCTTTAGTAAATTTGCCCCTTTGTTCTCTGTAATATTTGTATTTCCAAGCAAAAACAGAAAAATACTTATATATAATATTATATATAATATAAATATGTTGTTCTATAAGAATGTAGTCCCACTGGTTACTAAATAGATATTCAACTGCCATCAGGAAATACAAATTGGCAAACCATTTTTCAAAGGTGAAGGTTACAAACATGAAACCATTTAATGGCCTGTCAGTGCACAGCTTGACATGTTTACCCTTGTCCAATGTTTTCTCTTTTGAGTCTTATCTGTTTTTCTCGCCTCTATGACAGAAAATTATGACCTGAAATTGAAGGAAGCTCAGAACAATTCCAAACTCCCATTAGAAGCTATAATCTTGCACTATTACCTTATTCCCAATAGTGGATCTTCCACTTATCTGCACTTGAGTGAGTTACTGCTGGATACCTCACTGGCATGTTGAAGCATTTGGACAGCTTAACGTTTATTCTTATCATGCTGGGATTCTCCAGAGATGGTTTAACTATACTCCTGGTTATTGATGGAGCCAGGGAATTAAAGACTAGATCTCCAGCTTATTTTCCATGGTTCTTCATATCTTATTATCCACTGCTGCTTGCATTTCACAGAATAATGACGGAGTACATCATGTAGAGCCAGTTTAAATCTTCTCCCTTATACCCTATACTTTAACAGCCTGTGGTAAGATGAAAAAATCTAGTTAACTATATTCATAAGAACTTTGATTTTTGCTAAATATACTTTACACAAAGTTGGTGCCATACATGGTACTATAAATGTGCACAAATTAGACCTACTTGTAAACAAAATAACTGTTTCTTCTTACTTACCAAAAAAGCTTGTAAAATCTAAGCAAGCACCTGAATGACTGACATGATACTAAGTACAAGAAGGTCATGTTGTATAACATGGTAAAGGACAAAACAGTTGCTTTTTTAATAAAATGTTTTTCACGTGATGTTCATACAGTTCCGTTGCATATTTCACAAAAGTATTTCACAAAAGGCAATTCATACAAAATAAAAGCTATTGTTTCCACATATGTGTGACAATAATGAGCAGTATGTGAGAAGACTCTTGCTTCCTCTTCCTTTGTTTTCGCTTATTACTTTTACTGGTGAGTGATTATGTATCATAATAATATACAGTAAAGTGCAGCTATTGTGATGGGATTCACAAAGGCAAATATTATAGAAGAACTACTGTTGAAGACTATTTGTAGCTGTTCCTAATAGGACATAAAACAGAATATTTGGGAACAATATTGATTTTATATGGTTTTCCCATGTCCAAGACTTTTCTTGAGAATTATAGCAAACACTGCACACATTCTTCATGATATACAGTGGCTTGCAAAAGTATTCAGACTCTTTTTCAATGTACAATGAATATTGAAAACCAAATGTTTGTGCTCTGGGAAGTCATCGTTAAAAAAAACCCCAAAAAATAAACTTCTAACAAATGTCCCTTTCATTGGCCAAATTACAATCCTGATATCGATTCAAATGCATTGTAAGAATTTTTAATACAGGTATGGGATCCGTTATCAGGAAACCCAATATCCAGAAAGCTCCGAATTACAGAAAGGCCATCTCCGATAGTCTCCATTTTATCCAAATAATCCAAATTTTTAAAAATGATTGCCTTTAATAACAAAATAGTAGTTTGTAATTGATCCAAACTAAGATATAATTAATTGGAAGCAAAGCCAGTCTTTTGGGTTAATTTAATGTTTACATGATTTTCTAGTAGACTTAAGGTATGAATATTGAAATTACAGTAATAAAGGTCCATTATCCAGAAAGCCCCAGGTCCCAAGCATTCTGGATAACAGGTCCCATGCCTGAACTATGTTAAATAAAATGAAGGTGAACAAGCATCTCCCTATAATCCTGAACAATCTGGAGTAAATCTGCCCAGTGGAATGGGCAAAAACTATTCCTGAAAAGTGTACTAAGCTGTCACATATATATATATATATATATAATATAAAAATATCATTTAATTATATGTGTGATTAATAAACTATGAAAGCTCTGTGGCCATAAATGCTTTTGCTAAACTGGGACTTGTGTCAGAGTTATATTTAGTTGCACTCATTATTTTTTCCTAAAGAAAAACAAAAGTTAAAATAGAGTAGGTCTCTCCAGATTTCCTTTTCCTCTAAATTAAACTGGATGCATTTACAGTAACCTAAGCTCCCAAGAAGGGACTATACAGTACATATGCCCAGCCCAGAGCAGAAAAATAACCAGGGCCACTGATGTTCAGTTTCATTGTCCTTTAGATTGTAAGCTCTACAGGGAAAGGGCCTTCTTCCATTTTTCTCTTTATTATTTATAATAATCATTAATGTTGTGTTTATTTTTTTTATTATTGTATTGACCTCTTTTATTGTTCTGCTGTGTAGTGCTGCATGCACAAGTAGCACAATATATAAAGATTGTAAAAGAAAAAAAGGTCTTTATTTTAATGAACATGTACTAGTGAACATTTAGCCGCTTGTTACATTTTTCCAAACAGATGTCCTAATTATTTAAATATTGGTGTTCTGCCATTTCTAGTAAATGCTTGATTAAAAAAAAAAGTAAATGCACTTTTATAAGAGAGTCTGTAGGACCACTTATGCAAGGGAGCGTCAGAGGTGTCAGAGCACAGGCTCCCTCATTGCAGCAATCTCTGCTGATGGAAGTGTAAATGAAAAAAGGAAGTGAATTGCTTAAGCATCCACTATCTGAAGACCAATAAAAATCACCACATGGCACTTAATCTCTGTGTATTTATAGATATTTATTGCATTTATTATGTTACTGGTCCACTCTGTATGTACTTTTATTCATTTTAAGTGTGTCCAGTGCTGGAGTGCGTTATAAATAAAGTTATATAGTGAATAAAGTACCCCCTCTTGTAAAATATAAGGATATTATAAGTTACCAAGGAGTTTCATGACCATATAAAAACACGAGGCCGAAGGCCGAGTGTTTTTATACAGGTCATGGAACTCCGAGGTAACTTCTAATATCCTCATATTTTACAACTGGGGGTACTTTATTTATGATAATACACAAATTTCAGTGAGTCATGTGACAGAAATGACATCAGAACTCACCGTTTATAACTGATGACATCAGAACTCACCGTTTATAAGGATATAATTTACAGGATATTCATGGCTTTTGTGTATTATAAATACATATACAAGATCTACATAAAAAAGCCATACATTTTCGAGTAAATCAGCATGTACTAGTGACTCAATTTGACTTATGGGGGCCCATTTACTTAGCTCGAGTGAACGAATAGAGGAAAAAAACTTTGAATTTCAAATGTTTTTTTTGGCTACTTCGACCATCGAATGGGCTACTTCGACCTTCGACTTCGAACTATTCGAACTAAAAATCGTTCGACTATTTGACCATTCGATACTCAGTACTAAGTACATAGGCTTTCTAAGTATTTTTTGGTCGAAGAAAAATCGATCAATCGATGCATTAAAATCCTTCGAATCGAACGCTTCAAACGATTTTTCTTTCGATCGTTCAATCAAACGAATAGCGCTAATCCTTCGACTTCGATATCCGAAGTCAAAGGATTTAACTTCGACAGTCGAATATTGAGGTTTAATTAACCCTCAATATTCGACCCTATGTAAATCTGCCCCATGACGTTGGCCTATTTATTTTGACCATAATTTTCCCCTAACCACAATCCTTAAGCACCAAAACACAATATTTTTTATTTCATTTCTCTTTCCATTTTTCTCCCAAGGGCTACACAGGACAAAGCATTTTTCCTTTATCCTTTAATATTGGGAATTCTTATAACATTTCTTCAAGTTCTCATTCATTTAATGTCTATATGAAATGTGTTTGTATGCAAAACAGTAGGGGGCAGATTCACTAAAGGGCAACAGTCGCCAGTGACCGATTCGTACCCATCGCTACACTTCGCCAGGCAAAAAAACGCTCAGACAACACTTATTCACTAAAATGCGGAGTTTCTTCGTGGGCTGGAACGCTGGGGACTTTTCACTAGAGCTAATTCAGCAATGCAGCAATTCAAAGCGAAGATGCTCTAGTGTTCATTTTCTGCCTAGCGCCAATTCGCTAAAGGTCTTGCGGTCTTGCGGTTATTTTACATACAGCGGGAAATTTAAAGGGAAAAAACGTATTGCACTGCTTAGCTTCCCTTAGGTTTTCAGTGGATCCTTTGTGTTATTTGTGTCAGGGTCGTGACTGGATGGGCCTCTGCAGCTGTGTGACTTTTTGTAAAAGCTGACACAGAAGCCTAACATCACATAAGTGCTGGAGTGGACTAACTGGTTACCTATATACACCACTGATTTTAACAATTATAGTGGATACAATGGATCCCTGTGCTTACAAAAGAACATACAGAAGAAACCATTATAAATTCATGCTCCATATACACAAAGCATTTTCAAATGTGTCTCATTACTTTTCTTTCAATTAATATTTGCTCTAATAAAGTTTAATATGGATTATCTGTATCTTTGCATTTCTGGGCCATGTTTGCACAATAAAAACATGTAGGGATCGCTTACTCAATTCCTTTATTGTATAAATGGTTTCAGTTCTTGGGTTTTATTAGATAAAAGTTCCCTTTTCTTCTTGAAATTGATCTTAGATAGAGGCTCCAGAGGGAAATGAAGCATTAAAAGGTAGCAGAATATAGAGTTGGCTTTCTAGACGTTGCAGTTTAACAGTTCCTGCATTTTATATTAGATAACATTTAGATTGAGGGTTTTTGGGTGACCTAATTTCCCTTATACTGTACTTTGAGCTCTGCACATCTGCACCTGATTTATTTAAAGGACTTAATGAGAAACTTCAAATAGTTTACATGTCAATTACAAAGAAAGCAGAGTTTTTACAGTTCCAGTAATCTGTCCACATTGCTGATCACAACATGATCCCAGGTGGGCATAACTGAAGACAGATGACATTCCAGAAGCACAATTACAAAGAGCTTATATATTTTTAACACTGACAAGATGTCACGCTAAGCCTCCCAAACTCCTGAATATTGTATATATACAACTGATCCAGTATCTTCTTTGGGCTCTTGCTCTCATTGTACTCCAATGTCTCCATTCCTGACACCTTTTCAGGCAAGTATCAATGTAATAGAGATGGCTGGAATTTCAGGATGTTTAATACTGGAACCATATTACAATTTAGCATTTGGGTTATACATTTTAATAAACAGTAGAAGAGAGATAGCTACAAGGATAGGTCTAACAGATATTAGGCTTATTTTTCTTATAGCATTAAAATTTTTTTTGTTTTATATCTATTTATATGGTATTGCTAAATTGGGATACTACCCCTAAGGATGGGTAGAAGGACAAAAGACATGGGACAATCTTTCTTGTAAACAAAGAGAATGAGGTAATGGTAGAGAACATACTAATGATGCAACAGAACTGTAAAGTCATACAGCTATACAGAGCAAAGTTAAAGAACACGAGGCATAACGAATTAGAAAATATAGGAGGAAAAGGAAGACAGCAGTAATCACTAGATGACAACAAAAAGAAAGGGACAAAGGCAAAAGAAAAAACAATTGAAAGGGACACACACAAATCAAAAATTGACAAGAAAATCCTGGGCAAAATGACCTAAAAATACCTTAGTATTTATTATTAAGAATTGGCATAATTATAAATAAAATAACAACATTTGTTTAATGCAGGGGATTTCTTATCTAACAGCATATACAGTATATATCTAAGAGTTGCGAGTTTCAATGATAAGGAAGGTTTTGTATTCTGTTTACTGGTAGCAGACACAAGCTCAACAGTACATACTGTATACACGTAGTGCTTCTGTCTGGCAGGAACAGAGCAGCTGCATTCAAGGAAGATGCAACTCACGCAATGTTACCTCATTTCTTTTATCTTGCATGAACAAAAAAATACTAATGTGAACAAATGCATTAGCAGCAGAATTGATATTTTTACAACAGTTGATATTTTTACAAACAAGTTAAAAGAAATCTACTTGTAAACAACTATATTCAATGTATTGTTTAATTTAAAAAAGGCTTCCAAAACTTTCTTAAAACTATTTACTTCTTGTACATCTTATCTGCACCTGAAGACAAAACCTTTGCCAATGAGCAGCATGCCTGATCCATGTCAGGGAAATATACGAAGGTCAGTGGAAAGATAATTCATTGTTTAAATATTAATGAAATAATTATTAATAAAATATTGTCTGAGATCCTACAACCAGTATTACTATGCTAATGTGATGATATGGGTGTCACTATTTTGCTAATACACATTGCATAACCAATTTTAAGAAGCAGGGGCGCAGGTATTGGTATTGGCCTAGCCACACAGTGATATAATCGTGGAACAAACAGAGAACCAATACCTGTGTGATGTAGCAAATGGGATACAAATGGGTGCATATGACACTTCACAAGTGATTAAATGTTTTAGGACCACACGACCCTTCCTCAATGATAGTTGACCAGTGAGATTGTACACTCACTGCACTGACGCCAGAAAAAGATGCAAAGGTTTTGAAATGTAATTAATTAAAATGTTTTTTGGCAGAGAGCCCAGAATACTTAATATATGCACTTAGACACAAATGTAACTATTTAAGATAAGGAGGTCTCTTGGCAGAACTGAGACTTGCAGCGTAAAGGCCAATTTTACCATCATAAGCAAAACTGTAATTACACTTAAAAAATGTCCCTAAAACCCCCAGAAATATGTTCAGACTTTGCATAATCTGCCAAATTTTGTAAAATGGGCATAGTATTTAGGGGGTAGGGCCACAAAATGGGTGTGGTCAAACATGTCACCATGCTACATGTAGCAGAACTTTTGCTCCCTCTTTCCAGTTTTCACATGTTGGGAGGTATTGTAAGTGCTTAGAGGCAATGAAATTTAATTTACCCCTGTGGTGCACTACATCACATCTATTTTCATAGGTGCAGGAGAAAACATTTGTTTGAGTTTTAGGGAGAAGCTTTGCAGTAAGCAATGTTACTTGGTGGTGGAATGTTTGGAATGGGTATTTGAAGCTGGAAAGACTTGCTGTCCATGGAGGAGTAAATTCAGTTGGGCCAGTAGGGAAACAAATGGCTGGAAAATATATTTAGAATGAATGAGAGGCACCAAGTTACACATATCAGAAAATGGCCAAAGCAGTAATTTGTAGCTTTCACGTGAAGGAGGATTGTTACAGAAAAGACATGGGCAGCCACTTACTGAAAGATGCAATCATTTGTGGCAAAGAAAAAAAAATATGCTGTATTGATTATTTTGTACTGTACAGCTTGCCCAGCCCCAACCTTGGTGTAAATGAGCCATAGTTTCTTATATTGCAGTCTAGTGATGTGCGGGTCAGGAAAAATTCAACCTGAATATGTCCATAATCCACAAAATGTTGCCATTGTAGAACCTGTGCCCAACCAGTATCCACGTCTTCTCATTATGTACACTACTTCTGTGGACACCTCTGGTTAAAAGAAAGTGGATCTACTGAAGCAGTGGAGGAGTGTAATTTGCCAGCCTGAGCTGTACCCAACCCTAACCCACAATGGTCAATGGTCCAAGTGGCTAATGCTAGCGACATTTTGCCAGAAATCCCATCCGCAGGGACATCGCCAATTTACTAACAGATGAAGACGGCAATTTGCTAGCGAACGGGACTGTCGCTAGCATTCGTTCGCACTCTATCAGGGTGGGCTCATGTGTAGGGCATTAGAGCATCTCTTTTGTCTTTATTTAAGTTCCTCGGACATTTGTAATAAAAAGTGGCCACTTCAAGCATTTGCACCAACATCTCTAATAAAGATGTCCATACTACTTTAATGTACCCGCCCTATTCAAATTAAACTAAGCATAAGAAGACTAACGAAGTTTCTCTAGGCAGAAGTGATCGCTAGCATAATCTTGCTTTAAAACGCTCGCACTGCAGAAGTAACGCTAGTGAAAAGTCACCTGCGTTCGGCGCCCAGGATGCAACTTCACATTTTAGTGAATTAGCATAGTGGTAACGAATTTTGGCCTGGCAAAGTGGCCCTAAGTGTGGTGAAGCGTTCGCTGGCGACAATTTGCCCTTTAGTGAATCTGCCCCACGAATGTCCAGCAAACCATATTTTTCATGGAATAATGTTGTTGTTTTAATACTGTATATGTTCAGGTATCTCTGTGATCTTTGTCAGTATCTTTTTATACTGTGTTTCCTCTAATTGTCTGAAGGTTGCTGTTAGGCAGAGTGGTTGCTGCTCCAAACAGTTATTCAACTACAAACTTAATCTGTTCACTATACACGCTCTAGACTTTAAATATGTAAGGTAAATTACACAGACTTTCTTTGAACACTACAATTTGTTGTGTGCATTGGTGGCAAACATGTTTTTATTCTTAAATCTTATATATATAGAAACAAAATTTCTGCAGCACTAAAATGTAGCATATAGGGCACATGCAACACTGCATGCTGCAAATATGAAATCCTGAAGTTATAAATATATTGCTAGGGTTTTCTTAACTGTCTCACACAGTTTTTGTACAAACAAGAGCGTAAAGCAGTGTATTCTAGACTTTATTAAAGCTGTGTTGCCGAGCAAGAGATTGGGTGGGAAAACCTGTCGAGTTTGCAGTGACATGTAGCACATGGCTCAGTAAACTTATAGTTAACCTATAAAATTGAATGCAATATACCCTGCTGCTCTGTGGTAATGTTATTAGTATGCCTTACAAAACCAGCCAGACAATGCATGGCATGAGACAATAATTGATTTACTTTATAAACCACTGCTCAGTAAAGAACATGTAATTAAGTGACGTGTTTATTAAATCGGCAAATAATGGAGCGAGCGGTATGTACTTATTTTATAGCATTTCAAGCCTATATGGGGTCTGTTTCTGCATGCACTTAACAAAATTTTGTGAAATACTTTAGTGGGTATAAAACAACAGGCATGCCAAAAAGTAAATAACTAAAGTATATATCTTTTGACTGGCATTTTGATGCTGCATGTTAATGTGCAACTCTTGACTACTATAAGAGATAGACGCAGTGCTTTTATTGCTTCAGTTTGAAAGAGAACTTTAAAACTTTCTAGCAACCTTAAAGGAAAACTATACCCCCCAAACAATGTAGGTCTCTATAAAAAGATATTGCATAAAACAGCTCATATGTAAAACCCTGCTTTATGTAAATAAACCATTTTCATAATAATATACTTTTCTAGTAGTATGTGCCATTGGGTAATCATAAATAGAAAATTGCCATTTTAAAAAATAAGGGCCGCCCCCTGGGATCATATGATTCACTGTACTCACAAACATACCAACAAACCATACATGTTAGGTCACATGAGCCAATTAACAGACAGAGTTGTGTCTTTTGCTTCCACACTTCTTCCTGTTACAGTTAGAGTTGAAGTATTTCTGGTCAGGTGATCTCTGAGACAGCACACAGACCATCACGAAATGGTGGCTCAAGGCAAGAGATGTAAAAGGGCAATATTTACTTAAATATATATTCCAGTTTGGTAAGATTCTTTAATATGCCACTTAATATGATATGAACTATCTGTTGCTTAAGTGTTCATTTTGGGGGTATAGTTTTCCTTTAAAGCCTTTTTTAGTTATTTGGATGTTATGAGTAGTGCTGGACCTTTAATCAGTTCAGTGTCATGGATTGTAGAATCTATGGTCATGAAATTCAAGTTTCAAAGTGCCAGCGCCGTAACTTCTCCCTTTCTGGGCTTTTGTTTGTTCTATATGAATAACCTCTTGTTTTTTTAGTTAATACTACTTATGTATTTGAAGCAATGAGCCGATATTGAAGGATGGTGGAAACATTTTTGCACCAAAAGCATAATCCCAAGCAATGTTTGACTGGGGATCCTTTGGCCCTACTGTAGGACCTGAGCACAAGGTCCCCTGCCAATACCATCTGCCACCCCCTCCTCCCATGCTAATGACATCTATCACCACCCAAATGCATTGTATATGAGAAATGAGCACTGCTAACATAATTAAAGGAAAATTCATGAATACCAATATATAAGGGTTATCTCATGAAAATGTTATCAATTTGAAATAACATACCGTTTCTAACATCAAGTTACTCTTCACTCAGCAATATGTATTTCTTTATACAGTTCCTTTTGCCTGAATTATGCATTAAAGCGTTAAAAAATTTTTTTAAAAAAAAAGTTAGACACAAAGCTGCATGTAAAGAGGCAGATTACTTTAAAGGAGAACTAAACCCTAAAATTGAATATGGCTAGAAAATGCCATATTTTATATAGTAATCATCAGCTTAAAGTTTTAGCTTCTAAATAGCAGCGATGATCCAGAATTTCAAACCTGTTACATAATGAATATGGCTAAAATGTCTCCACCTGCTCTGTGCCACTGTGTACAGGTGATAGTACTGAGTAAATGCAAAGCATGCTCCTGAATAAAATGAATGTGCCTGTACCCCTTCCCCATAAAGACTGCTGCACAGACTCACAGTCTTAGTCTTTGTGCACTACCACCGTTTTCTTATTTGATGTACAGAGACCTAATGCAGCCTTTAAGGATTGTATCCCCTTTTAAGGATTTCAGAATAACAGGATTCAAGAATAATTCAGTTAATTGCAAGATTTTTAATACCAACGAAATTTCTTGCTTCCGTGTAAACTATGTACATATGAAATTGTGAATACGTACATATACTGAATGGTTACCTGCTGCTTAGTTTCATATGTAGTCTCTGTACTTATAGTGCATATCTAAATGATTGACAGTCAGCTGATGGCATGGAGAATTGTGTTTGCATTAGCTTGAAACAGTTTAATTTTAGCTTGAGACATTTCCATTCATGTTACCGCTGAAGTGATAAAGCAATTTGTTGTTTTTTGCAAATACATTTAATGTTCACACTGTATGTTATCAACTGCTTTTAAAAAGTCTGTTAAACAAAGGTAGAAAGATTTTTATATATACAGTATGTACGGGATTTTTAATATTTTGAGGACACCAGGAAACCAGGATAAATGAAGCTATTTTTGAAAGTCCTTTAAGTCTTGTCTTAAAGTTTCTCTAATCAGAAATAACCAACCAGCTTTATACCTATGTTTTGACAGTAAGAAAAAATGGCTGTGTTAAATACTTTATTTCTATGGCACAACTTAAAATTATTAAAACATGGCGAATGTGTAATATAACCAGATTTAAGTTGTCATTGTAACGTTGTTAGCCATTTAAGCACTAGATGGCACTCACATATTAACACACTGCAGGAGCAATTGAAGTCCTTGAAACTGTTCTTGGTCCTTTGGCGAAAGCTTTGATGCTGTTTTATCTCTAATGATAACAACAAACTATTTTTAATAGCCTCAGGGAATATGGAATAATGAAAGAAAGAAACTGTATCAACTTTCCCCATGGGTTGTCACATATTTTACCTATGGCCTAAGTAAATAGAGTAGTGTTTATTTTAGCAAGTTCTGCATGTATAAAATATTTGGCAGACCTGCATATAAACCTTCATTTTTCACAGAGCTGTTTCTTATATTTTTCATAGCATTATCTCTTAGATAGATAACATATCTAATTTTGACATTTGATAATAGCTTATTTTCACATTAAAAATGTGTGTGTATATATATATATATATATATAATATATATATACATATACTGTATATATATACACATATACAGCAAGTGTGTGTACAAAGCACATCAAATATAATGTAGTGGTCCTAACTATTTAGCTCTGGCTATTTGTTGAGGTCTTTAATTGTAGACATCTGGTGGATTTATTTGTGCTGCTGGTTGGTAGACAAAGTGATATCCCTGCAGCTCATCTTTTAACACAGATTCTACGTTATTGGCACTTCTCCTGTCAATGGCATAGCACCTAATGATCAAAAACTTTTAAATAAAATGTGATTTGAAAGTGTATGCACTGGGGATAGGAAAATACTTCACTTTTTCCGTTTCTAATGAAGTTTGACACGGTAGCCAAAAGAGTGGATCTGGGCCACCTACATGGCCACCCACATGCTGGGCCAAATCGTGCTGATACAATCATTTACAATAATTAGGACTTATCGATTGGGGCCCACAGAGACCCTTTGGAGAAGGACTGCATCAATATTTTTGTGTGCTCCTTGTATGTTTACACCTGCCTAATTCAGCAGGTTTGTCAGTGGATCTCATACAAGGGCAGATAAACTGCCAACTCAGTCGGAAGAGGTCATATTGACAACTTAAATCTGCCTGTGTATCGCCACCTTTAAGGCAGAGACACACGGTCAGATTCGGGGGGATTAGTTGCCTGGCGACAAATCTCCTTTTCTTCGGGCGACTAATGTCCCCAAACTGCCTTCCCCTGCCTTCCAGCCGGCTAGAATATAAATCTCCGACGGGATGGCACTCAGAGCGCTTTATTTTCCAAAGTCATCAAGAGCCATCAAAATCTTGTAAGTGATATATTTATAACAGTATTTAGTGACAACAGTTATAATTGGCACTCACTAAAATGTGTGTGTTGTAATACATAAAGTACCCCCTGTTGTAAAATATGAAGATAGAAGTAGGGGTGCACCGAATCCAGGATTCGGTCAAGATTTGGACTTTTTCAGCAGGATTCGGATTCTGATACTCGGATACTGGCATTATCTGTTTGGAAGTAGATGGATTCATCAAGAACTCTAGATGCCTGGCAATTTAGCGAAATGAATAACTTAAGACACTCATTACGTAAAAAGTATTTAACCATTAAATAGGTGCCACAAAATGTGACAAGCAATGGATGGCTTCCCCTCCACAACATTAATTTTGAGTCAAATTCTGGCCACTGAACTGCAGATGAGTTTGCAAAAGTTATTTCAGATCTGTGACCAGGCAAAGATTGAGCTTTTAACATTTTTTACAAATGCAAGAAAAGCTAATAGATGAAATTCTTGTGACTAACCCTATAATACTTAATATACAGTGCCTAAAGTTCAAAACAAGAAGCTAGGTGGAGCTAGTTGGAGCAGAATTGGATTAAAGGTAATTTCAAGGCTTCCATGTCATATTTGGCAGGTGGAGTGCAGCTTTAGTGATAGGCATTTCTTATTATTAAACCATTCTCTACTGACTTTAAATATTTAGCTAGGCGTAATGAGGTTCATATGAAGTAATACCTAGTGAAGATTGCTTTCATACACCAGTCGGCCAATATTGGTAAAAACAAGACTTTATTCCATCCATTTAAAGGCAACACCTGATGCGTTTCATGCACAACTGCACTTAACTATTGGCATGAACTAATATATGAAGTTTTATGTGTGTGTGTGTGAATACTTTTTAGTGTTTATTCTGTGCTTGCAATGAGCATTGATAAACTTGGATATTGCATAAGGACAACAGATGGAATTTCCGTATCTTAGCGACAGCAAAATAGGTTCCAAAGGGAAAAGCATCATGTATTCCAGCATTTGAAGTTTTGATCTGCAGTCACATCTGAAGAAAAGCAACTTCTTTTGGTGAAGACACATGGCTTTGCATCTGTAAAAACACAGCTGTATGTAGCAAAACAAAACTACCCTGAATAGCACAATGGCTTTGCTGTGTTGGTGCATGAGCTAGGGTTCTTAAAATATTGTCTTTTACTGGATATTCTCGATCCTGTAAATTTTCATTGCTGTTTACTGAAGTTTTCCCTTAATGTTTGAGGCCTCCTGGAAAGAGTGACTAAAATCCACATGTACAGTATTTGAGGGAAGTGATCATCTGAATTAGTTTTACTTTTAATCAAACCAAACAATGAACATTTTTGATAGTTTAGGAAATAATTTCTTACATTATATTTATGTTTACATGGAGTATAAAATTTTCTTTTTTGTGCCTATGCCCTTAAAATGCATTTTCAGTGCATTTCTTTCATGGAAACTAAACATATGTGCTAAAGCTGGCACTAGCTTTAAAGGAGAACTAAAGCTTAACTAAAGAAGCAGACTAGAAATGTTGTACATGATGTCTCAGGATTCTATACCAGCCCAAGGGAACCGCAGCCCTTAAGCAGGGAAGATCTGTGCCTCCAAAGATGCCCCAGTAGCTCTTTGTCTTCTTTTCTACTGATTCACTGCACATGCTCTGTGCTGCTGTCACTTACTGAGTGTAGGGACAGATGCATTTCTGATTTTCTGATTTACGACGACCCCAAAGCTTAGCTTCTCAATAGCTACTCAAAGCACACTGAGCATGTGCATGTTGCAGACACCCCCAAGGTGGGAAACTCCTGTGACAACTTTGAAGGCCTTGATCATTACTACAAGAGAGATGCTGAAATGTTAAACTGGCTCAGTAAGTTCAATATATAAAATGGTATATTGGTATATATATGGTATTTCTAGCCATATCCACTGTTAGGGTTTAATTCACCTTTAAGGCTTGAGAATTGACTTGGTAGTCTATTTACTATAGGCATCTATATAAAAGTAGTCCACAATTTAATTAATATATAATATATTTGACAATTAGTCCGTGTTTTTGTTATTTATTTTAATTATTTTATTTTTCTCCACTATTTGGTTGGTAGGTTGCAGTTTACCCATGAACGAGATACTGGAATATGAATTGGAATGGGATAAATTGAAAGTTAGATTATAAGAATAACAATAACAATAAAATTGAAGCTTCGCATAGGAATTATTTTTTGCTTATCAAAAAGCTAATAAGAAAACTTTAACAATGACAACTAGCTGACCATTTGATAACATTAAAACGTTAAACGTAAACTTAAAAGTGAACTACTTCTTTAACAGTTAGCTTGTTTAATTACTTAGTTAACTTTAAGTAACAGCACTTGCAACAGGACAAAAAGCAGGGATCCTGCACACTTAAAAATGCATATAATCAATAAGAGAAGTCCATCTTCTGGCACTCTTCCATCTTCCATGCATGACTTGGAGTCATTGCTCATTCAGAACACAGCTTGACATCTGTAAATATGTTTTCTGTGGTTGCTGGAACTTGTAATTCAACCACAACTTGAGGACCGTACATACTTAATTGCTCTCCTACTTGCGGCTTAATCAAGCATTCACTTTCATCTTTGGAAAAGAGGGAATGTACCATAGAATTCTGCATTGTATGTTTGAGCACAGGTAGGTTCTGAAGTAAAAAATTAGGTAAAGAACAAGGAAACCTCCGAAAGGACAACCTGGGTAAACAATAGTCTACCAGAGCCCCTTACCAAAAGCTAGATTTATTTCACTCAAAACCACAAACATTTGTTGTAAAATCCCAAAGAAATTTTACTTATAGATTTAATATCTTTTTACTTCCGACAGCACTGGCACTCTGCTCATGCACACAGAATTACGTCCAAATACCATACTTGGATAATTAGATCTCACATTATTAGTTTGTTCTTAGGTTGCCCTAAATACATATGCGCATGTGCAGAATTCCAGCCAAAACAAGTACGCATGCACAGGATCTTGGTCTTAACTTGGGGAGCACAGTAAAAGATGTGACATCAGCCACGCTTGATTGCTGTGGCTTTTTTTTATTGAGGGGGTGGAGATATTTTAGAACAGTTAGTCTGTATGCACACTTTTTAATATTCCGTAAAACATGACAAAGACACATGTTGAGGGTTTCTTTGTCCTTTAATACCATATCCTTTGGCTGTTGTACAACCCCAGAGGTACAGCATCAGAATGGCTTTATTGATGTGTGGATGACATGATTCCTGTATATTTGTGTTGTCAATTCCTGATGCCTGTGCTAATGAAGTTGCTTGGCACTGATACTTCCTACCTGGACTAGTTACGATAACTCATAGTACGGAAGAACAGGGCTTCCTACACACCTTTATTGATCAACCTAATTGCAATGTAGTATTTTAGTGCTAGATAGATTTCTTGTCAGAGAATGATGTTCATTTAGCATCTTTATAATAAGAGAATGGAGAAATAGAAAACGCGTTTCTCCAATGATGAAATGGGATACTCAGATAGTAGTCTTGATCAGTCTGCTGTTTCCTCACTGTCCTCTTCTTCCTCCCGCAGTGTTCATGAACAACGCAATAGTAGGGCCATGGAGGCTTTTTCTGGAGAAAATCAAAGCACTCCAAAAAAACATGGAGAGATCAGACAGGGAACAGAGACAGCCACATGGGAACTACAATCGACAGGACCAAGAGCGATCAGGCTGAGAGCAAGAAACGGAATGTGATGTTCTAAATCTGTCGGATGTTAAATGAACTAATGCACAAATATCACTTTGAGAAAGGGTTTGTCTTTCAGCCCAACAATTTTGAAGTTTTAGATACATTGATCGATGTTAGTAAATTTGTTAGAAGGCTGGTGTTACGGAAACATTATTTACAGGTAGAGGAAAGCACAGAGTTAAGTACATTCAATGGTGGGAGGGTCACTGAAAATAGGAGAGATGACACAGAAGTTACAGGTGTTAGGGAATGTAATCACAATTTGGAGGTAATACAGGAGACACAGGACACCTCACCACTGTTTGTGGATCAGAGAGCGGCTTATCTGTTGGGCTCCCTGCTTCGAGACAGTGAGGAATATGAATATAATAAAATAGGTACGAATACACAGCAAATTCATCACAAAATGGGCAGGAACTCTAGTTTCTACCCTGTAAACAGCCACGGTGAGGTAGTGGATATATTCCAAGATCTAATAGAGATATCTGGTTAAATTACAGGAGGAACAATGGGCATCATATAGGTTATATAGATGTGTTAAAATTACTACACAATTTGGAATGGAAAAACACATATGGATGGGTTACTGCTGATGTGGTATTACTCTATTCAAGTATGAACTTCAACTAATGAAGTTGCTTGGCACTGATACTTCCTACCTGGAGTAGTTACGATAACTCATAGTATGAAGAACAGGGCTTCCTGCACACCTTTATTGATCAACTTAATCGCAATGTCGTATTTTAGTGCTAGATAGATTTCCTGTCAGAGAATGAACTGTACCATGTTCATTTAGCATCTTTAAAAGTAATTGAACAGAAATTCTACCATAAGGCAGATTTGTCAATTGCAAATTTCACTAACAGCTTTACTACTTAAACACAAGGAAAATATTTAATGTTTATGACTTTTAATAGCTGGAGTAAAAATGGCTGCTACATGCAATATGGATTACAAAACCTTGTCAATGGCAATTTTTATAATGTATTAATCTTTTGTGGTTTATGAAAATTAATTTAAGGAACACATGATATCTCTTATTCATGTCTAGCCATACAAGGAAGGATCTGCTCCAAAACTAAGGATGCCACACATTGGTCAGGCATTCTCTCGGTTTTGGTCCCATACACATGCCAGTAAGCTGCCAACATGTTCTGGAATGCCAGAGTGGGAAGCTGTTGTAAGCCTGTTCATGGCCAATCTTTTAAAGGACCATTCAGGCTAGAAATTTGTTTGTACAAATTTTTCGAGTTTTGTTTCTGATCAATCTGAATTTTTCTAGACATTTTTTCCTTTAAATCCGATTATTTTTTGAGGTCACTCGTGCGATAATGTTGAAATAATAACTCGAAAAATTCTGGAAAATCATAAGTTTGAGGAATTTACAGGGATGTTCATTTCCATACTTCCTGATTGAAACGGTAATGGTACCTGGTGGTCCAGTGGGCCGGAGGGATGCCCGAATTGCTGATTCTTCTGTGCGTTGCTTCTGGGTTTTGACACATGTGTCTGGGTGCTATTTCTAGTTGGCTTGTCTATTCTTGATCTTGCCTGTCCCTGATCATTCCTAGTTCACTGCCTGTCCTGACCCTTGCCTGTTATTTGACTACTCTCTTGGCTCCTGTTTCTGTACTGTGATATTGGCCTGCCCAGACCTCTCCTTAGTCCTCTCACATTAAGACCTGGCAGCATCCGAGTAGAGGAGGTCTCGTCCCAAATCGAAAGGCGGGTGTTATAGTTAGAACAGTGAGCCGGGACCTTGGTTTGGGATTCCGTTTGTAACAGAAACAGGCATTCTGTGAGTTTGGATATATGACTCTGGACTATTAGGCTGTATCTGTAATATAAAACCAGTGGTTCCGGATGCAAAGTTGGCCAATGGGACACAAAGGAGTAATTTGCATGTCTCTGCCCCTAGTGCCTTATGTGAGATTTAAAATCTCATTTTGGGTATTGAACATTTGTATAAACTTAACAAGGGAGTACTGTGGAACTAAACATTTGCTTCATATAACACTAGTATCCAATCCTTAAACAAAATGTCTTCATTTGATCACAAAAGGTACTATTTTTAACAATCCAGACATTTCCAAATATCAAATCTTTGGAGCAAGGTAATATGGCTTAAATAGCCTATTATAACACACGCTATGTAGATGTGTAAGCTGGGTACTTAGAAACCACAATGGCTGAACTGCTGTTTATGGAGAGCTGAAAGAGTGCACTTTAAAAGCTGAACAGTTGGTGTCACTCTAACCTTTGTGTATCCCCAGAAAAAGACGCTTCAATAGTCAATATTTACTGTCAAGGACAAATTCAGTCAGGTTATGTTACATTGATATAAACTGAATTGGTTATTTTTAATGTTACATCATTTTTTTTTAAAGGTAATGATAATTATGCCTATAAGTAAGATTGTATATGTGTGAACCTCAACTGTTGTTTGCCTTCCATTAATTTTAAATCTTGAGTGATGAAGCCTTGTTATGTACATGTAATGACCCATGTTACACACACATACGGTATCTGCCTCCCTTTAATGAATGTATGCGGTGCCCATAATTATCGTAAATATTGTTTTTGTTTTGTATTTAACTATGAAACTAGGAACCGTTACCCTTACAGAAATACTTGTGAGTAATCTTGTACACAGCTGTGTCTGCATTTCTTTTTTAATTAGTAAAAATGGATTCATCAGGCTCTTATAAAATGCAAAAGTTTTTTATGGGGGGGTTGGTTTATATGCTGTGATATTTATGCATGCCCAACACCTTTGTTCCATGACAACAGTATAAGGAAAGTAATTGTTATTACCAGTGCTTCAGATATATAGTTTTTTTAATTTAATACCATCATTTAAGTATTAAAATATATTTACTTACAAATCTTAGAGTACTAATTATTGTTTAGAATAATTATTAAACCATAAAGCAACTTTTAAAAAAAACCTTCTTTTACACAGCATGCAATTAAAATCATATTTGTGTGTGTGTGGAGAGATTCTTTGGAAGATTAATTTCCTGCTTGTGCCATGTATAATAGATACCTTTATGTTTCATATTTTGAATATTATTTTTTTTATATATGATTGATCCTATCCTATGCACATTATTGTCTGCAGACAAGTTTTAAAACACACAAGATATCCAGTATATATATATATATATATATATATATATATATATATATATATAGTGGGAATTGATAACGTTAAATATTTAGAAACAAGTTTGTTGTCATTTTTAAACGATCATCTAAAATTATTGAATTCTTGAATTCAAAATATTAGTTTTCATGTTTTTGTCTCTGCTCTGAACACTATTAAGTTGCCCAATGTTTTTGACTCAGAACACATTTGTACCGCAGTTGACAAGACCATCCATTTATTTTACTTTATAAAACAAGAGGGAGGGAAAGAAATATGTGTTATTATACCTTGCTTTGATAAGAACCGGAGTCCAAACCTCCAGGACTAAAGCATAAAGTATAACCTTAGAAATGCTATTTTCTGAAATTTGAATGGAATCTCAGTGCTTTCCGTTTGGCTAGGCTCACAATTGGTAGTACTGTGCTGCTGATTTTCTCTAGCATTCTCTGTTCCTTTGTAAGCAGAAAAATAATTGGTTTAAGAACGTTTTCTCTAAAAGTAAAATCCATGCATACTATGTGATTACCAGCCATTGCAGTCCTTCTTTTGAGAAAGTTGCTATGTGTGGTCCTGAGTGTTTTATTTTTGTATTTCTCCAGAAAATAATTGAACTGTTATTCTACTACTCAACTAGAAAAGTTCAAACATGCTGTGATTTATGATATTAAGGAAGCATCAGCAAATATGTTTTTGGGAAAACTTGTTTTTGGGAAAAGGAGTGTTACAATTTAGTCGTTTCCAAACAACATCTATTTATTTTAATTATAAACGTAATAAATTAACAGTGACTGCTGCTGTTTTTTTAACCTGCATGCAAGCTATTTAAAGCTTGCCATCAAATTTTAAACCATTTTACAAATAAAAACAAGTATTTTAGCAGGAATACATAATCATAATAAAATATTAACTCTTTAAATATTGCTTGCTAATTCTTGCTAATTCTGCAGAAATTCAGTAGCTATTTCCAGTGCCCTGATATAAATCCTTATGTCACTATTATGTTTTCTGGCTGAAATATATTTTTCTGATCTCCATACATAGAACAGGTCTGCCCAAAAGAGTTTACAGCATACAGTATGTTGCATTTTTAGTCCCAATTGTAATAACTAGTGATATTTAAGCAGACTGTAGAGTTTTTGAATACAATTAACACAAAAAACATGTTAATTTGTATTGCTTAGCATTCTGCAAATATAAAACATCACCTGTTCAAGAAAAAGATGGAGTTTGGCATACAACATTTTTTTTAGAAAATAGTAATTTCAAATTGTTTTGTACAAAAGGATCATATATTGTTTTGCATTTCCATACTAATTGCTGGTGGTCTTCAGTTACTGAAAAACTCAATTTGTGTTTTTATTGCCAAATTCTAAAGAAACACAAACTAAATATAATTTTGTTAGAATTCCAATCTAAACTTACACCCATTTATTTACTGTATGTTTCCACTGTGTGTAGTTTTGCTTTAATATCCTATCAATCACATTGTATGAGAGATTTTTCTAATTGCAGTTGCAAGTACTTTTTTATTCGTCTCGGTTTCAGCAAAGTAGCTTAAAAAAAAGTCTGATTGAAAAATAAAGGTGGGTAGTTTACAGTTTACGAATTAGAAATATGTATGTTTTCTCCTCATATTTAAATCCTGTCCTCACATAAATTGATATGTTTTACCTTCTACTCTATCAAAAAAGTGAAATGATCCACTTGCCTCAATTTTGCAGGAACATATAAATATATAATCCACTTTTTGGCACATATCCCAGAGCAAAGGTTAATTCAGTTTAAATTTAGTAGATTTATCTAATTCACCTCCTTCTAATCCTCTACATTAACAGAGCTCTTTATTTTAATCTCTGCCCGCCCCTGAATTAACTGTCATTGGGCTCTCACTTTCAGTAACCTTTGGCTGTAGCACTTTGCCTTTATATCATGACAGAGCATTTATCACCTTCCTGTTCATTGGCTTTTTATAATGAAGATGTTTAACTGCTGCATTTTGCTAAGATGTGACTTTTTTTCAACTGTTATGTAGAGTTGCTACAGTTTTAAAGGCTGTTTAACACCAAGAAAATGAAGTAAACGTTGGTGCAAAATACTGTAAATGGCGTATTTATAAACCTTTGTTATAGCCCTTCGGTGTGAATGAATGGCATGCATAGGATTATATTAATAATTCTTTACTAAAACCTAATGGGTGTTTAAAGGTTATTTTTATTCTTTATGCTAGTCAAATATTAAATTCTTGCTATTATACTCTACTTTAGACATTTCATAACCCATTGAAGTCAATCGGACCATCTTAGATGGCAAAGAATGGCTGCCAAGAAAATTGATGTAAAGTGCTCGGCAAACATCTTTTTTCTATCATGTCACAATATTACATTCATATCACATACATCATTACACAGCTATATAAATAAACATACCATTACATGTAGGGGGTTATTTATCAAGCTCCGAATATCCGAACCTCGAATAATTTGTAGTTTTCGGGGCAAAAAAACCCAAAAACCCAAAAACTATGAATTATTCGAGATTTATTAAAGTTCGGTGATCTAAAAACTCAGAACGCGAAACCCCCGGCATCTAAAAGTCCTGTATAAGTCAATGGGGAAGGTCCCAGTGTCTGTGCTGATGTCCGTACCGATATACCATGATTTGTGCATTTGGAGAAAAAAACTCAGAAAAAATCATAGTTTATGCGGAAAACTCAATTCAGAGTTATTTTTTTCAGGCTTTTTTCTTCATAAATAAGGTCCATTCGGGTATTTGGAGTTGGATATTAGAAATACTGAGATAAATTCAGACCTTGATAAATAAACCCCTTATAGTGTAAATTGCATTCTAATTGTATTCACTTCTTTCTAATACATATTAATAATGCTTTTTGTTCACTATGCTTTTTAGTTTTATTGTAACATCAGATATAGACAGTATGGGGCATATTTATCAAGGGTCGAATTTCGAATTTGAAAAACTTCCAAATTCAAAAAGACCAACCGAAATTAAGTTGAAGTTTTTTTTGGCTGAATAGGTCCATTTTCGATCGAATAGGTCCGTATTTGGCTGAATTTGAATTGTACGAATTGAAGTTATAGTGCATTTGATCAAATTCGAATCAAAGTTTTTCCAAAAAAAACCTTTGAGTCCACCAATTGACTCCATATAGGTTCTAGGAGGTCCCCCATAGGCTAAAACAGCAATTTGGCAGGTTTTAGATGGCAAATGGTCAAAGTCAAATTTTTAGAGACATAAATTGCGATATTTGAATCTATGAATTTTTTTCAAATTTGAATCGAATTTGGACTATTCCCTAATCGAAGTACACAAAAAATAACTCGAAATTTGAATTTTTTGAATTCGAGAAAATTCACCTTGACCTTTGATAAATCTGCCCCTATTTGTACTATATAAATACATATGTATTTGTTTACATAAAAAACAAATATTGTGATATTTTCCAATGAAACACTTCACGTCAGTTATTATTATAATAGTATGATGTATGTAAAGTAGAATTCCTCAGTTTACTTTAATTTGTTATTTCCGGGTGATTGTGCAGCAATTTTAATATCTTAAATCTTGTTCTATCCAATAAACTATATGTTTGACCTATTACTCCTTTACTGTCATGCTAAAAATGATTCCTTCTGTTACTGATTTAAACTTCTATTTTTTCATAGATACTTTGTATATTTTCTGAGATCAGTAGGATGATGTTTTTTTTTTTAAATTGCTACGATCAAATGTCCCTGTAATGTTTTCATTTGCAATTCTGTGTTTTGGAGTTTTGTTTCTTTTTTAATCCCATCCCTATATATCAAAATTACTAAATGCCAGAACCAACCACAAAATATGAATTTACCTTATCAGAAATCTTTTTGTTGGTTTTTTAGGATTCCTATCAAGTTCATTCCCATGCTTAGTCTAAATCCACCAGTATACTATGCAGTTAAATGGGCAGAAACACAAGGAAACTGAAATGTCCTTAGTACATTTTTAAACAGTATTCAGACATTCTGCATCATTTTTAAAAAAGTTATTTCTTATTTTAAAAATATTGATAGCTTCTTTAAGTAGGACTTTCAGGGGGTCATGCTTATGTGTTATCTTCAGAACACAGTAGGCCAGGTGGGGCTTTGTTTAGATGACAAATAAAAGACACAGCAGATCTGATTTAAAACACACTGCCCTATAACAGGACGTCTGTTTCAAAGAAAAGATTTTTGTTAAAGAATCTGCTATCTCATTTTAAATCATAATAGTTTGCATTGCTTTTTGTTAAGTGTATTATAATACTGTGGAGTGGTAGTTATAAGAAGAAGGAATGTAGTAGCATATTAGCCAAATTATATGTGAATAACAAATCTTGTATAATGATTACATCTTTATATGCTAACTGGAAATAAAATTCTTTCCAGTATTGCTAGCCAAATAAAAGAACCAATGTGTTATGAAAGTTTGTCAAGATTATCTGTTCAGTTAGTCAATAAAGATATCATATTTGAATTCCTTTTATTATTTTGTAAACATCACTAGTGCATGTAACGCTTCGAGGTTAGTTAGCTTTCATTTAGCAAAAGGATAACAATAATATGATGGAAAACAAAAGGAATATATAAAAGCAAGGCTCTCTTCTGCTGTAATGTAAGAGTTAATTGGCTGTTCATTTTCTGTGGCAACGTCTTTGTCAGGTGCCATGAGAGGGTTTTCTCTATCCCTTTAAACTTAAGCTAGTTGCCAGATCATTTTGGCTCTATCCAGTTAGAATTAGTCCAGCAGTAAGATATTCTCTTTTTTTGTCTCATGCATTAATCCTTTTCCCCCTAACTCTTGCACTAATTTTGTCTGAACATGTATTACTTTGTCCAACCCAACTTTTGATTTACAAGGGTTTGCACTTTCAATTATTTATATTTTAAATTCTACATGGGTATTTAAATTATACAGGTATGAGATCCGTTATCCCATACCTGTATAATTATTCTGTTGACCTCTGTCTGTTCTGTTAATGTATTTTTTAGTGTTCAGTGCTGTTGGTATATATACATAGAACTTTACATGCATACAATAAACATTTTATTAATTTACATCCAAATATAAATAGCCATTGTGCATGGCCAACAAACAATTTCAACTTCTCAAAAGGAATCTTCATCAGGGCAAAAGTGTCAAAAACATTTATAACCATAATATTAGCCCTAGAAGCCAACACAGAAAGCCAAAACAATGGTGCATTACATGATCTCCATTTCCTGTATGCGTTCCAGGTGACAGAAGCACAAATACTAGGAGACAAGCAAAAATGTGTATGTTGAGATGCTCCATGGAATGCGTATTAATTTCAGTGTAATAAAAAAGGGGGCCAAATCACTGTTGCACCCATCCGTGTGACTGACTGTATACTTGCAATACAGAGATATTGCAAATGTGATGATACAGAATGCATCATTCATTAAGGAGAATGACAGCACAGCACCAAAATTGGAAAAATCATACCTGCTTATTTGCAATATATTTTGAAATTACCTAGTATTAAAATTGAGTACAAACCAGAGTAGTATTTGATAGTATTTCCACCCAGACCACCATCACGGGAGCCCACAAATTCTTATTTAACCTGTAAAGTCTAAAGGAAAATAAAGTATGTTTGTACTGTAAACATTTTTACTAGGGTGATTATTTCAGTTTATGTTCTATTGCTTAATAGAGCTTCATGTTTTTAAACCGTTGACCAACCAATAGAGGCCATTATACTGTAGTATTTTACACTAAATGAGTGATATGGTGGGATAGTTTGTTTAATGTGAAATCTATTTGATCAGAGGGGAATGTATGAGAATTGCCCCAATATTATATTATTACAGACCGAACAACCAAAACATTTCTATATTTCTGCTTTTGAGTTTCTTGCTCCTTAAAAAAAACGTGATAGTAAACTCATAGCAGTTCTACACATTTAACATCTATTAGGTGCACATTATTAAACAATAAATAATTGAATTTCTTACTACTGGGTGCTTCATCAGAGATGGTAAATTTGGTGGACATCCCTTATATACCGTCCATTAATAAAATATACATGACAAATACAAAAAACACAAAAAGCCATATGTAATATATAATATGTATAAGTCCATACCCCAGTGGAGCTTACGGTCCATATCATATTCAAACACGCAAGGGTCAGTTTTATGAGGAGCCAATTAACATGCCTTATGTTTTTAGAGTGTGGGAAGAAATTGGAGTACGCATTCACATAAACACATGCATCCAACACATTCCATTTTTTTTCTCCATTGTAGATTTTTTATTATAAAGGAGCATATGCTACATCCACATATTATCACCTGTCCAAGATAGCATGTCCTCTCTATAAAATGCATGCAAGAACTAAAACATTTTTTGCCTTCAATTTTCTATAAAATGTCAATATTTTTTCTAGAATCCTATTCCGATATTGGCTAAATACATTGCCAATTATTTTACAATTTCACCTACTATTTAAAAATTGATGTAAAACTATGGGGTGAAATATTATGTGGGTGAACAGCTGGAGCAGTTTTTGCCCTATATTCTATGTGGGAGGTGCTCTCTAATTTTTCTATTTTTATCTTTATTATGAAGGGCCTTAGTAACACATAAGAAACTAAATGCATTCCTAATGATTGACAAGTCCAGCCAGGGCCCCAATAAATCAGCCTGCCTGGTGGATTAATGTGAGTTTTATGTATCATGTGAAGTGAATATGATCAAGACTATGACTATGATTAGATTGTCAGTAATAATGCAATTGGCTGTCTTTTAATCAATAAAAACCAATATGAAAGTCATTGTTCACCAAGCCTCTCTTTTCCTATAAATTGGAAATACCAGGATATCTCATTAAGGGGGGGGGGTATATATTAAAACTAGTTTTTAAAAATTCAACCTAACGCCCAACCACGATTTGGCTTAACTTACTAAAAAATCAGAACCAAAAAGTCCGACCCTGAGGACAAACATGAATCATGCACCATGGAGTGATGCTAAGTACAGCATCGGGGAGGGGGGGGGGGCAACAACAAGCCCCTTTATTTAATAAAAGCCATTCAGTTTTAAAGTGTTCGCATTAAAAACGAATAGTAATGTAATTGATAAAATATGCCAAATTATTTTTTTATCACAGATCCGTACATTTATGCAGATTCATTAGTTTTTTGAAGCTATGCTCTGCTAGAAAAGCAATTGTTTCATGCGACTCATAGCCTTGCAACCTTCTTTAGCAAGTCAACAATATGGAAGTTCGCATACAGCTGGTATTGAACTTTGTTAGAGGAAATATACAGTATGTTAAACCGGTCAGTGATTCAAAATTAAAAGGGCTCTGTATGCATTTAAATATAACCTATCTTTACACTGTACTTGTTAAAGTAGTGTGTTTTATTTAGGAGTTCTAATATAGTTTATATTGACTACTCTATAGCCATTTTGCTGCTATTCTGGACTGAATTGACCTTTAGGGCCCACTTTGCATAGCACATAACAGATAAGATAAATCCGTTTTAATACTTAGTGGATGTAAACAGAGATTAAATGCCATGACTGTCTGCACATTTACATGAGTTAAACCTATAATAAGTAAGACTGTTCCTGCCAATAAATATTTTATTTGTACCTGCAGTACAGATATATAATCTGTAATTGTTGATGTTTTTTCTGTTAATGACCCATTAACAGACAATCCACGTGCCATTAGTTGATAAACAATTGTCAATACCTTCTTCTCTCCCACCTCAGGGACAAGTTCAAAATAAATTATTTCCTTTAGAAAATATTCTGCTGATACAGCTGCAACCAGAGAAGATGATTTTGATATCTCTGGATGTCCCTGAAAGAAACATAGTGAGGTCAACAGATATCAAAATGAGGGACAGTGCAGGATGCTTACTGATTGTAAACTGATTGCATTTAAAAAAATACAATTAGTGCAGTCCTTTAAACTGAATTTTAAAGTATCACTGATTGTGTGGCATGATGAGGTGTATTTTTTGGAAGCCATCCTAATTTAAGTCCCTCTCACATGGTCACCTGCAGTAATGGTTTGTTAACCTCTGTCAGTAATTTGCACCTGTAGTCTAACTTACCCACTTCACTGACCTTCTTCTGAAGCAGTGGAGAAGAGAGCATGGTGCAGGGGCAGAGTATGCAGGCCAGTATGCTCCTGGATCCATGTTGGCATCTCTGCCAGTAGCAAAGGTAGCCAGGAGGGTGTCATGCTGTGTGGAACAATAAGGGGTGATTTACAGTGCTTTCTGTTTTTTATTATAAAACTTGTCTAAGATCGTATAAATGTGAATCTGGGTTAAATGTAGGTCTGTCTTCAAGTCTACTTGAGAAGATGCAGATTACTATGAGCTTTCTCTCTGCAGGGTGCACACTTGAACTGGCCTGAGTGTTTGAACCTTGAGGAATTCTGGGGATGATGATAGAGTGGGGTGCTTTTTGTGCTAAAATAATTTCACACCACTTATTTGTAATACTGACATGTTTCAGTGGTACTATTACTACTACTACTACTATTAAGGATTTCTATAGACATTCTCACAGTTAATAGACCAGGCAATAAAAAGCCCAACAAATTGTTAGATAGTGAGTGTGAGGCAGTAAGGAACTGCAAGATTACTTATTCTGGAAGATATTGAAACATGTACATACCCAGCCCAAGAAATAACAACTCCATATACAAAATGGCAAAATATGGCTGATCTATTTCAAGGATCTGTTCAATGAAATACTACTAGCAGAGAAAACCCAGAACAAGTACAACAATGATCTAGAGGAGAAGAGCAAGCATTTCCAAACTTACAAAGAATATTTAAAAAGACCTTAAGAAACACATGCTGTAATAGCAAAACACTTCAACCTGGCCAGACAGGAGGCAGTCGAAGCTTGAAGTGCACTTCCTCCTACAGTGCCCAAAATACTCAGCACTAAGGGAAATTCTCTCTCCCTGACTTTATTTCCATAGAAGAGGAAAGGAATCTCCATGACTTTACTTCCATAGAAGAGGCAAGGAAACTCCACATCCTACTGGGAAAAGAGGCACTGATTGAGAGAGACAGGACATTCCCCATACCTATAATGCCCCCTAACCCCACCTGTTACATTATCTACTTTAACAATGCTAAAATGTAATTGGTATAGTTAATAAAGAGGCAATGCAGTCATTTTTCCAGGTGCAAGCTATTAATATTTGTCATAGATCATTTTGCAGCAGCTGGCCTCGTGTGGTCTTCTTGTCTGTGTTGATGGCAACGCTAGTTGATAAAGTTCTTCCCTTGTTTACCCAGTATGGAGTTGTAAACTGTTTTATTTTCCATAGTAAGTTGGACCTTTTAACACTCTTCTTTAAAAAAAAGTTCAAATTGAATTAACAGGTTGGGGCTACAGTGTGGAGCAAAATGAAATCTTGTCTTTTTACTTGGTCTTCTCTAAGGTGTTTATTATCATGTTTTATAAACACTTGTTTGGAAGTTATGTGAAGTGTTTCTTCTCCATCTGAGTCCCTCGGAATGTACCAGATGAAACCATAGAGTGAGAATACTCTTTCTAGTACTTTATCGTCACAAAAGGAAAAGCAGCTCCATTGACCCCTTGACACGTTGACCTCTGACATGCTGTTTTCTCAGAATAAAGGGTCCTCTTGTGCTGTTTATACTACAAAACCAACAGTGTTGTATCATTCATTAATATACCGTTGTAAGTGTATTCAATTCGTCTGGGATGCAAGGTTATTGTAGCTTGTATTTTATATCCAGTGACACCCGAGAACACACTTTTATAACAATAAGTGCATATTAAAGGCATCTTTGCTTACATTAAATACTGGCATTTTCCCAACTTTTGCAATAGTAAATGTAAACTTACCTTTTAAAACTGTGTGAAGCCTGCATTTTTACATAGGCCCTCGGCTTTTAGTGAATGCATCTCCCCACTGAGTGCATTGTTTATTTCATGCGGTGCCAATCAGCATTGCTATTCTATAGTCTTTGTGCTTGGTTGTTCACAACACTGAGCTCTTTTGCATCTCAGCAGTAATACATACACATCTTTTAGGTTGTATGTATGAGAGGTACAGTACTACAAATTAACTAATAAATTCACCAGACTCTACCATATATCTTATATTTTTCAGAGTTTCAGCTATTGGGACAAGGTTGATAGCAGTCTGTTTGGATTCTCATTTTATTAACAGGGCAATGTGTTCTTTATCTACCATTGAACAAACAGAGGGCACCACACACTTGTTTTAGTCAGATCCTCTATTGCTATAGTGGAACAGGAAGTAAAAGTTAGTGCTTCATAAGTTGGCAGAATACAGTATATATTTCATAATTAAAACAATGGCCAAAAAGTATGTTGAGTTCTATTTATTGAGGAAAGGGTTTAACGAATTAAGCATTTCTTTGATTACTTTGTCATGTCAGAATGTGCGCTGATGATCATTTTGTTAAATGCAAGTTAAGGGAGGCATAATTATTTGGATAGCTATATTGGTATTTTCTTACCGTGTTGTTGTGTTGGTTACTTCTAGCTATCTAAATACTCATAGAGAATAAATTAGCCCCTTACATTTTTAGTTTGTAAGTAAAATTATTAATTATGGTACACTGTTTAGTTTTTCTTTCTCTCTTGTAAACTCTGTAATTTATGGTATTCAAGAGAGTTAGTTGTTTTACTGTATGTCTAAGCTAAAAGGACAATAGGTGAGCACCTTGTCTCGGAAGTGAGTGCCAGTTACCAGGGGCAACAAAAAAAGCCACCTCTCGCAAATTTAAAAGCCAAATTCCTATTTTTAAAATGGAAATTCAGCTCTCCCAGTGCAGAGAGTGGTGAAAAAGCATTCTTATAAATGTATTCTGAAACCTGAAGCCAGAACACATTAATATTTATTACAGATAACGTGTAGATTTTTTTTGCTTATCAAATAAGAAAAATCTCTAATGTAATCCAGGAATCATTTTTCCACCCCTCTTTCTTCCCAGTGAATTAGACTTTCTGTGTACTTTGAGTACATACTGCATGATTTGCATATATAAAACTGCATGCCAATTTTCTTTATTTGTCTTTGCAACTTATATATATTAAAGGGATACTGTCATGGGAAATTTTTTTTTCTTCAAAATGAATCAGTTAATAGTGCTGCTCCAGCAGAATTCTGCACTTAAATCCATTTCTCAAAAGAGCAAACAGATTTTTTTATATTCAATTTTGAAATCTGACATGGGGCTAGACATATTGTAAATTTCCCAGCTGCCCCCAGTCATGTGACGTGTGCTCTGATAAACTTCAATCACTCTTTACTGCTGTACTGCAAGTTGGTGTGATATCACCCCCCTCGCCTTCCCCCCCAGCAGCCAAATAAAAGAACATTGGGAATGTAACCAGATAGCAGCTCCCTAACACAAGGTAACAGCTGCCTGGTAGATCTAAGAACAACACTCAATAGTAAAAACCCATGTCCCACTGAGACACATTCAGTTACATTGAGAAGGAAAAACAGCAGCCTGCCAGAAAGCATTTCTCTCCTAAAGTGCAGGTACAAGTCACATGACCAGGGGCAGCTGGGAAATTGACAAAATGTCTAGCCCCATGTCAGATTTCAAAATTGAATATGTTTGCTCTTTTGAGAAATGGATTTCAGTGCAGAATTCTGCTGGAGTAGCACTATTAACTGATGCGTTTTGAAGAAAACATGTTTTCCGATAACAGGATCCCTTTAAGAGCTCTGCTTTTTTCCCCTTTGTTTGCTTCATATAAATGTTCACAAGACTTATTTAAACCTCATGTACAAAAGAAAACAATCTGTCAAGAGTTTCTGAAATAGATAATTAAGAATCTGGAGATTTTTCTTTGTAATATAAGAATGCAGAAATGACTTTTTCACATGCAATCCTGTGACCGACTCATTTTCACATGTACACTATTTTGTGCCGATGTTTATATTAATGTTTTGATTTACTCTGTACTTTTTGTCTTGGCATAAAATAGTAGTTACATTTTCATCACATTAGGAGTAATGAATAAATATCTGGACTTTATTATTTTCATTGACAATAAAATTGCTTTATTAAATTGAACATTGTGGCTTAGGGATTACGACTACAGATTTTCTTTATTATAGTCTATGTTTCATTCAGTGTTTATAGCAACTATTCATAAATAACGGTTGATGATGTTTTCAGATATGTATACCTGCAATGTGAGGCCTTTGCCTAACTGCAGGTGCAGAGCACCATCTGGAAACCTGCTTCTTTATTTGCATCACAGTACAGAGATGTGTGAGAATTGCTAGTAAATTACCAAGGAGGATACATTTGTCTATTTTTTTGTTTTTGTTTGTTTTTAACAATTTTTATTTTGTGTTATATGTTATTATTAATTAGTGAGACCCATGCTTTAACCATCTCTTTTCACTGCAAGGAGGTACTGTCAGAGAAAATTTTGACTTCCAATTCATGACAATGAGCCTTTTTGCCAAGATAAGCAAAAATGTCAACAGTGATTGATCTGCAGTCAGGAGAACTGTCTCCAAAACCTGGTTTAGTAGGAGTACAAGCAAGTCCAAAGAGATGATGAGGGCTAAGGTTTGACTACTTATGTCTTCTATTTGAGCCCAAAAGTGGGATACCGTATGTGCTGACAGTGCCAGACCAAGTGGATTTTCTGTTGTTCATTAGTGTGTATTTGTCCATAAATTTAAAATGTGGAGCGATTTGAACTGAATAAAAATATATTGTTGCATGTATGCATCAGTGTACTAAATTACAAAGGGCAAACAGTAGTTAACCTCCATATTTATCTGTATATTCCTATCAACAATATCAATCACGGTTTCAATACCAAACATGTTTGTTATTAATAAACAGATGTGCCAAAACGAATCCACTCTAAGATTAGCCATGGACAACTCATAAGAATCTTCATTTAGTGGCCTACATTTAAATTCATAATGTAACACTATCATTTCTGGCAGTAGCTATACCAATCAGTGTAAAGCATGCACTTTTATGATTGGGTGGTGGGCTCTTGATAATGAGTAGAAGAAAACTTGGAAATATGTTCTTCCACCAATAAGGAAAAAAAGAAGCTTTCATATTTGCATATTGGAAACGAACACATTGGAAGCCGGAATAAAGTAGACCTAATGGCAAAGATTCACTTTATTCAATCATTATGTGATATTTTTTGTCCTATAGATGTGAAAACATCTTGCAAGTGTTAAGACTTGCAATTTCATTGATTTTGCTTGCCTGTGCATTATGGCTTTCTTATTAGTTCATTTCTTTTCCATGTGAAAACATTTCCAGCTAATGGGATTTTTGGCAAGTAAAGCTTATGCCATTTCAGTATCAACGGGATACAAATATGATTTTTAAAATTGTGTTTCTTCCATTGCAAACAGGCAGATTTGATACTAATCTGGGCATGATGTTCCTTCCTCATGCAGGATTTTTTTTGGAAGTGCTGTATTCCCTGTGGGGTAGTGCAACAACCACACTTTTAAAGCACTGTTTAGGCATTTGGGTCTGTATTATTGAGCTGCTTTACTCTTAGGAATACAGCTTGTTAAATAAGTATGTGCCAGTCAGTCGGCTCAGCAAAGTAGTCAGAGAGATCAGCAGGAGAGCAGGGGGCTAGGCTTAGGGAACTGTCAGAAACCATTAAAAAATTATGAAAAGTCTGCAAATTTTTTAATTGATGTATATTGCAAAGTTGCTTGAAATTATGTTTACTTTTTAAAAAGCTTAAGTTATGATTTTGTGGAGTTCCCCTTTAAGATTTTTGGGTTATTTATCTTTTTATTTAGAAGCTCAATTTACATTTTAAGCAATCTGGTTGCTAGGGGACAAATTACCCTAGTAACCATTCATTGATTTAAATAAGAGCTGGAATATGAATAGGAGAGGACCTTACTAGAAAGATGAATAATAAAGAGTAGCAATAACACTACATTTGTAGCCTTACAGAGCATTTGTTTCTTAGATGGGGTAAGAGATGCCCATTTGAAAGCTCGAAAGAGTCAGAAGAAAAAGGCAAAGAAATATAAAACTATAAAAAAAAAAGAATAGTGATGGGAGAATGTCTGCGTTTCGCCACCGGCAAATAAATTCGTGAAATTGTGTTGAAAATTTGCCGGCGTCAATGCCGTTGCGACAATTAATTGACGCCCATTAATTTAATGTGCGTCAAAATTGCTGCTGATGTCAGAATTGTCGCTGGCGTTGGAATTGTCGTCCATCACTAATAATGAAGACCAATTGAAAAGTTGCTTAAAATTGGTCATGCTATAACATACTAAAAGTTAATTTAAAGGTGAACCACCCCTTTAACGAGAACCTTTGCTTAGCAAAAAAATGTTCGCCAGAGATTGCAAGCAGCGCTAAACATTCACAAAACACTATTTTAAACATGCTTGCAAATTTTAATTAACAAGATCTGGATGCTTTGATGATTGAAAGTTATGAAGTAGTAGATAGTTGTATTAACATCCACATATATCTCAACCAGTAATGTTGATACATTAAAAAGCTATCTTTCTAGTTTAAAGATTGGCTTGCTTAAAATTAAGCAAGATTTGAGTGGTCATATTCTGGATAGAGACCCAGGTTAGCCATGTTCAGCAATAAATCTACTTATTTGTGTGTTTAATGTATTCGTAGGCAATTCATTTTGTTGTTGTTTTTATTGTTATTTCAATGTATTTAGCTACGTACACTCCTAAAACTAAAAGCACTCCAGTTTTTTTATTAGAATATTTGAATCATTTTATTAATATGATATTTTGCCATGGAGCATAAACTATATATTTTATGCTATGTAATGGTATAATATGCCTAGAGAATTTCCCGCTATACTGTCATTTGTTTTAAATAGTTCTACATGTTATATTAATGTTCTATTCAAAAAGATATTGAAAGATGTATATGCCAGACAGTAAATGCTTATGGTAATTGTTCTGACATTGTCTGAAATATTAGACTTGTGCTCAGTATGTGAAATCGCTAAAATGCCACCCCTTTTCTCTAGAATTCCCATATTTTCCTTTCAAGTATGAGGTGTGTTGTTGGGGCCCATTTCCTAAAGCTGGGGATGAGAGAAGAGTGCTTCAATTGTACTGCAGTAATTGCATGAAACAGTCTGCACCTGCAGAGTCCACCGAGGGCCAGAAAACGGCAGGAGCCTTGGCTTTTCACTACTTTGCGGCAGTGTATTCATTCCACAATAACTCATTCTGCTTTAACCCTATCCAGTACTTCAAGAGCCCCACATTCATAGAATTGTGAGAGCACTAGAAAAAGCTTGACTTCATAACCAATAAAAGAGAAAAAAATGCAATGACTGAAATAACCAACTCTAGTAACTGCCAAGTTCAAGCTGAGGGTTAGTGCAACGTTTTCTGCTTACTTTTATAGAGTTTCTGCTTAAATGGTGATTGGCCCATCTGTGGTTCCAGGGGAAGCACATCACATGCCAGACCTAATTCATTTAATCTCTTTCTATGGATTTCACATTACAGCTGTACATTTGCATCCAAAAGCATGCAGTGTGGCAAGAATAACGTAATGCAGTGATAACCTTAAACTATACCCCCAAAATGAATACTTAAGCAACAGATAGTTTATCAAATTTAGTGGCATATGAAAGAATCTTACCAAACTGGAATATATATTTAAGCAAAAACTGCCCTTTTACATCTCTTGCCTTGAACCACCATTTCGTGATGGTCTGTGTGCTGCCTCAGAGATCACCGGACCAGAAATACTATAACTCTAACTGTAACAGGAAGAAGTGTGGAAGCAAAAGACAGAACTCTGTCTGTTAATTGGCTCATGTGACCTAACATGTTTGGTTTGTTTGGTGTGTTTGTGTGCACAGTGAATAGAATGATCCCAGGGGACGGCCCTTATTTTTTAAAATGGCAATTTTCTATTTATGATTACCCAATGGCAAATACTACTAAAAAAGTATATTACAGGTATGGGACCTGTTATCCAGAATGCTCGGGACCTGGGGTTTTCCGGATAATGGATCTTTCCGTAATTTGGGTCTTCATGCCTTAAGTCTACTAGAAATTCATTTAAACATTAAATAAAGCCAATAGGCTGGTTTTGCTTCAAGTAAGGATTAATTATATCTTAGTTGGGATCGAGTACAAGCTACTGTTTTATTATTACAGAGAAAAAGGAAATCATTTTTAAAAATTTGGATTATTTGGATAAAATGGAGTCTATGGGAGACAGCCATTCTGTAATTCGTAGCTTTCTGGATATCGGGTTTCCGGATAAGGGATCCTATACCTGTATTATGAAAATGGTTTATTTACATGAAGCAGGGTTTTACATATGAGCTGTTTTATGCAATATCTTTTTATAGAGACCTACATTGTTTGGTGGGTATAGTTTTCCTTTAAGAGTTACAAAATTTACAATTTACAATGCAAGAACAAAAATATTGAGAACAGAAAAAAACTAGCATTATAAACTTGCCACCAATGTTAATAGGAACATTTAAATGCATGCATTCTGAGCATAATTGATTTTTTATACTCAAAATGATCATTAAGTGATAGGGATGAACTTTATGATTAGATCCTCCCAAGTACCACCAAAAAAGAAAAGTTTTTTAAAATAATTAAAATATAATGTACTGTTGCCCCGAACTGGTAAAAACTGTGTTTATACTTTAGAAAGACTAGCATAGTTTATATATTTATAATACACAGAAGCCATGAATATCTTGTAAATGATATCCTTATAAAAGGTGAGTACTGATGTCATCAGTTATAAACGGTGAGTAATGATGTCATTTCTGTCACATGCCTCACTGAAACTTGTGTATTATAATAAATAAAGTTCCCCCAGTTGCAAAATAGGGTCATGAAACTCCTCGTTAACTTATAATATCCTTATAATTTATAAGAAGGGGTATTATTCACTATATAAACTGCTGTTAAGCCATGTGGGCAGCCATTCAATGCTAAAAAAGGAGAAAAGGCACAGGTTTACATAGCAGATAACAGACATTTACTGGAGAATACAATGGGATGTATGTATGTATCCTTTTTTTCAGACTGTATGGCTGCCCCCATGGCTACACAGCAGCTTGTTTAGATAAACTATAGTACTTATTTTGAAGAAAACACACCAGTTTTACCAGTGCAGGGCAACACTTTATTATATTTTAATTATTTTAAAACACTTTCACTTTTTGGTGTTAATGTACCTTTAATTGGATGGAGAAGGCTACTTTGAGGCCCTCAATAGAGAAATGGGCAGTGAATATGATGTGTTTGGGTTATGACATGGAGAGTGGAGGGATCTGGTGCAAAGATACAAGTCTAAATGGCTGACAGGGAGTATGGTTTGAAGCATGGAGTGGAAGCAGTTGAGAAGAAGGGAATGATTTCTTATAGAATTGCTGCACTGTTACTTCCACTTTATCATTATGATTAACATTGTGTGGCTCCTTTAAATAATGGTGCCAGCATGGTTGTAACAGATACTGAAAAGGCAAATGTGCTAAATCAGTTCTTTTCACCAATGTATACAATAGAGGAGTCCAGGACCAAGAGCTCCAAGGCCCACCTCATAGCTGCACTGTTGATTCACCTAGAACTAGTCAGTGGCTGACTAGTTTTATTGTTCATAAAGCTTTACTAAAAATTAATGTGAACAAAACGCCAAAGCCAGATGGAATAAACTCTCGTGTACTAAGAGAGCTTCGTTCAGTTTTAGACCAGCAACTGCTGATTTTCTCTGATTTGTTTTTATCTGGCATGGAAAGCTGATGTAATTCCTATATTTAAAAATGGATTACAAACTTAGCCTGGCAATTATAGGCCAGTAAGTTTGACATCCGTAGTGGGCAAATTATTTGCAGGATATTGACAAACTGGCAATCTGGGCAGCTAAGTGGCAGATGAGATTCAATGTTGATAAATGTAAAGTCATGCACCTGGAATGTAAAAATATCCAAGCCACTTATATCCTTAATGGGACTGCACTAGGCAAAACCATTATGGAAAAGGACCTCGGATTCCTTGTAGATGATAAATTTGGCTGTAGCAAGCAATGCCAGTCAGCAGCATCAAGGGCAAATAAGATCTTGAGCTGTATTAAAAGAGACATAGATTTGTGGGAGGATACCTCCACTGTACAGAGCACTGGTAAGGCCCCATCTAAAATACGCCGTACAGTTTTAGTCTCCAGTGCTCAAACGGGACATTATTGAATTAGAGAAGGTCCAGAGAAGGGCAACTAAGCTGGTAAAAGGTATGGAAAATCTCAACTATGAGGAAAGACTGGCTAAGTTTGGGTTCTTTATGCTGAAGAAGAGGAGCTTGATGGGTGATATGATAACTTTGTATAAATATATAAGGGGATCATATCATATCTTTCTGATGCATTATTTACCCATTCTGATTAGAAGTAAAAGGTTCCGGCTAAATATTCAGAAGGGTTTTTTTTACAGTGAGAGCTGTGAAGATGTAGAATTCTCTTTCTGAATCAGTCATACTGGGTGATACATTAGATAACTTTAAGAAGGGATTGCATGGCTTTTTAGCAAGTGAGAGAATACAGGGTTATGGAAGATAGCTCATAGTACAAGTTGATCCAGGGTCTAGTGTTCTGCCTTCCTCTGTATCAACTAGCAGTTAGGTAACTTATATATAGTCCTTTAATGTTGAACTTGATTGACGTGTGTCAACCTAAATTAATATGTTAGTATGTTACTATGTTTGTCGTGGAGTTTTTGAAGTTCATAAGCAAGTCTAGTATTTGGCTGCTATTATTATATACAATCTAGATTTAAAAATAATTTTCTTTAGGTATTTATATTTAATAATAACAATAAAGCACATGGATGTATTAGTATGGACTTGAAGATGTTGCTCATTTTGTATGATTGACACATGTAAGTAAGGCAGTGTTTTGTAAGTGCAGTTGTATCGTATCTATTCTCTGTTGGCAAGTCTACATCAGCAAATCACAACTTTTTCAGGTGATTAAGACCATTTTTATAACTGGAATAATGTGCCCAAGAACTAACGGAATAAGCATAGTTTACAGCTAAACTTACATTTGCAGGAGTTTAACCAAATTTAAAAAAAAAAACGTTATCCATTAGCCAATGTTTACTTGCTAAAGCTGGCGATATATTAGAAGATATGCTTTATTGTCAAGGTTGCCAAATGAACCAGGCTGCTCCACAAGACTAGGATGTATATTTATCAGAGTGAAGTTCGAAATCGCCACAGTGAAATTCCACCACTCTCCATTAATTTCTATAGGATTTTCAAAGGCATATTTATCAAAGGATGAACTTTCACTTTCTCCCATTGATAAATACTCTTTTAAAAATCCCATAGAAATGAAGAAGAGTGGCGGAATTTCACTTGAGAGGACTGTGGTGATCTCTAACTTCACTTTTTGATAAATATACCCCTATATGTGCAGCTTCCGAAAATTTAGGACCATCAGATCCAAACACCCAGAGGCTGCTACTCAGGATCAATTTGATCCTTAGTTTTTTTTTTTCTTGCAGTCTATACAGCAGTACTGCAAGCTAAAAACATTTTTACATTGCAGACTGTGCAACTAGAACAAGAAAGAATATGAAAATCGAACAGACTGATGTCGAGATAAGTCTTTTAAAATAAACCAGCATGTAGGCTAAAATGACACTGATTGCAGAAAACTGGAATGTTTACTAATGCTAATGGCATGCAGTTTATTTCCTCTGCTTACATATATACACTGCATGTGTGCACTGACAGGCTGAACCCATGTCTATCAGTGTATATGCACATACAAGTGTCAGAAGGCAGCAAATTGGGTTTTCTCTCCTGGCATATGTACATCAACTGAGAAATCTGCGCTGTTAGCCCAAACGGCAAAATCCTATAGTATAAATTCACATCACAATTTGTGTCACTGACTTTAAATAGTTACATCAGGTCTGAGGTAAGGATGGTAAATTGCACAGATAAATATGTTGTCAGATAAAGGAATTTACCTAATGATTACATATATATATACTATATTTATGTGCATCTATGATTTTTCTCTTCTCTCTAGGCAATGTTTGTGTTCCAGCAGACCTAGCCAGCAGTAGCTTGGTTGAATATGATTCATTTTATCAAACATTTCAGCTATGTTTCCTTTTTATTGTGTTGCCATTTGGCTGAACCCATATACCACACTACAGAAAGGACTTGGCTTGAAACCAAAACAAAGTTAAGAACTCAAAGAAACCCTACATTTGTAAATGTAATGAAATAACATGTTAAAGTCATTTTATGGTAAAATGGCGTTAAGCAAAATCAAAGGTGGGAAACAGTATTAAAGCTCATTCACATCTGGTTTTCATCAAGCTCTTTTGCCCAATATAAAAATGTATCAATAACAGATTAAGTAGGTATGGTGGTTATAGTATAATACAAGTCTTTGCTATCAATAACATCTGTAGTCCTAGAAGGAACAAAAGATGTATTTTATATAACCTTCACATTTCAGGGATAATTTACTTTCTGAAAATATACTGCCTAAAATGGAAAAAAAAGATTTGACTGCAAAAATATTTCACACACAAACTTATTGGGGTTCATTAACTGTTTGTTCTGTCAGCGTGTGACCATCTGCACTTCAGTATAGTAGTTTTTGTGCCCTTAGGCCTTATTTCCCCATACAGGATTATAGAGAGTTGATATGTCTAGGCAATTGCCTTCCTAGAGACCTGTCTCAGGCTTTCTGTCAGTGATTGCCAACCAGAAGCATGTCAGGACTATATCACCTTCAACTGTCCAAGATCCCTGGTGTGGGAGGAGCCTTATAATGTATATGTCACGTACGGCTCCCTAAATTCAGAACAAGTGCCAAGCTCCCGGTCAAGGCTCAATCTTCCGTCTGTAGCTGCTGATTTTTGCCCTGGGTGGAGCCCCCAGCTATTCAGATGCCGCCAGGTCTTAACTTGAGAGGAGCAAAGCAAGCGTTCTGAACGAGCAAAGGGGCACATTCGTTACCAAGTTTTAGGATGGAAGGCAACAACAGCTTAAGGAGTAGATGATAAAGCGTGGTCAGGCAGGCCCGGGTCGGTGCAAACATAGTTCAGAATAATCAGACAGGTCGAAGTGGGTACAGGCACAGTTCAGAATAGTCAGGCAGGCCAGGTCGGTATAGGCAGAGTACAGAATATTCAGGCAGGCAAAAGGTCAAGAGCAGAGTCCAACAGGCAGGGATCAAAACCAGAAAATTCACAGACAGAAATTGCACCCAGGAACTACTCAAATTAGACCAAACAATGGGCAATGATTTTGGGCCCGAAGCCCCTTAAATATTTTGCGCCAAAGACGTAAATCCCGGAAGTGCACGCCAAGTGCACCATAGGAGAACCAGCAAGCCACAGAGAAGGATCACTGCTGTGGGCTTCCCCACCGGAGGCACAGCGGGGTTCCCCATCGCCAGCCCACTAGACCACCAGGGTGAGACTTTACAGTATACAGTGGTTTTGTATTCCAATAAGCAGGCAGTTAATGGAGTTGTGTCAGTACACCCTCCCTTCTACCCACATTTGCTCCAGCTTGCATTTGTAAAATGGCTTGCTAGTAAGGGTCATCCACTTAACCTAATATATCCAATTTGTGCCTGTTTGTACCGCTAGTCATGCACATTATTTGATGCAATTGTATATATTGATGTAGAGAAAGGGTAGGTGGAGACATCACAAATTGTTTAAAAATAGTGAACTGGTTGCGCACGCACAACCAGCTTCTGGACAGAACTCACCAAAACCAACCCACAGTTGGAGTTTGGTTCGATCTGCACACCACTACTGCATGCCATTGTCTTTCAGTTTCAAATCTTTGTTTGTTATAAAGAATTGCATCTGAAAATTGGTTGCAAATAAAAGAGGGAAATGGGAAAATGGTGCATTGTAAGCAAAAAAAGTCCTGTTTTTTGCACTTTGCACTCAGTGCTACTTTTAGTAAATGAGCCCTTTTGAGTGTTTTGTAATGAGTTCTGAAAAGCACTTTGGCAAATAATATAATAGCTTGTGTGTCTGAATTAGTTTGGCATCAGTCTCTCTAAAGAGATATTAAATCGTGTTTTTGGTACTCAGCCTAAAGTGATTTTGGGACCGTCTGCAGCTGTATGTTTACTGTATGTCACTCATTAGAAAACTATTATGGGGTTTAATTACATCTGATTGTCTTCCGCTTGGCAGGATGAAACATTGTTTATCATATATTTGCTATCTAGACTATCACGGAAGAATTCATATTCCTCCCTAATGGCATCTGTGTTATGTGTACATAAACCCTTTTCTGTAAAGCCATCAGTTTTTAATCAGGAATATCACACTGAGGAAACAGAATAATTTGGACTAGGGTTTACAGTAATTTTTAACCCTACAAATGTTTTGTTTCTGGGCCTCTCTTCAACCATGGTATCTTTTTAGCTTGAATTATATTTTTTTGTATAAATAATCAATACATTTGTGTTACAAAGGAATGGATACATTTTTATTTTGTATATACTAAAATTCAATAACATCTAAATGCTTTTATGGGATCTAGTCTTATTTGTGCTTATCACAATACTGGATCCGTTATCCAGAAACCTATTATCTAGACAACTCTGTCTGGACAATAATTTGAATAATCAAAATTTTGACAACTGATTTCCTTTTTCTGTATAAAACAGTACCTTGTGCTTGATCCAAACTAAGATTGATCCTTATTGGTGGCAAAAGCAGCCCATTGAGTTTATTTAATGTTTACATGGTTTTCTAGTAGACTTAAGGTATGAAGATCCAAATTACAGAAAGATCGTTTTTTTCAGAAAACCTAAGGTCCTGTTAATTCTGTATATTGGGTCCCATACCTGGATGAATTTTGTGTTACATTAAGTTTTGTCCCTCGCATAGACTCAATTTTTTGGAAATTTCTTTAAAAATGTTTCCTAATAAGTTAAAGGGGACTCTGTAGATTAAGCCTTATTGTTTTGTTTTTTGTTTTTGACGACAATTAAAGGAGAAGAAAATTTTTTATTTTTTTTATTTATAATCACTTCCCTCGCTTCCCTCCAAGCTGGGAAACTCCAAGATGGACAACTTTGTAAGCCTGGATCATTACTACTCAACTGTAGATATGCTGAACCTTTAGGCTGTCTTAATAAGTTCAGTATACAAAGTAAGGAATTTTGAGCCATATTCATTTTTAGATTTCATTCTCCTTTAAACTCTTGGGGCCAACCTATATGCAGTAGAGTAAAAAAGCCAGCTTTATGTTAAAGTTCGGCTTTTCACTCTACTGTGCACAGAAAGAACAAGCTGAAAGAGAATTGCTCTGTGGGGTATCAGGTATATGAATACAAGTGCTTAACTCTTGGCCTCCCCGCAGTGATTGTTGTCTTTTCTTCTCCTATAAGTGCAGTTGTGGTAAGGCAAAAATTAATATAATTCCTTAAAAAACTATTTTATGTTAAGCTGCTCCTTGCACTTCTATCATTTTGTTCATTATGAATCTCATGCACAGGTGTGCCTATTGATGCAAGTGAACCGTGAAACTACCTCCATTGTAAAAGTGGACGAGGTTTCCCACAGCAGCCTGTGTCAATAGACAAAACAAACTTACACCTTCAGTATTGAGTCCAAACATCATTCTGATGCCAAATACCAGAAATTCAAGAGGTCCTCTGCACTCAACCCATTATCAATTTGTCCATATGTATTTTGTGGTTACAGCCTCATTGCGCCCCCACCTAATGGTTTTAAAAATTAGTGGTGAGCACAAATTTCCCTTGTTTGTTATAGTTTATACAGGAGCAGTGACCAGCTCCATGTTGTAGCTCCCACCCTTCCCAGCTATAGTTAGGTGGACCCACTGGTGTCTAATAAAAGGGCAGCCAAGTTTGGGAGTTTTACTTTGAAAGCAGCTAGTAAGTTGCAGGTAAAACTTAGTCCCTTTGTAAAATGTATAATGAAGCAATAGAATTCTTAATGAATCAGATGAAAATTTAAAGTAGGACTGGCCAGATATGGGATGACTTTGACGTAGTTGGCCAACTTAAATATATTGCACTATATGGACAAACAATCCCTGTTTTGTTTAAAGGGTAAGACATTTTTCAGTAGCAGTAGCACAAAATGTCTCTGTCTTAAATATATTGATAATGGGTTGAGTGCAGAGGACTCTTGTATTTTTCTATATGTATTTTGTGGTCACAGCCTCATTGCACCCCGGTCTAACGTTTTTAAAAATTAGTGGTGAGCACAACTTTCCCTTTTTTGTTAAATACTGGAAATTATAATATTCTGATAATCAAAATTATCTTCTGATTGTCAAAATGTGCAGCTGTACATTTTTAAATGCACTGACTGCAGTTGTATGAGATGCATTGCTACCTCATGGCCACAGTTATGCTGGCATTTTGGGGGAAAAAACACTGCTTTGTATGTTAAAACCATAGTGATTTTTCCCCAAAATTGCATTCTGCACCTTGGAAAAGTAACCCCTTATTCCTTCTCCATACATTCTTAACTAGCAACCGTGTAATGTTTGTAAGTCTCAGATTAAATATTTTTGGTGAAAACGTGGTTATAAATGCTAGAATAAAAGTCATTTGTGCAGTGCTGCAATGATTGCTTTGTTAATATTGTTTCTCTGCAAGGTCACATTTGTCTTTTACTATTTTAGATTAATTGTACTTCAGAAGTATGGGGTACCATTTGTCCCAAGTACAGTTTGTTTGCAAAAAAAATATGCAAAAGTATCCCCAATTACATTTTTTCAGTATACAAATGAGGTTGTAAGTTAATACAATGTTAAAGAATATATAAAACCAATCAAGAATGAGAACCAAAGCAAGTTTGTGCAATCATAAGCAAGCAATACTTATTAACCAATAGTAAGCAGTCTTCAGTTCAATTACTGGAATTTCTTCCCATTGTCTTAATTTGTTCTTGTTGAAATTTTTACAAAGGAATGACAAAATACTGTATAAACTGAATGATTTTGTTGACACAACTTATAAAATGTTTTTTGTTGCTGAGAATTTTTTTGGAGAATTTTTTGTAGCAGAGAAAATCATGCAAACGATACATATAATAACTTCAGGTGATATTGCTGTTCCCATTATTTTCAAAATAAAACATCATTAAACTAGGCCTAGTATCGCCTCATTATGTTGACATTTTCTCGAGTCAATTAAATTAGCAATGTTTTTGCTTTATATCAAAATCATCCTAACTGTAAAAGTAAAATGACTTTGCCAGGATTTGTTGAAACAAAACCAAAAAATTGAGTTTCTCCAAAAAGTAATAAAGCAGCAAGTAAAAAAAAATACAAAAGGTTTATTAGGACATATTAGGACATGGCCTGACGCGTTTTCAGCCTATCAGCCTATGAGTAAGTGTCCCAACAGGCACGGAACGCGTCAGGCCATGTCCTAATAAACCTTTTGTATTTTTTTACTTGCTGCTTTATTACTTTTTGGAGGAACTCACATTTTTGGTTTTGTTCCTATGTGTATGCACCCTTGGACTGGGGTGAACTGTGAGTATGCCCTGTGAGTATTCTTCTTTTTGAAACTGCATTGGCTTTAGTAGTGCTTATATAGGCTGGATGCACCATTTATTTTTGTAGTTGGATTTGTTGAAAGGCAATAAAGTCCTGAGTGACACATTGCCTGTGCCAGATTTTTTTAACAGAATCAATTTTGTAAAAAGGAAACAATGAGTTTTGTGGAACTTGGTGTTAATTTTTCAGAATGGATTCTGTGATATGGAATCTTAATTTATGTAATAAGCATATATTTTAACATTTTAATATAGAGTTATTTATTTTATAGCTTGGTATACATTCATGTACATTTACAACAGTATACTTTGTATTTTGTTCATGTTACTTAAGATTACTTTAAGCATCACTGGTTTTGTTACATGTATACAAAACAAAATACAGTCCAAGAGACAGAATGTATGTTCATTGTCAGGTTCTGTGATTAACCATGGGTAAATCATCTTCTGAGTTTGCCACCCACTGCTCAAAAGTACTTTATGCTTTACATACTCAGATTTTGCATTCAGCTTATTGTCAGCAGATATCTGATAGTCGGCTGCAATTTTATATTCCCCACAGGTGTTGCTGTCCTGTTTGAATGTGGTGGCTGTTTGCTCAATGCTGGATATGTTCAAGGGCCACTACAATTGGATGGGAACTGACAATAATTATCTAGTGATAAATGGGCCTCCTCCCTCCTTGTTCTGTTTACCTCAATCACTTATAAAGCTGTAGTTGTATACCAACAACCAGATTGTTGTGCTAGGTATATTATCTGTGTAGGTGGTATCAGCAAGAAAGTTTGCTACATTTGGATGACAGATTATTTCTAACTAAATTGATAAAGAAGGTAACCTGACCAACAAAATGCAAAGGTAACTTAAAGCTCTGGAGAAATGGCTGTCCACGTGATGCAGCTAATTCGTAAGGGCGAAGACAGGATGATTTGTCGCTGTGACTTTTGAAACAAATCACAGAAACTAATCTACCTACCGCAAATATCACTGTAGTGACTTGTGCAATAACCTACAGCTCCAACCAGGTGGCTGCGATCACAGGTTTTTAACTAATCGCCACGTGTGTCTTCACCCTCAAGCTGCTATACACCCACTGAGGAATATCAGGCCTATAAAAGATAAGGTCATGTCATTTTAAACCTGCTTAATACCTCTTTGTGCTTCTGGTGTTTTTCATAAGCCCCCACTGTAAATGTGTTGAGTGATCATCGTTCATATAGATAGTTATAGCACGAGCATGGCAGAGCATGAGTATATCTAAGACCTTAATGACATTTTATAGACCGGAAATAGGTTACAGTATTCAGTTTATACAGTATATGTTAAAGTCCAGGCCATGATAACTCACCTTGTAGGTTTGAATTTTGAGAAACCTATACAACATGCTACTCTTTAACTCTTTGTAACTCTCGCAGCTTCTCCCTGTGGTTCCATCTGGAATAAGTAATACAACTTTATTTCCTGTTATTTATATAGTGTCAACACATTTCTACAGAGATTATACTTCATTTCTTGGCCCAGAGACTTACTATTTTTGGTCCCAATTACATTCCAACACACTATGGTCAATTTAGTCAGAACCCGGTTAACCTGCCTGTATGAGTGTGGGGGAAACATCCACAGACGCAGGGAGAACATACAAACTCATTTCACATAGTGTTCTGGCTGGTATTGAACTCAGGACCCCAGTGTTGCAAGTTGGTCCAGACTAGGATTTAAAATAGGCCCTGGCATTTCAAGAACACAGAGGCCCAAACACCCCACCCCCACTAAACAGTGACTGTCTAAGGTATTTTACAGCAGCCCCTCTGGCATTTGCCAGAATCCACAAATATTAACAAGATATATAGTTTTAAAGCATTGGATTTAAAAATTAAACAGCAGAATAATTACTCTGTACTGCCCCTTGCTTAAATGAACCATCATTCCAAACAATAACAAAGAGTCAGAATGTTTTTTCAACTGATGTTCTAATTCCTAAATAGAATTAAGAGGACCTTTTATTGAAACATCAATATAAGTGCAATATTCATATGACCTATAGCACTACATAAAAAATGAACTAATCCTAACATCAAATAAAACATTAATTAAACATGTGATGTGTTTTTGATATTGAATCAAAAATTCGTCAGTATGCTTATGTTAATTTTTTATTGGAATTATGGGAAAAGCCATGAACATTACCTATCTGACAGGTACCTGGGGAGTAAAACCTAGGGAGTGCAGGCGGATTTGGTTATTTTTGTTTGATTAGTCCTAACATTTTAAAATTTGCCAATCCTAGACTGTTCTTTCAAATAACGCCCTAAAGGAACATTCATGGGTCAGTTTATAAACACACTATAGACACACAACCCCAACAACTCCTAAGCTGGTTCCTTACCTTCCAGTTTGACCTTTGCTAATGTTTTGGGTACACGTTATGTTTGTAGTTCAATTAGATTGCCAGGCAATGGCTTGTGAGGGGCTGAGAGACTTGCTTGTAGTATGAAAGTTGCCTTTTTCTTCTAATTCAATAGATGTGGGTTCACTTAAAAGGGTGCCTCCCATCTTTCAGTGTGCTTTTCTGTGTTTGATACTTCCTGATCACCAGGATGCAGAGGAATTTATTCATTGATTTGTCAGTGAGTGAGTGGCCTTCATCTGTCAATTAATAGGCAAACTTCTTAAAAGTCACACACAGGACAAAAATTTTGAAAGCCTTTTACTAACAACAATAGGTTTATCATCAATATCACAAATGTTATTATTTTTTAGTTATTGAAGAATATTTATTCATTGTGTTTTCACAGAATCATATATTCCCTTCACATCCTATTGTAACCTTAAAGGGATACTGTCATGGGAAAAAAACATTTTTTTCAAAATGAATCAGTTAATAGTGCTGCTCCAGCAGAATTCTGCACTGAAATCCATTTCTCAAAAGAGCAAACAGATTTTTTTTATATTCAATTTTGAAATCTGACATGGGGCTAGACATATTGTCAATTTCCCAGCTGCCCCAGTCATGTGCTCTAATAAACTTCAATCACTCTTTACTCCTGTACTGCAAGTTTTAGTGATATCACCCCCCTCCCTTTCCCCCCAGTAGCCAAACAAAAGACCAATGGGAAGGTAACCAGATAACAGCTCCCTAACACAAGATAACAGCTGCCTGGTAGATCTAAGAACAGCACTCAATAGTAAAAACCCATGTCTCACTGAGACACATTCAGTTACATTGAGAAGGAAAAACAGCAGCCTGCCAGAAAGCATTTCTCTCCTAAAGTGCAGGCACGAGTCACATGACCAGGGGCAGCTGGGAAACTGACAAAATGTCTAGCCCCATGCCAGATTTCAAAATTGAATATAAAAAAATCTGTTTGCTCTTTTGAGAAACGGATTTCAGTGCAGAATTTTGCTGGAGCAGCACTATTAACTGATTCATTTTTCCCATGACAGTATCCCTTTAAGGCCATTGTCTCTGTATGCATCCAGATTATTTTTTATGGCAGTACTAATATCCATCGGTTTTATGGACAACTGGTTCTACTAGAGGTAGTGAAGATTAAGAAAAGTTAAGACTTTGCTTCCTACCATGCCCTTGGTCACCTGCTGTGAGCAGGTTTATGGAAATACCTTATAGTGTTATAAATTTAATGGAGGCTGAGACAATTACCTAGTTGCCTAATCCCACAAAACCTCATAATGCTGTGTTAAATTAACTGTTTTTTCATGTATTTTTTTGGTGAATTTTACAGCAATCTCAAGTTCATTGCTGGGTAATAGAGATGTGCTGAAATGAATCTGCTTTTTTACCCCAGAAATTCACCTCTCCAGGTAATATTTGGCATGATTGCCATTGAGGCAATACTCTGCTTTCAGTTAGCATTTGTCTTAACTACATTAGTAACTACTGGGAAGAAACTGACTATTCTAAAACAATTTAATTGAAAAAATAAAATCATAGAAAATAAGCATACTTTTAAGAATTATGTTTTTATTGTGAAATGATGTTTGCACAGTCACAGTAGGGGGTTACTTTTGGTGTGTCAGGTGCACATTATTCATTTTAAACATCCCACATCATTTTTCATTTTAGTAGGTCAGTATAACAGTAACCTCGGAGGTAAAAATACAAACAAACAAAACCAGAACTAACTACCACGGCTTTATTTTCCCAGACCACCTATATATGATTTTGTATTTTAAATGTAAGCACAATTTTAACCATTCATTTAGAAAGTTTAATTAACTGGAATGTTTGATGTCCTGCTGGGAGAATTACTTTGGATTAAGAAAGGCGACATAAAAGATTTCTTGTTTCAATTTAATTAAGGCTTATTAAAAGCTTGAAAACATGTTCAGCAAAAACGGTTAATTATGGATTGATTTCTCTCTTCTTTTACATAAAAACAAATGGGCACCATCTCCTTCTTTATTACCCCAATACTAGATCAGGAATGGCTTTTGAATGATAGAAATTACAATAAAAAAAACCCAAAGAGAAATTAGCCAATTTTTATAAAAAAAACAAAAAAACTACAGGTATGAGACATTGGACATGGGACATGTGAAAACCAGTGTACCAGGGAGCATGTAACTCACTCGGGAAACCCTATTTTTGGCAAGCCTCTGGCCCCAAGGTTCCATACTTGTACTACATCCTAAAGGGGTAATTCATCTTTACAACTTTCAAATGGCTATCATCAACCCCAGCAGTCAAAAGCACTTTTGCTATAAAGCTATTATTTTACTGTTATGTTGTTTTTAATATTAAACTTTCTATTTAGGGCCTGATCTATTGGTCTTCCAATTAAGAAAGTGAACAGTTGCTGATAGAAAAGACACAAAAATGCTTTTTTTGGTGAATCAAATAACAAACCCCTGAACTACAGGGTAATAGTAACCATAATGTGATCTCATGTAATGTCTGGTACAAAAACAAATATACACAGGGGCAACAAAAAACCCTGAATTTCAGAAAAGCTCATTTTAGTGCCTCGAGGGTTGCCATTCAGAGCATATATTTGGGGCATTATATTTTCTGCTAAAAACACAGAACAGAAATGGTTGCCATTTAAAAATGAAATGAAAATTGTTACTGTTCTCAATGTATACCCTTAAGGAGTAAATGTAGAAACACTAAGAATCTCCCTATGTGGCTTAATATAGAAGTAAAGAAGTTAATAGGAAAGAAGAGAAAGGCATTAAAAAAATAAAGTCTGTGAGGACAGAAGTTGCATTTAATGAATATAAACACTATAATAAATGTTGTAAACTGCAATCCAGAAGGTAGATAGGAAATGAGGAGCTCAAAAAGCTAAACCCAAAAAGTTTAAGTATATTAATAGTAAAAAGAGAATGATGCTCCTTTAAATAATGGTACCAGTATTGTTGTAACAGATACAGAAAGGACAAATGTGCTAAATCCGTTATTTTCTTCAGTGTATACAGAATTCAGAATTCAGGGTTCCCAGGCTCACTTCATAGCTGCACTGTTGGCTCAGCTCAGTCTTGTCAGTGGTGAACTCAGGATATGGTTCATAAAGCTTCAAAAAAAATGTATGTAAACAATGCTCCAGGGCTGGATGGTATACACCCCCTAAGAAAGCTTAGTTCAGTTTTAGACCAGTCCCTATTTCTGATTTTCTCAGATTCGCTTTTATCTGATATGGTACCTATGGATTGGAGGAAAGCTGATGTCATTCTAATATTTATATTGACAATTATAGGCCAGTAAGTTTAACATCTATGGTGGGCAAATTATTTGAAGGCTTGTTAGGGGATAACATTCAAAATTTTGTCCTTGTGAATGGCATTATAAGCAGCAATCAGCATGGCTTTATAAAGGGTAGGTCATGTCAGACAAATTTTTATGATGGGGTAAGTAAGATGCTGGACAGTGGGGGAGCAGTAGATGTGATCTATCTGGATTTTGCCAAAGCTGTTTTATACAGTGCCCCACAAACCACTGCTTTCTAAACTAAGGTCTGTTGGGCATAATGAAGTCATTTGCACATGGAAAGGAAACTGGCTACAGGATCAGGTACAGAGGGTGGTTGTTAATGGTGCATTCTGTACTTGAAGTAAGGTTCTTAGTGGGGTCTTTTTTCCCTTCATCAAATTGGAGATGCTTCAAAGGTTTTTTTTTTGCCTTCCTCTGGATCAACTAGCAGTTAGGCAGGTTATATATATATATATATATATATATATATATATATATATATATATATATATACAGCTTTACGAGTTGTGCTGGCTTCTTTATATATATATATATATATATATATATATATATATATATATATATATATACTGCTTTACGAGTTGTGCTGGCTTCTTTATATATATATATATATATATAATGTTCAAAGAGGACCAGCACACCGAAGTTTTTCAATCAAAAGAGTTTTATTTTAACATCACTCATGTGTCCAACGTTTCGGCCCACATTAGGGCCTTTATCCTTGATAAAGGCCCTAATGTGGGCCGAAACGTTGGACACATGAGTGATGTTAAAATAAAACTCTTTTGATTGAAAAACTTCGGTGTGCTGGTCCTCTTTGAACATTATATACGCTGATTGACCAAGCACCCATATCTGAGCAACAAGGAAGGAGTGCAGGTACTTTGTGAATGCCTATATATATATATATATATATATATATATATATATATATATATATATATATATATATATATATATATATATATATATATATATATTATTATTATTATTATTATTATTATTATTATTATTATTATTTTTAAAAATGCTGTTGCACTCTAGGGACTTTTGCAGTAAAAAAGCTTTTGTAGAATCGACGTTTCGACCCTCAATGGGGTCTTTCTGCTGCTACTTAATTTTATGCATGTCTTAGTACAAATTAAGGAAGGTAGAAATAATGTATTTAGTAAGTTACTTGAAAAGGTTATATCTTTATGCAGATATACCTTCCACCATGTGCACAAAGATGACTGAACGAGAATTTAATATTGCTTAAATGTTTCCAACATAATCAAGCTTGCCAAAATATCACTACCCACAGTGCTCAAAAACCACATGCACATCTGGCCTCTCTAGTAAGCTTGAATGCAAAAAATAAAATAAAACCTCCAACACAATGTATGATGTAAAAGGAGGATAGTTCCTCTGTTTACTTATGCCAAATCAAATAGTTAAAACATTTCAAGGGTGTGCCCCCTTGTCCCTGATACCTAGCAGTGGGGATCTCAGTGTGACATCAGCCCACCTCCCCTCCCCTCCCCACCCACATCAGTATACCCCAGTCTTCTGGCATTCATCCTCGGTCCATCTGCCATCTTTTATTTATATACTTGCGTCGGTTTTTTCCCTCGCTGGTGATGTCAGCAATAGTAGGATCGAAGAGGGTATATAAGTAATGACAATATTACAGATTATGTTGAGGGTAGTTTAGAGTCTTATGCAGTTTGATTATTTGTTGGCCCTAGAACATACATTTAAAATTATTATAATGAATACAGCTCCCAATATGCTAACATGACACTATAATCTTATACTGATATAATATTGCTTCAAGTCTTCCATTTCTCATTTATTCAATATAAGGTTTCCTCCACATTCTCTCCACATTTTAAAATAATTTTTTTGACATTTAAAAAACTTTGTATAATATATTTTAATAAAAAAATATTTTTGTATTCCCTCAACTGTTTCTCTTCTCAAAAGTTTTCTGAGTTTTTAGAGTTGCAGAGGCCAACATATTCAACATTCTAATTTTTGTGCTTTCAGAAACCACAAATAAATATTTTCTTTAAAACACCAAATGCCATGTCATTTATTAAAAGATCTGAATATAAAAAGCATGAACACAGATTTAAAATGTTGAATAATGTGCTAAAAGTACAAAAACCTCTTAAAGTTTTTGGAAATTCCTAGTGGATGTGAAGGATGTGAAAAATTTGCAAAAAATCAAAAGACATACATTATGATTTTAAAACAGATGATTTTTCCCCCCAAAATTTCTTCATAAATAACAATCAGTTTGTAAAGATCATGTGCTACCGGGAAGCTGAATTTCCTGATATCTGCTTCATGAATCAGAAAAAAGGATCTTCAGCAGGATCTTCAGAGTTAGCTAGTCAGTGTTACCGCCAGCCAATCTTGTTTGTTTAGAAAATGCAAAGGAGAGCCTTTGATGGGTTTTTCAACATCATCCAGAAAATGTACTTAGAACCAGGATGGTGCAGACTTAGGCACTGCTCAGAATGTGGAATTTGCTTTGAGTTTTTGTTCACCTTACATCTCATCAGCATCAGTATAGCAACATTCAGCAAGTCAAGTCTTTTTGCCATATTTGCAAGGACGAGTTCCATTTTTCTAGCTTTTTGTTTTAAATTATTGTTAATATCTAAATCCTGATTGTTTGCAATTGGTAGATTAACTTTTGAAAGTTAGCACCTATGTTAGGAAATAAGGCCCGGTCTCTCCAAAAAATACAATACAGGTATGGGACCTATTATCCAGAATGCTCGGAACCTGGGGCTTTCCGGATAACAGGTCTTTCCGTAACTTGGATCTTCACACCATACGTCTACTAGAATGTAAACATGCTTCCAATAACGATTAATTATGTCTTGGTTTGGATACTGTTTTATTATTACAGAGAAAAAGGAAATCATTTTTAAAAATTTGGATTATTTGATTATAATGGAGTCTATGGAAGATGGCCTTTCCGTATATTGGAACTTTCTGGATAATGGATCCCATACCTGTATATACTGATGACAAAATGGGATATCTAACATAACGGAAACTTAAACTCTCTCTACCTCAATGGGCAGAGCTGATATCATTCCTCTGCTGCTCACTTGACATCTCTGGAGCCTGGATAAATGCAAAGGGGACAGCACCCCTTGTAAAGTGTCTTCTAATAAAGGTTATAACCTTGCACCTTTGTATTAATCCAAGGGGTGTACTGTGTTAAGAGAACTTTTTATTCTTTGAAGCATTTAAGCATCTACAGTAGGTATTTAAATACCCAGGACCCTTCACTCAGTTATTATCAAACAACTTTAGTTAACATTTTTTAATGTACACCCTATGTTTGAAACTATACTGATTAAAGTACTTTTTTCAACATTGATGTAGTTGTTCAGTTGTTTTTTTAGGGCAGTGATTAACTCCTCAATCTAAGCAGACATATCACACAACAACACAAAACATTAAGGGGCAGATTTACTAAGGGTTGAATATCGAAGGTTAATTAACCCTCGATATTCGACTAGGAACTAAAATCGTTCGACTTCGAATATCGAAGTCGAACGATTTAGTGATAATCCTACGATCGAACGATCGAAGGATTATTCGTTCGATCGAACGATTGAATCCTTCGAATCGTACGATTCGAAGGATTTTAATCCAACGATCGAAGGAATATATTACATTATTACATTCTCTTTCATTATATTCAAGTGGATGCTCACTGGTTGCTTTACTGCACTCTTGAGAATTTTTACCAAACTTAGGCATTCCTAGTAGAGATAGGTCCAATCCTTTTTATCAACCATCTATGTTGCTTGTGAACTTTCATGATTTCCTTTGAGGGGGGCTGATGTAAAAATGAGTAAATAATAATTTTCTTATATCTACCGCATCAACAGATGCTGTTGAACTATAATTATTTGAAGCAAATAACTTTAATTATTACTTATATTATTTATACAAAAGTCTTACAAAGTCTTCTCTGCCGCCAACCCCCCCGCTCAAACGCACCCCTACCTTTCTCCGATGTGTCAGCGAGACCGGGTCAGGGAGGGAAGGAAGGAGAGGGAAGCAGAGATCGGGTCTGGGCCGGCCCAGTCTGACCGTTTCAGTCTGTAATGATTACTACAAACAGTTATTGAAAATTGATTGAGAATTCTCCTCTGCTAAAATTATCAAAAAGATCTGATTTAAAGTCATGTATTCCTCTATTTTGTGCCTCTCTATAATTTAATGGGAAGGAAATGGCCTTTTTTATACTCCATTGTAACCTTGTTAGATCTAAGCTTTATGTTGAAGAACCAAAGGCATCATTAAAGTGCTTTTAATAAAGGCTTAAGCTAGGGATATCACAATGTTTCTTTAATTGAGAAACATTTTGAACTATGGAGAGACTTAATCAAATCTCCATTATGTGCCTGGGTAGGGAACTGTCTGAAATGTTTTAAGTGTTTTTATAATCTAGCCATTGAAGTTTTGTTACGTTATATGGAAACATGTATCAAGCTCCCTTGGGAGTGATGATATTTTTAAGTTACAGATATTTGGTTTATTTTAATGCTTCTCTTCTCAATTCTAATGAACTTTACTACCAGACTATTTGATCATGACTAAGCTTATGAACAATGCAAATGGAATTGCCCCCTGATGGTAAGGAATGGGGACCAGATGGCCCTTGAAAGGTGATAATTAGGAAATATAGCATATTTGAGTAGCTAGAAAGGGAGAAACTTGTTAAAGACAGTCAATCTGTTGGAAGCAAGGTTTCTTAATTGTATCCGTTTCCATTTTGAGCTGTTCTGAATAAATGCTTCCAAGAATATTGAACTTAGAACTATGAATGTACATTTTTTTTAAAAATAACGTTTGTTTTTATTGTGCTATAAATTGTATATACATTTATTTTACTTTTTAAAATTTGCTTTGTAAAATGTTGGGATTTCAACTCATGAATACATGAATATATAAGATGTAAAATATTTTAATAGTAGTTGTAGGTTAGTTACTGATAATAAAATATATCAGTAAAGCTTCAAATACATTTTACTGTTAATTGGTATTTCAGTTGGCATTTGGCCAATTTCAATATGATTTTGCAAGTTGCTTATATTAATAGTATGCATGTATTGATGTGTTTCAGTCATCAGGTGTAGAAATTGATTTATTCTAAATTACAGAGTGTGGAGATGGAGATTTTATACAAATTCACTGACAAAGCAGAGCACATTTTTAGTAGCTTCTTTTTAGCAAACAATGCGAAATGCGTTTGTAGTAGTTACCTGTGCTATATGAATAGTGAAGGATCATATTAATAATTAAAATATTTTCATGTTGATCTATAAATCTATTATTGTTGTTTTCCCTGAATACAGTTTTCCCCCTTAATACCACTGCAAGCTTCTTTGCCAAAGCACATGCCTGTTTTATACATGCCTGTTTTATATATAAATATTTGCCATCCATCATAATCAATAAGAATGGTATGCCTCTGTCTATTGAAATGCCTTTGCTGATCATAATTTGTACTTCATCTTCTCTCTTCATATCCTGGAATATATTCCTGGTCTCTTTACCTAAATGGAATGTCGCAAGGAATACAGTAGATGTATGCAGAGAGTTTAACACAGTTGTGTAGCTACTGTTTTAAAGAAGGAATTTGTACAGTATGAATATTTTGTGCACTGCTCTCTGATTCTTCTTCTGCAGCTTGGCTTTTTGTTGACAATTTTCATATATAAAAGCTACCACTGTAATTATCTTTTTCTCTCTATCTTGTAAGGGCTATGGTTCACAAAACCAGCCATGGCACTTCCAGTTGACTTGCCATTACTAGTACGGATGGTTCCCAGCTTGAAAATGCTCTAATGCGTGTTCTAAAGGTGAGGGAAATGAACCACCCTTTTATGTTAATTTTCAAAAGCAGCCACCCCTTACCTCTGTAATTCATCCTTTCTCGGGAGCCTGCAATCATAAAGCACAGTTTTAAAATTATTATTGCATTTATTTAATATTAATGTATTTAATATTATCCAACAACCATATTATGCATTTAAAAAGTAAATATAAAAATATCTTTATGGTGCACAGATTTTCTGGAGAGCAGAGGGACAAAAACAAAAAAGTTGGTAGTGCACTCCAGGGACTTAAGTATAATTGAAAATGTTTATTTAATTTTAATAATGATCATTATGCCATAATTAAATAAAAATATTCAGTTATACTTAAGTCCCTGGAGTGCGCTACGAACTTTTTTGTTTTTGTACATTTAAATCCCAGGAGCAGCCCCCGGGCAGATGAACTAAGGATTAATCGAAGGAGTGCTGATCTGTTTGGTTTATATATATATATATATATATATATATATATATATATATATATATATATACACTAATAGTTATAAAATTCCTCATACTTATGTTTTTCTTTCCCAACCCATTAGATTGCAAGCCCATATGGGCAGCGTCCTCGTTACACCTTCTGTATTCGTTTGTATATATTTTGTTAAATACACTGCGCTGGTTTGTATATTTTGTCTTCATAAAACCTCTTCTGCTCCTAAATTTAATTCCAATTTAAAGTTCTATTAAAGTGCTATTCCTATGGCTTAACACAAGGGGAGAGAAAAATGACATTTTGTCAGTTCCCATTCTGAGTATATTCCTTTGTGTGTCACTTGTACACGTGGGTTTGAATTTAAAACTCAAATGGTTTAATATAATTGCCATTGCCATTATGCTGTCTATGAGAAAATGACTTCTGGAAATTTTACACTGTGCGTTAAACTTTATGATTGAAATAATTCATGCTTGGTCAAGATGAGACAGAGTTTAGTAAAATCAAAGGAAATTTCTGAACTGATCACTGGCCTGACAAGTAGAATAATTTACGCCTGTTTTAGGTACAGTGGAAAATGATGCTTTTATGAATTCTTTATGAATTTCCCACAAGAATTGTTTTATGTGGGCCATTTGGGCTTTTTGATTTAATTTTTGCAATGTTTGGTTCTTGTATTTGCTTGTTGGGCTATGTTAAAGGAGAACAAAGAATATACTTTTGTGCCTCTCTACAATGTAAAAAAAACACTATACTCTTTGGTATCAATTCATTTATATAAAGGTCCCAATGAATAAAATTTCTCCTCTATCTTTATCCGCCATGGGTAGCATGTTGCCTTCATTTGACTCCATATCTTATGTCTGAATCTATTCGGTGCATGTACTTGTGCTGCTCCTTCTAACCCCAAACGTCCTGGAGCACAAGAAATGAAATAAAGACTGTACATGAGCAAGACTGAGGCTTGTTTCAATGCACATGATTGTGCCCAAGGTGGCGGGAGGACTCCAAAAGGAGAAAAATATTGTCATCACTCAAGTCAAAGAGGTTTGTCACAAAGGTGGACAGTATTTAACTCCTAATACAAAGAGATGCTACTCAAGGTTGTAGGCAGTCAGGCTGAATTAGTGGTAACACAATGGCCCAGTGTTTAACACTACTGAGTAAATGATGTATTATCTCTGTAAGAACACTGTGGAATATGTTAGCACTATTATCTCCAATGTTGGTAAACATGCCCTTACATCATTAAAGCATAATATTAAATAGTAGACAGTAGTAAGAACCGCAGGCTGAAGTTATATCTTATGGACTCTTAGGGAGAAAAGCAAAAGGAAGTTATTTTTACATTCACCTCTTAAAGGAAATGTAAACCCTTAAATAATGTTTTACCTAATTAAAGAAAATGTAATTCTTAGAAACACTCCAGTATGCATTAACTAAAATTCCCAGTGCTATCAGAATTAATTGGAAATGTAATTTTGATTGCTGGTGAAATGTAATTGCAATTGGAGAGGACCATCTCCTCCATTTCCTCAATTTTTTTAGACTATAAATTTGTGTCCATATTTACAGTCTAAAAAAAGCAATGGGTTTTACTATAGTGTTTCAATACTGAGAACCAGCAACGCAGAAAAAGGCAAGATAGGTTATTAATTCAATAGTGAATACATTAACAAATAACATTGAACCCACTGAAGCAGTAACATCACTAGATATTACTGGGCCCCACAGCAAATTCAGTTTAGGCCCCCAAAACATTAAGTTGACCAATTCTACCATTATATATTGAAATGACTCATTTACTGTATTAGAGCCTTACAGGACCCCATGCAACTGCAGACATTGTGCCTTGATTAACTCAGGAAATGTTTTTAGGAATACAAATCAAATGCTAAACTTTATATGTATAATATCAACAGAACAACCTGTAGCTTTTGTTAAAAAGTACTTAAAACACTGTTGCATAGCGGAGTGGTTTGTACTAAATTAGGTACATTTATGCACAATATGCCAAATGGCGCATTTATAACATTGGAGACAAACATCTCTGGTGATGTTGTCTATAGCAACCAATCAGCAATTAGATTTGAACAGTCACCTTTAAGTTAGTAAGCAAAAAATCAACAATCTGGTTCCAGTGTTAATAAATAAACTTAAAAGTGTTTCGCTTTTTTATATACCTTAAAACTTAAAAGTGTGTGTCGTGTTATATACCCATGCACAACCAATGCGCAGTATGACTTGTTACTAATCTGTGTAATGAAGAACTCTAACTGTATAACAGATACCCTGGACTGGCCCTTTTCCTGATACTACTCAGGTGGCAAACCAAGTTAAAATGTTGTTTCCAAGGTCAGATGTTTTTGAGCAGCATATAATCCCAATTAACTCTAGCAAAGGCCTTTTTGCCATCTGTTTAATTTTGTAGCAATGGGCTTCTCTTGGCTGCCACAATCAAGTTGAACAATCTGTTTGGGTTATCTTCAGACCCCTAAACAAGACAAAATCAACCTGTTCTAAATTAATTAGTGTGCCCAAATGCAAAACAACACGGCTTGTAGTACTGTTACAAACAATTTGAAGGCCCCCTATACCATCATTACTATGGTGTCTTTGTATTTTATTTTGTTATTTAATTATTTATTTATTTTGAATTCTTCCTTTGTTTCTCCTAGTCTCTCTACAACCCTTTACTGAATTTATTTGTAGTTTCAGCATTACCAAAATCCCCACTTTCCAATGGCCCTCCAATTTCAGAAAGCCTACAGAATAAGCATTTGGCTTCAACTGACTGCACTTGGGGCACAGCTAGCCACAATATCTGGTAATGGAAATTAACAGGCCTAGCTGTTAATACGCCCATTGCATATTATTATTAATATTATTCTTTATGTAAATACACTGTAGTGTAAATACATTGCAGTGGTTTAGAGACAATAGGCCCCTATTGCATTCACACACGCTATGGTTTGATTTGTCAGGAGATAATTAACATAACTGTATTTATTGGAGTTTGTAGAACATACAAACGCCTTACAGATGGCTGGAACCGAACACTAACATGCCCCAATGTTTAGGGCTCAACACCTCTGGGGGCATGGGAAAAAGCACAGAGCTGCTATACTCCACAGATTGGGATCAACTACCCTAAAGTAACACTATAATAAAAAAATTATTAAAAAACAAGTTTACTAATACGTTTACTAACTGTTAGTAGAAATAATATATTTTATAGATCAGAAAATTCCTAAAAATAGGACTTGTATCACTATACTAAACAAGATAGTATACACTCTACTGCATAGATTGCACTTTAATTTACCAAATTTAGAGAGAAATTTATTATAATTTGAGCTTGTGTTGTTTCTGAGATTGTATAGCCTTATTTTGCAATTTTTTCTTTGAACACGAAAATCAATAAACCAACCTCTCTGTGTTCCTTATTATGGGTCTGTTCAGCTGCTTCCTGTGCAATCATGTTATCATGTCATATTAAGTTGGCCTGTGAAATGGAGTTTCCCAGGGATAGAGAGACATTAAGTTATCACTGGGAAATTAGTAAATTGAATGAATAAAAATTCTGTGAATTAAGAGTTACCTTTTGTCATCACCTTATCTTTGTGAAATAGAAGGATTCAATGTATGTATAAATAAAATGAGTTTACTGATAAAATTCCAGGGTGCTTTATCTTTGTCTCTTTAACTGCTGATAATTTGTAAAGGTATGGCACAACGGCAAAGTGATTATATAAATGTGGTTATACATTATGGCATATGTATACTGCCTATAAAAAAACATTCACCCCCTTGGAGGTTTTTATGTTTTATTGTATTTAAACTTTGAATCCTAATAGGTTTCATTTTTATTTTTACACGGAACAAAATAGACTTGAAAGACAATCTCTTTTAAACGGATTACATTAAAAAAACACAAAAATACCATGCAACAAACTGGCAAATGAGGTTCATAGTTGATAAATGAATGGTATGCAATTTTGGCAGAAACAACATAAATGCAAGTTATACACTAAATGGTGGTATGTTGGGGGCATTTTTAAAGATTTGGGGATTTTAGTGAATAACAAATAGTGATGGACGAATTTCTCCCGTTTCGCCAGAAAATTAGTGAATTTCCAGCGAAATTCTGAAACGGCAAAAAATTAGCAAAACGCGAATTTTGACGCTGGCGTCAAAATATTTTTGATGCCGTTGACAATTCTGACGCCTGCGACAATTCTGACGCCCATTAAAGTCAATGGGGGGGGGTACTGTAAGAGCAGCCTTCCAACAGCTAACTGTTTACAGACTCTGGTAAGCCTTACAAACAGTAACGTAACTAGAGGGGGCGTGATGCACAGCCGGGCCCCCCCCCCCTCGTATGCAATTTTCCACCCGGATTCCAGTGGCGTGTGAGCTGCCGGGGGGCACTGAGGGGGTGCGGGCCCTGGTCCGCTCGCACCCCCTGCTCCCCCGGTAGTTCTGCCATTGCTTACAAACTTGCATCAGAATTCAACAATCAGCCATGTAGCATCAGATTATATTACAGACCAACCTCATTTTATGCTAAATAATTTGCTACAACCCCTAAGCTTGGCTTTTCAACAGCTGCTTGTTTATTGCTGCTATTGAGAAGCTGAAACGTTATGCTGGTGCAAAACGTTCAACATAATATATTGAGTATAATATATTCATATAAATTTTTAGGGTTTGGTTCCAGGGCCGGAACTAGGGGTAGGCAGAGTAGGCACGTGCCTAGGGCGCAAAGCTGGAGGGGCGCCAGGCACGCACCTTCTGTGCCCCCTAGTCCAGTCCCCATTCTGGCCGATGAGTGTAATATTTGTTTTGCGCATTTCAAGCATGCGCAATGGCAGCTTTTCGCGCATGCACAATGGCGGTCTTTTGCACATGCGCAATGGCAGCTTTTCGCGCATGCGTAATGGTGGCTTTTCGCGCATGCGCAATGGCGGCTTTTCGCGCATGCGCAATGGCGGCTTTTTGCGAATGCGCAATGGCGGCTTTTCGTGCTCGCGTATTGGGCGCTTTGCCCGGCCAGGCTGCCTAGGGCGCCTGGCCGGGTTGGCCCGGCACTGTTTGGTTCAGCCCAAAAATAAAGATTTGCCTAATAAAAGAATTCTAAACAACTTTCTAATATATATTTATCAAAAGTGTACGGTGCTTTTAATGTTAATTGTAAAAACAGTTGCCATTGACAGCAGCATTTGCTTAATTGCTGGTTGTTACTTCTTAAAGTGATACTGACACTAAAAAATGAATTTTAGCATATGAATGTACATTAAATGTTACCTATAGGTCATGTTGATCATTTGTTGCTGAGAGGTTTGTTTTTGTATATATTTGTTAGTTGAAGTTCCTAAGCCTGCTCTCTGACACTCTGACTTTGCCAACCTGACTGTCCCATCTCAGCCTGTTAGTTACAGTTTCTAATGCTAACGGACTCCTGCTGCACAAATATGGCAGCCCCCTCATACAGGAACATGGGGGATCAGACATTTAATGTAAAAGCATCATGCAAATACTTTATGGCAAAGTTAGAAGTAGCTTGCAAAGCCAATATTATAATAGATGTAAAAAAAGTTTAATTTCAGGTGTCAGTATCTCTTTAAACAATGTTGCAAAAGTCTTATCAGGCAAAAAATTATTTTTTGGGTTGACGTCTCCTTTAATATATAACGCCTTAACCAAATTAATTTCAAAAGTCACATAATTAGTAAAATGGAGCAATGCTGCTTGTAGTAAAGGGGTTTCAAGTGATTGTAGTACAAATACATGTATATCTGTAATGTACTAATGTAGAAAATCTAAGGTGGGCAAAAGGAAAATGGAGGCTGATCCGGAGTTTATACATCGCAACAAATTTGCCAGATTGTGTGAAGATGATGGGAGTATGAACTCTGGATTGGAAATTCTAGATGGGGCTGATCTCTCTAACAGCCGGGAAACTAGTTTCTCTAGTAGTGGTGGGGAGGAGAGTAGAGTCAGGCCTAGGCAGATTGTGGTTGTAGGGGACTCAATTATTAGGAAAGTGGATAGGATAATTTATTGTCCGGATCGCTACAACCGAACAGTTTGCTGTCTACCTGGTGCCGGGGTTCGGCATGTGGTTGATCGGATAGACAAATTATGTCTTAGTGCATATCAGTACTAATGACAAAATAAATGGTAGATGGAAGACCTTAAAGAGTGATTTCAGGGATCTAGGCTCTAAGATGAAGGAAAGGTCTTCCAATGTCATCTTTTCTGAAATTTTGCCAGTGCCACTTGCAAATTTAGAAAAACAGCAGGAGATTAGGGAGCTAAATGCGTGGCTCAAGTCTTGGTGTAGGAAAGAAGGATTTGGGTTCCTAGAGCACTGGGCTGATTTTTCGTTGGGGTACAACCTTTACAGTAGTGAGGGTTTTCACCTCAATGGAAGGGGGTCCTCGGTGCTAGGGTAAAGAAAGTTTGGAGGAGTTTTTAAACTAGGCATGGGGGTGGGTGGGTGAGATAAAGAATTATGGGGAAGCTAGGGTAGACGGGGCAGTGGGGTTAGTAAGGGGTCATGAGGGGGGCATACAGTTTACCAGCTAAGGAGGTCCCTCTGTTACAAGGAAAACAGAATAATACTAACTTAACATATAATTCTCCACTACGTAATGCAAATTTCAAAAGTAAAAGTAGTAACCTCCGCTGTATGCTGGCAAATGCACGGAGTTTGTCAGGTAAAATTGGAGACCTAGAATTAATTGCATGCTCTAAAAATTATGATATAATTGGTATCACTGAGACCTGGTGGGATGAAACATGGAAAAAACAGCAGGAGATTAGGGAGCTAAATGCGTGGCTCAAGTCTTGGTGTAGGAAAGAAGGATTTGGGTTCCTAGAGCACTGGGCTGATTTTTCGTTGGGGTACAACCTTTACAGTAGTGAGGGTTTTCACCTCAATGGAAGGGGGTCCTCGGTGCTAGGGTAAAGAAAGTTTGGAGGAGTTTTTAAACTAGGCATGGGGGTGGGTGGGTGAGATAAAGAATTATGGGGAAGCTAGGGTAGACGGGGCAGTGGGATTAGTAAGGGGTCATGAGGGGGGCATACAGTTTACCAGCTAAGGAGGTCCCTCTGTTACAAGGAAAACAGAATAATACTAACTTAACATATAATTCTCCACTACGTAATGCAAATTTCAAAAGTAAAAGTAGTAACATACGCTGTATGCTGGCAAATGCACGGAGTTTGTCAGGTAAAATTGGAGACCTAGAATTAATTGCATGCTCTAAAAATTATGATATAATTGGTATCACTGAGACCTGGTGGGATGAAACATGTGACTGGACTGTGAATTTAAATGGTTACACCCTTTTTAGGAGGGATAGAGGGATTAAAAAGGGTGGAGGAGTGTGTTTGTATGTAAAGCCTGAATTAAAGCCATGCGCTAAAGAAATAACAATAGCTGGCACTGGTGAGGGTGTAGAATCACTCTGGGTAGAGATTTTGACTGGGCAAAAGGTAACAAAAAGAATTATCATTGGTGTATGCTATAAACCACCTCGTATAAGTGTCGAGTATGAAGCCCAGCTACTCTTGCAGATACAAGTGGCTTCACAGCTGGGTCAAGTTGTTGCTATGGGTGACTTCAATTATCCAGACATTGACTGGGGTAATGGGGTTGCTAAGACAGAAAAAGCTAGTAGGTTTGTAAATATGCTGAATGACAACTTTTTATTCCAGCTCGTTCAAGAACCTACTAGGAATAACTCTCTTTTGGACCTTGTAATAACTAACAATACTGAACTCATCTCTAACATTCGTGTGGGTGAGCATTTAGGGAATAGTGATCATAACATGGTCTCCAGAAGCAATTCTATAAGGGAGTAACTAAAACACTAAATTTCAGACGTGCAAACTTTGACAGTATAAGGGCATCTCTGCAACATATTAAGTGGGAAATGATTTTCACAGGGTTAAACAGAACAAAAATGGGAAGTCTTTAAAATGCTGCTAAATAAATATACTTGTCAGTATATTCAACTGTAAGCAAGGAACGTCGTTGCAAAGCAAAACCTTTTGGGTTCAATAGAAGTGTTGGTGTTGAGGTGGGTAAGAAAAGACGTGCTTTTAAGGCTTTCAAGTTAGCTGGTACAGCCGAAACATTTATAAGGTACAAGGATGCCAATAAATCATGCAAAGAAGCTACAAGGCAAGCTAAAATTGATATAGAAAAGGATATTGCAGCAAGCAGTAAAAAAAATCCAAAATTATTTTTAAATATGTTAATAGTAAAAAAATTAAGCAGGACCCTTACTATCAGAGGGGAGTCAGCTGGTTAATGAAAACAAAATAAAAGTGCAGATTCTGAACTCATATTTTTCATCTGTCTACACAAATGAGGAACCAGTAAGTGAAGGTTTCCTTCTTAATAGTACCAATTCTAGTAATACAACAAATGATGCATGGTTCACACATGAAGAAATTCAAAAGAGACTAGAACATGTTAAGATTAACAAAGGTCCGGGGCCAGATGGTATTCACCCCAGGGTACTTAGCGAGCTTAGCTCTGTGATTGCCAAACGTCTTTACTTAATTTTTCAGGATTTATTTAGATCTGGCATAGTGCCGAGAGACTGGCGAATTGCTAATGTGGTGCCTCTATTCAAAAAAGGATCCCGTTCTCAACCTCAAAACTATAGGCCAGTTAGTCTGACGTCAGTGGTAACATAGTAACATAGTAACATAGTAAGTAAGGTTGAAAAAAGACACATGTCCATCGAGTTCAACCTTTTTTTTGTTTTTTTTTGTTTATTAACTACCTATCTGCCAGTTGATCCAGAGGAAGGCAAAAAACCCATCTGAAGCCTCTCCAATTTGCCTTAGAGGGGGAAAAATTCCTTCCTGACTCCAAAATGGCAATCGGACTAGTCCCTGGATCAACTTGGACTATGAGCTATTTCCCATAACCCTGTATTCCCTTACTTGCTAAAAAGCCATCCAACCCCTTCTTAAAGCTATCTAATGTATCAGCCTGTACAACTGATTCAGGGAGAGAATTCCACATCTTCACAGCTCTCACTGTAAAAAACCCCTTCCGAATATTTAGGCGGAACCTCTTTTCTTCTAATCGGAATGGGTGACCTTGTGTCAGCTGGAAAGACCTACTGGTAAATAAAGCATTAGAGAGATTGTTATATGATCCCCTTATATATTTATACATAGTCATCATATCACCCCTTAAGCGCCTCTTCTCCAGCGTGAACATCCCCAATTTGGCCAGTCTTTCCTCATAGCTAAGATTTTCAATACCTTTTACCAGCTTAGTTGCCCTTCTCTGTACCCTCTCTAATACAATAATGTCCTGTTTGAGTGATGGAGACCAAAACTATACGGCATATTCTAGATGGGGCCTTACAAGTGCTCTATACAGTGGAAGAATGACCCCCTCCTCCCGTGACTCTATGCCCCTTTTAATACAGCTCAAGACCTTATTTGCCCTTGATGCTGCTGACTGGCATTGCTTGCTACAGCCAAGTTTATCATCTACAAGGACTCCAAGGTCCTTTTCCATAATGGATTTGCCTAGTGCAGTCCCATTAAGGGTATAAGTGGCTTGGATATTTTTACATCCCAGGTGCATGACTTTACATTTATCAACATTGAATCTCATTTGCCACTTAGCTGCCCAGATTGCCAGTTGGTCAAGATCCTGTTGCAAGGATGCCACATCCTGGATGGAATTAATTGGGCTGGATAATTTTGTGTCATCTGCAAACACTGATACATTACTTACAACACCCTCCCCTAAGTCATTAATGAACAAGTTAAATAAAAGTGGACCCAATACTGAGCCCTGGGGGACCCCACTAAGAACCTTACTCCAAGTAGAGAATGTCCCATTAACAACCACCCTCTGTACCCGATCCTGTAGCCAGTTTCCTATCCATGTGCAAACGACTTCATTAAGCCCAACAGACCTTAATTTAGAAAGTTTAGAACGCTTTGGCAAAATCCAAATAGATCACATCTACTGCCCCCCCACTATCCAGAATCTTACTTACCACATCATAAAATGCAATCAAATTCGTCTGACATGACCTATCCTTCATAAAGCCATGCTGATTGTTGCTCATAATGCCATTCATTAGGACAAAATTTTGAATGTGATCCCTTAACAAGCCTTCAAATAATTTGCCCACTACAGATGTCAAGCTTACTGGCCTATAATTGCCAGGCTGAGATCATAATCCCTTTTTAAATATTGGAATAACATCATCTTTTCTCCAATCCATAGGCACCATACCAGATGACAGTGAATCTGAGAAAATCAGAAATAAGGGCTGGTCTAAAACTGAACTAAGCTCTCTTAGAACCCGGGGGTGTATGCCATCAGGCCCTGGAGCCTTGTTTACATTAATTTGTATTAAAGCTTTTTGAATCATATCCTGAGTCAGCCACTGACTAGATTGAGCTGAACCATTCGTGCAGTTATTAAGTGAGCCTGTGAACCCAGACTCCTCTATTGTATACACTGAAGAAAAGAACTGATTTAACACATTTGCCTTATCTGTATCTGTTACAACCATACTGGTCCCATTAGGAAAGCTTTTCGAAGGGTTAATAAAGGATAAGATACTGGACTTCATAGCAAATCATAATACTATGAGTTTGTGCCAGCATAGTTTTATGCATAATAGATCTTGCCAGACTAACTTAATTTCTTTTTCTGAGAAGGTAAGTAGAGGCCTCGATTCTGGGATGGCAGTGGATGTGATTTACTTAGACTTTGCTAAAGCATTTGATACAGTGCCACACAAAAGGTTACTTGTTAAATTAAGGAATGTTGGCCTGGAACATAGACTACAGTGGGTGAGTTGAGGACCAGATAGGATACCAAGACCCAAGATCCCAGGCTGAATACAGTGGGTGAGGTGAGGATCAAGTCCGGTGACAAGATACAAGACCCCAGGCTGAGAAACCCATGCCTTAGTGCTTCACCAGAGGGATAGTGCCAGTGAGAGTGGTAACTATTTCCCAAGTCTATTGTTACTGATCCATATTGATTTCTACTCTGTCTGTTGCATCTTCTAACCCCCTGGAGGGAATATTGTTGTTGGAGGCTACTCTATAACTGCCAGTGAACATCAAAGTACTGTAACCTATGATCTTGCCGGTGCTCTGTTAATAAACCAGTTATAATTTACTGCAAAGGACTTGTCTGGCTGAATCTACTGCTGCATTTATCCACACCAGGTACCGGGAGTTGCAGGGAGTTGCACGGGTACACTGGGGGTCGGGGGCACACTACAAGCAGTGTTAGCCTGGTCACACACAGCCTTAATACACAGCAAAAGTACACTCAAGGGTGTGCTACATTTGGGGGCTCGTCCGGGATCATCTTTATTGAACGCATTGCTGTGAGAGAAAAGTGTGACAGGCGCTGCAGTGCCGGACCAGAGAGGAAAAAGGCATCTTGGCCTAGCGCAGTTAGCAGCCTGAGTTCCGACCGCCCTAAATTTACTGTTGCCTGAAGGAGAGGGCTGACTGGAAAGTTGTGTGCCCACCTTTCCAGATTGGTGGGGAGAACCAATCAGGATCGTGTAAATTGGCGCCAGAGAAAGGCGCGAAACAAGTGTGAGTGACGTGGCCCTAATTGTCTGCAGTACCACCCTGTTTAGCCCAACCCCCTCTGACACCAGGAGGTGGGGTATTAGCCAATCTGACGTGCAGAATTCGGCACCAAAAGGGAGCAGGGAGGAGCCCCTGTGATACTGACGTCATGGCGGCCATTTTGCGAATGAGTGCGAGAGTAGCTGGCCAGAGGAGAAGACGTATGCAGCGAGCCTTGCAGTTGAAACTTCAACGAGCGTCAGAAGGGTCCAGTATATCTGACAGTGACCAGGGTAGCTTCCGATCTACCTCAGCAATATACCTGGGGTGGAGTGTTTGCTCAAAAGGTGAGCGACTCGGGTGATTCGGTGATGGTCCCCGTCTGCGGCCGATGTCGACGTGAAGCTTACCCAGCCTTCCACGATGTTAGGGGTCGATGTCCACATTGCCAACAAAGCTGCTGGATCGGACCTTATGTGGATGACAAGGTTCAAGGATCACCCCAGGCTGTTCTTGGACTGATCGCCCTCATGGCCAACGGAGGGTGCCAGTCAGTCCGAATCGACAGATCCAGAGGCGGCTAACCCTCACCGAGAGCTAGCAGTGAGAACCGCCCTCCTGAGATTACCGACCGTCCAGAGGAAGAGACCCCCCTGGAGGGCAGCACCCCGCATGTTCGTGCAGTGACGGAGGCCTCCGTCCCACCTGAAACAGCACCAGTTCTGCCCGCGGCTGCAGAGAGCGGTATGGTGCCAGTGCAAAGCAAGCCGGAGGAAGGGCCCAAGCAGGGGATCCACTCCAGAGGTTCCCAGGAAGTGGAGGATGCCACCCGCGAGGAACGACGCCCACCTTCCCGCCGCTCCAACCGCCCAGAGGGGGTAAGTGTCAATATCCCCAGCCGCGGCCCCCAAGAGCCACCCGTGAGGGAAGGACCCCCCCCCATACCCCGAGGCTAGCAGCAAAGAGGGATGGGCCCGCAAGGGAGCAGATATGCCCAGCAGAGGGGTCACTCAGGGTGTATCAAGCGGCAAGAAGGGAACAGTGGATGAGGTGGAAGATGATGGAGCCACCGACAGGCCTCTGTTCAAATTGCCCCATAGTTTCTGGGCCCCTAAGAAAATTACCCGGGCTGAAGAGAAACACTTCTGGGTAGTACCCGGCCGAGCCAATCCTGAGATTTTCTGCAGGGTTTCCCGGGTACAGCAGGTCATAAACTTCTGTGTGTACAGGAAATGGGGGTATTATATGCCCTACGCACCGCTGTGGGTTTACGAGCAGGTGGAGGAAAATCTAGATGAGTGGGTGGTGGAGGAGATTGTGGCGAAAGAGAAGACAATCGGAAATACTCTTTCCCACCCTGATCAAGCCAGGCGTGCAGCTGCCTGGAGCTTTGTGCGGTCCCTGGAGAATGAGTGGTGGTGGGGACGCACTATTTTGCGCCATGCTGTCCACAGCTGTGGGAAGAAAAACCCTACTGATGTTTCCGTTCCAGAAGGGGGCACTGTGGAGAAGCCGCACCCCAAATATTATATCAGTTACGAGGACACTAAGATGCGGTTCACCTACATGATTTAAGCCGGCATCTGTGGGACTTATCATTTGTAGCCTCGTGCTAGGAGTCACACCCAGGAGGGTGCTGTTTTCTGTTGTGGGGGGCAGGGTGAAGTAACCACCCCCAGTAAAAAAAGTTAAAGTTGACCACTGGAGGTCTTTTGTTGCATTTTTATTTTTTTCCCAAGTGACTTCAAGGAATGGAGTTTTATTTTTGTTATTCATCTCTGGTTTGAGACACTTCAAGTTGGGGAGGCTTCCCCTGGAGTCAGGACACATAAAGAACAGAGACTCAGGTTTGACCTGCAGCATGACTGAAACCATGTTGGACTCTGTAGTGGGTTCTTTATTTTTAGCCACTCTCGGGGTGAATCGCACCCACCTGGAAGGAGGACTTTGGCAAACAACCCAGAGACTGTAAATAGTTAAGGGACACTTGTCCCAAAATCCCAATTCCCTTTTTCCCTCCTAAGTGCATAAATAAAAGAAATGTGAATACATGATTTAAGTACAGTGTTGGTAATAGTAGGGTTAATCCCGAGGTAATAGGATTTAGGGCCACGGCCGTGGACCCAGTATGAGGTTGCATTTTAAGTATTGATACAGTGCTCAGGAAAAATGCATGTTTGCAATATTTTGTTTACAGGATCCATTGTACCATGGGCAGTCCTCTGGAGAGGCTGTTGAAGCGTGATGTACAAATAGTAAATGTTATTTAAAATGTGATTTATTGTGCACTTGAGAGTAACTGTTTAGTTTGTCAACGAGGACGTTGACGTTTCTAAGTGGGGGGAGAATGTAGAGACCCTGAGATTTGGGGTAAAATACTCAGGCAGTTCCCCTTTAGGATTTGGACACCTAGGGGTTCTTTAGTTAAGTTAGGCAGCTATGTCCCTAGTGGGGTCCACACTAGTACCTGGGGATTGTCCACTAGATGGCACTGTTTGATAATATAAAAGGGTTTAGCACCATGCGGTCTGGGTCTGTCCTGGGACTTTGCCTCAGTGTGAGGTACTACAGGTCCAGGTCTGCCGGAAAAGTTAGTGAAGCGTGAGATAGGGATAGTACTACAGTAATAGTCGCTCTAGGAGTGAAAGTTAGCCCAGGGTAGCTAAAGAGCAGACGTGGCTCCAACGAGGAGAAATAGTGGGGTTAGGACCCCGTGGAATTTGAACCACTAGTGCAGGGACTACAGTGGGTGAGTTGAGGACCAGATAGGATACCAAGACCCAAGATCCCAGGCTGAATACAGTGGGTAAGGTGAGGATCAAGTCCGGTGCCAAGATACAAGACCCCAGGCTGAGAAACCCATGCCTTAGTGCTTCACCAGAGGGATAGTGCCAGTGAGAGTGGTAACTATTTCCCAAGTCTATTGTTACTGATCCATATTGATTTCTACTCTGTCTGTTGCATCTTCTACCCCCCTGGAGGGAATATTGTTGTTGGAGGCTACTCTATAACTGCCAGTGAACATCAAAGTACTGTAACCTATGATCTTGCCGGTGCTCTGTTAATAAACCAGTTATAATTTACTGCAAAGGACTTGTCTGGCTGAATCTACTGCTGCATTTATCCACACCAGGTACCGGGAGTTGCAGGGAGTTGCCCGGGTACACTGGGGGGTCGGGGGCACACTAATAGCAGTGTTAGCCTGGTCACATACAGCCTCAATACACAGCAAAAGTACACTCACGGGTGTGCTACAATAGTATTTGTACCTGGATAGAGAACTGGCTAAAAGATAGACTACAAAGTGTGGTGGTAAATGGAACATTTTCTAATTGGACCAGTGTTGTTAGTGGAGTACCGCAGGGCTCTGTACTAGGTCCCTTTCTTTTCAACTTGTTTATTAATGACCTGAAGGTGGGCATTGAAAGCACTGTTTCTATTTTTGCAGATGATACTAAATTGTGCAGAACTATAGGTTCCATGCAGGATGCTGCCACTTTGCAGAGTGATTTATCTAAATTGGAAAACTGGGCAGCAAACTGGAAAATGAGGTTCAATGTTGATAAATGCAAGGTTATGCACTTTGGCAAAAATAATATAAATGTAAGTTATACACTAAATGGCAGTGTGTTGGGGGTTTCCTTAAATGAGAAGGATTTTCGGGTCTTTGTAGATAACACGTTGTCTAATTCTGGGCAAAGTCATTCTGTGGCTGCTAAAGCAAATAAAGTTCTGTCTTGCATAAAAAAGGGCATTAACTCAAGGGATTAAAATATAATTATGACTCTTTATAGGTCCCTGGTAAGGCCTCATCTGGAGTATGCAGTGCAGTTTTGGGCTCCAGTCCTTAAGAAGGATATACATGAGCAATTGGTTAGAGGGATGGAAGACTTAAATTATGAGGGTAGACTGTCAAGGTTGGGGTTGTTTTCTCTGGAAAAAAGGCGCTTGCGAGGGGACATGATTACACTTTACAAGTACATTAGAGGACATTAAAGACAAATAGCAGGGGACCTTTTTACCCATAAAGTGGATCACCGTACCAGAGGCCACCCCTTTAGACTAGAAGAAAAGAACTTTCGGGACCTTTTTACCCATAAAGTGGATCACCGTACCAGAGGCCACTCCTTTAGACTAGAAGAAAAGAACTTTCATTTGAAGCAACGTAGGGGGTTCTTCTCAGTCAGGACAGTGAGGTTGTGGAATGCACTGCCGGGTGATGTTGTGATGGCTGATTCAGTTAATGCCTTGGATGATTTTTTGGACAGACATAATATCAAAGGCTATTGTGATACTAAGCTCTATAGTTAGTATAGGTATGGGTATATAGAATTTAATTAAAAGTAGGGAGGGGTGTGTGTATGTTTGGTGGGTTTTCATTTGGAGGGGTTGAACTTGATGGACCCAATTTAACTATGTAACTAACTATGTAACTATGTACTACTTCTTATGAGTGAAATAACACTCCAAGTTATTCTATGAAAGGTGATTGAAAAGCACAAGTCATGGGGGATAAAATAATATATCCAAGTCATGGAATATCCCTTGGAGTACTGCTTAATCAGTCATTCTAAAAAGAGTGTGGCATAGCTCTTAATCTGCAAAAACCGTCCCTTCACCAAAAGTAAGTGACCCTGCAAGGAAGGAGACTAGTGAGAGAGGCTAGTAAGACACCTATAATAACTCTGAAAGAGTTACAAGCATCAGTGGCTGAGATAGGAGAGGCTGTACATACAACTGTTGCCCAGGAGTTTCACCAGACTCCGCTTTATGACAAAAAAGCTATAGTTATATAAAACTCATATTGTTTTCCATAAGTCACCCACTAACTCCTAGTTGGGGCCATAGCTGCCCATGCTAGTTACCTAGCTCTCTTACTTTCTAGAGCGTACTGTTTACAACTAGGCCTCTCACTATCTAGGCTCAGTAGCTCTTCCAAGAAATGACTATACTGCTGCAGAGCCTGCTGCTCATCTCTCTTTCCATTACACATCTCTGATCTCACTTCCAGAAACCTTCCCTTTATTAACTTCCTATTCTCCACCCACTGGGGCCTTTCCTTACAACTGTTATCCTCCCCTAGTGGCAAACCTAAAAATATGTATTAACCTTTACTTAAACATTTAATGTATATTAAACATCAACATTGTATCCTATTACATTCATACACGTTTCATGAATAATTTGTAAATATCCATAGAAATGGTACATAGTGATGTATAATGTGTGTTGACTCCATTCAGTAACAGTATTTGCATCCAAAATTGCTCCTTGCACTTCCTTATAGTTGGACACTGCAAAAGTAAGTATGCCTTCCTGTTTCTTAAATCAGTTGCACCTGCAAAGTAGAGTGGAAAAGCAGAACAAATAAGCTGGTCTTTTCACTCTACTGTGCACGCATTGGCCCTGGGATTTTGAAGAAAGAATAAGTCGAAGAAGAGGATCACTCTGCCGAGCACTCTGACAAGAAACCCAAACTGGGGCAGTTTTCTGCTAACAGGAGCACAGGCCCAATGTGACTTTCCTTTCGTGCAGAGTGCTGGAAATGAGGCAATCATCAAAAATTCTGGACATAATTATGTCTATCGAAACACACACACACAATATACATTTATAACTGATGTTGATAATGGCACCCAAAAGCAATTATTGAATTTGAACAATACAGTTATATGTGGGCTTTGAACTAGTCTTAAGAATCCCAACTCCAACATATCTTTTTTTAAATTTCGGAATGTTTTTGAAGATTATCTTTTTGTGTGTGCAAATGTGAGTATATAAGTTATATCACATGTTTCTTGACATCTGTCTGTCCAACACATCATTATAAAACCAAGTCTATTGATATGACCTTGATCGTCCTTTTGCTGCTTTATAGCCTATAGCCTTCTGGAAATATGTTACTCTAGAAGTTGATGGAGGGATTAACTTCAGAACAACTACAAGGGCTTTGGTGAATTTGGGCACAGTAAGGTTCAGTTCATCCAACGGGCATCCAGTTGTGTTGAAGTAAAGGCTCGTGCAGATCAAGTTCTTCCACTCCCATCTTGGCAAACCAGTTTTGTTAGGTCCTTGCTTTGTGAATTATTGTGCTGAATAATGAAAGGGAACTGTCAAAAATACAATTTTATGCTGTAATGGAAGGGTCTGTAGGCTTTAATAAAAAACCCTTCAGAACAATATTCCTCCTCTACCAAACTTTACAATTGGTGTTATACATTTAGTCAGACAGCTTTCTCCTTACATCCACCAACCCTGACTCATCAGACTGCCAGATGGTGAATCTTGTGCCAGGACTTGTCATCTGTACACTTTTTCAGGCTCCTATAACCTGACAACTGCTGCTACTAGGGGTTGTCAGGTAATTGCAATATAAATTAACTGAGGGCTGTTATGGGTGCTTTATTACTGCGTCTTTGGGCTACTTTAAAAATTGGCACATACAGTGCCAGGAATAGCTCCTTGTGCCAGTATCCTATATAAATGTGGGTATATGTATGAAATCATTGTTGACATTGTCCTGAAAATGTGTTAGAACACCTCTTCTGTTTTTTGAGCTGAGAAAATATTAGGACTTATTTTAAACATGATATAAAAAAAATTCAGTAGCCACCATACAACCAGTATGTCTTTTCTGCTTTGCCATTTTTATATTTTAGACACCTTACAATTCAGGTCCCCACAGTCTCACATGTATTCCCCTTGTTTGTCTGAGGCTTTCACACATTTGTAAATATGTATTTTCTCTTCTCAGATGCCCATATTACTATTCTGTTCCTGCACAGTATTTTTTGCACTCTTTGTGTGTTTTCAGTTTAGCAGTGTCATCAGCTTTAATAACTAAATGAGCCAAGAGTCCCACCAGAGGCTGAACATGTGCAGCAGGTCCAACACTGACACTGCTGCTAATTAGACAGGTAGACATGCTGTGGATGCACTAGACTGAATTCTACGAATAGTTTCCACTGAACACAGCTTCATGTTTATCAGCTGGCTGCCTCTTGAGTAGGCAAATCGAATGTACGCTCAGTTTGGCAATGAAACAAGTAAATATGGCAAGAGAGATGACTTCAGAGACATGTCTTTGTAACCTGAATAATATGGGTGGATGGTTTTTTAACCTTTATGGTATTGATCTACATCCAGCAGACCCTATGATAAATTATATATTTGAGTATAATAACATTCAAGTTTAAGGCTAAAAATGAATATTGAAATGCTGCAAATATAACAATGCCCAAGTTTCCCTTATTGTAAAAGTGGCATAGAAGTGTTTAGTTGGACATAAAGAGCATGCTATTTATTTCTGTAGCACACATTACACATCATCAAATAACGTTATTGTCATTTCAAACAAAACACTTCTATTTCATAATAGATGAAAACAGCATACATGCCTTTGAAAGGCTGAAAATCTTTAAATGTTCAATTTAAAGGATTACTCACTCTGTATCAATTGAATAATCTCAAAATTAGAAACTGCAAGATACCACAGCTGCGGGGCAATTCACTCTTCAGAATGATAACGTCAGCAATATGCATTCGCCTGAAAATCAAAACAATGATAATATCATGATATGCCTAATTGGAGTTTCCTGTATGCTTGGTCATAGCATTTAACAATCTTTTTATTTTTTTTGTTAATTTAAATCAATGATGTCCAACCTGAATCTCTATAGCTATTGAGATAATAAGATCTAGCATCTCTAGGTTGAATATCAATGTTGAAAATTGTAGTTCAACAGCTGATCTGCATAAAAGGGATGCAGGGATTTTATTCCAACAGTGTAGTGAATTTCCTTGCATTTATATATGTAAATGTTTTTATTAGTTAATATATAATACAGGCATGGGACCTATTATCCAGCATATCTGGGACCTGGGGTTTTCCAGATAAGGCATCTTTCGGTAATTTCGTTATTCACTCCTTAATGTTACTAAAAAATAATTTACACATTATTAAAACTCAATTGGATTGTTTTGCCTCCAATAAGGAATTAATTAGGGATTAATTAATTTAATCCCTAATTTTGGATTCGGCCGAACCTCCACATTCCTTCTCGAAAGATTCGGGCGAATACCGAACAGAATCCAAATTCTAATTTGCATATGCAAATTAGGGGTGGGAAGGGGAAACATTTTTTACTTCCTGTTTTGTGACAAAAAGTCACACGATTTCCCTGCCCGCCCCTAATTTGCATATATAGGCCGATTCCGAATCCTGCTGAAAAAGGCCGAATCCTGGCACTGTTTTATTATTACAGAGAAAAAGGAAATCATTTTTAAGAATTTACATTTTTTGATTAAAATTGAGTCTGTGGGAGATGGCCTTTCCGTAATTCGGAGATTTCTGGATAATGGATTCTATACCTGTTATTCTTTGTTTATGTTATGCCTTTAAAGCACTGTGTCATTCTGGGGCTTTATAAAATAATTAATTTTTGAAATGAAAGATAGAATGGGAGGTAGAGTGAGCAAACAACTACCTCCGTTAGTAACAAGATAGAAGAGATGACTAAGCTATCATTTAAAAATGATATATCTGCCTTAAAGTGACACTAAAAAAGTACTCTTTAAAATATTAATGTACAATAAAAGTTACCTATAGGTCATGTTTACTGTTTTTCGGTGACAGAGCTGCTTTTGTAAGTAATTGTTACTTGAAGTTCCTTCAAAACCTGACTGTTTTGCCAACCTGACTGTCCCATCTCAGCCCATCAGCTAGAGTTTCTAACGGACTGCTGCTGCACAAATATGGCAGCCCCTTCATAGAAGCATGGGGAATCAGAGAGGTAATGTAAAAGCATTGGGCAAATACATTTATGGAAAAATTACAATTACAAGACAATGTTATGATGAATAAATTTTTTTTTTTTATTTCAGGTGTCAGTATCTCTTTTAGGGGCAGATTTATCAAGGGTCGAATTTCGAATTTGTACAACTTTGAAATTCGTATTCAAAAAGACCAACCGAAATTAAATGCAATTTTTTTTGGCCGAATAGCTCTGTTTTCAATTGAATGAGAATCATACGAATCAAAGTAACAACGCATTGGATCAAATTCGATCCGAAATAGGTTCTAGGAGGTTCCCCATATGCTAAAACAGCAATTCTTCAGGTTTTAGATGGCGAATGGTCGAAGTTGATTTTTTTAAGAGACAGTACATGATAAGTTTTAAAATTCAAATTTTAAATTTTGTTTCAAATTCCCTAGTCGAAGTGCACAAAAATTAGCTCGAAATTCGAATTTTCACTTCGAGCTTTGATAAATCTGCCCCTAAGTGTCAAGAATTTATACCCAACATGTTTTACTTCACAACTAATCACTTATCTCTTTAGATAGAACACCTTTATTTTATTCTAAAAGGATTCCTGGGCTTGTGTAGTGTAATGTAGTTGCTGCAGCATATACGTCCATTATATTTTAACTTCGTGCCGTATGCAAATTAGGCATCGATAGCGTAACTTCGCTTTGCCTGACGAAGTAACGATAGCGCAACTTCGCTACTGTTCGCTGGCAAAACTATGCCTTGCGAAGTGCAGTGAAGTGCGGCGAATCTGTCGATGGCGCAACTTCGGACCTTAGTGAATTTGCCCCTTAAGAATATCAAGCAAATACGCTATTCCCCAAACCTTACCAAAATTTGTCCTCATCCACTTGTAGGGACCATCTTGGACCCAAAATTATGAAATTCTGCCACCTCTATGCAATTATATCCCAGATATGCAAATAGCTGCTCTTTTTTTTTTTTTACTGATATGTGCATTGATTATTGTATTGCTCACCTCCAGTGAGGATTTTTGGATAGGAAAAATATGTTTTGTGTCCTTTAGCCTCAGATGGATTTATGGCCTAGAAAATGTCCTAGGTAAACGTTCAAATTATATGTTAATATATGCCAAGAATGTCTAACATTATTTCCTCCTGTTAATTTGAAAATCCCTGTTAAAAGTTTTCTGATGTTGAGGTACTCACCGTTCCTTTATTGCTACGAGTTTTATCTTCTACTCTGTTTACCATGGACTACCTATATGACAGAATATGTAAGGGTTTCTTATGGAAAAAAACTCAGTTCAGGATTTGTTTTAGCCCTTTTCATCTAGGCATTAGCGGGGGAATGTAATAAAAATCGTTAACGGAAAAACTATTCGCAGTGCGAATTTAATATAGCTTTTGCGAGCCCGGAAACTGTTTAGCGACCACTTCCGACGTGAAAGACCGTTTGCGAATGTTATAGTTTGCACCAATGCGCAGTCAATGTAATAAAACTTCTTACTGAAAAAGTCGTTATGTTTGCTCCAAAAGATTACGACACCTTCAAGCACTTCTTATGAGTGCGCAATTAAAATTCACAATGCGCAATTAAAATTCGCAATGCAATAACAGTTTAAGGAACAATATTACATTGCGAGATGTGGATTTTTAGTCTTATTGGTGCGAATTGTTTTGCTCTTTGCAACTTTTATTACATTCCCCTGAATATGTCATTAATAAGGGGCTGATTCACTAAGGGTCGAATATCGAGGGTTAATTAACCCTCGATATTCGACTGGGAATTGAAATCCTTCGACTTCGAATATCGAAGTCGAAGGATTTAGCGCAAATAGTGCGATCGTACGATCGAAGGATTATTCCTTCGATCGAACGATTAAATCCTTCGAATCGAACGATTCTTCGATCAAAAAAAGTTAGGCAAGCCTATGGGGACCTTCCCCATAGGCTAACATTGACTTCGGTAGCTTTTAGATGGTGAACTAGGGGGTCGAAGTTTTTTTTAAAGAGACAGTACTTCGACTATCGAATGGTCGAATAGTCGAACGATTTTTAGTTATTTTCGAAGTCGTAGTCGAAGGTCGAAGTAGCCCATTCGATGGTCGAAGTAGCCCAAAACAAAACTTCGAAATTCGAAGTTTTTACCTTCGAATCCTTCACTCGAAGTTAGTGAATCAGCCCCTTAGTGTCCCCCTCAAAATGTCCAGATACAGGATCTGTATTCTGTAGAGCTACTTTGGAAGCAGTATTCTCTATATGATCTACAGGACAGCTACCTATGCAGGTACAGCAAATGGAATGGTCTGTGTAAAGGCTAGAAAACGCAAAACTTAAAGTAATCCGAATATAATTAAATACTGCACAGTGCTACACGCATTTAAGCAAATGGTTAATACTGTATAACCCTTTCTAACTGAATTCTTACTTCATTCATAATGTATACTGGGCCAGTGAATGCCTAGGATTATAAACATTGGAACCACGTGAAGGAGTTATTTATTTAGGACTTTGTGGAGTACAGTAATGTTGCTCTGGCTGAAGTCAACAAAACCAGTTGCAGAAATACAACCTAGTCTCTTAGTGGTGCTTGAAATAGAGCTGTAAATGTATCATTTAGATTTAGAATTTTCAAAGAAAAACAAAGTTATTTAAAAGGATTTCAGGGAATTGCAGAGTTCACACATTAAAAAAAAGACAGCTTGGAATTCCTTAAGTGTTAAAGAAGTGGGAAGATAATAGATCCATTTAACAACCCTGGTTTGCTTGATGTATGAAGGTGGATTGATGAGTAATTCCCATAACATTTTTCTGGTGGTTTAATACATAGCATCATTACCAAAAGAAAAGACCAAAAGAATTGCAGAGGACAAGGCGCTGAGACACTTTTTTCCTTTTGCTTTTTAAGGAAGCTTGTCTTTGATGAGATATAGCTGCAGGCTATCGTTTTACATTTTATGTCAGCTACCTTTGTAAGAGGCTCATTATTGATGCCGAGTTCTGTTTTAATTCACACTTCTCTGCTAATCAATTACAGCGTTTATCCATTAATCAGGTATTTTGACAGGGTCAATAACTGCTTTTCACAATTGTGATCTTCTTGCATGTTACTCCGTAAATAATAACAGTCAATAGACTAGATGAGAAAAGCATCTTTTTTTCCCAGGCTCTTTTGCAAAAGGAAAAAGAACTGGAAGTAAGTTAAGCTATTTATGTATTTTTTTGGGGGAGAAGTTCAAGACTTCTATATAGAAGAAGGTGTGCAGAAATAGGAAATAATATAGTGTTTTAATTAATATTTAATACAATTGTTCTATGTTAAAAGGACACTAGTGCATGAAAAAAAGCAAATATTAAAGGGCATTTTTCTGTCTTCCTTTTTTTTTTTAGAGTGTGCAGGTATGATTGATACAGTACAATCTATTTGCAGTTCTAATAAAAGTTGAAAACATGTGTGGTTTTCATATAAAACTATTTCACCTAAGAGCATCATGGCCCTCTATATTTGAATTACAACTACGTGTTGGAAAGGTTTTCCTTTTTATTTGTCTGTGTTTTACTTAGTCTCATGTTAGTGAATGGTGAGAAATGTCCGTAATCAAGTAATATTTTATCTCTGCCACATTTCCTGCTGAATCACTAACAAAGTAAAGCCTCGGAGAAATTATATTCTTTTATTTTGGCCAGTGGTGTAGATGACAGAGGGCAAAATTCTAATTTGCAGTGTAAAGCCTTTGTGGGGTCACCCACTGTACATAGGTTGATAGTAACAGGTTTCAATTATCTTTCTATGATGGCTGTACCAACATCTAATTGTTTCTCATCAAGTGCAGAAAGAAAAGGCAGTTCTTCTGTAGATTTTTCAATTCTTCCACATGTCACTTAGCTGTCTTCTCCATTGTCTGAGGTCCTTTCTCTCATCCCTTTCGTAGCAATGAGTTGTGTCATTCCCTCATGATCAGCACTTTTGTTTTCTTTGTTTTTTTAGTACCTCAGAAGTCCATCTTTCCTTTCATCTCCTTCCCATTCATGCATAAGGGAACAGTTGTGCTCTGTTGTGGGGATGTTCCACTGGATTTCAAACAGTAGGGTTTCTTTTCATGCTCCTCTGAGTAGTACAATGGAACTGAATGTCTGTTGCACAATCCAAACACTAATATGCCTGGTTATTTTGTTTCTAAGAAGTCAATAAAACCTCTAAATTTAGACTTTTGGCTTGCTATTTAATGTTTAGCCATAAATCTGTTTGTTTCAGGTTGTGCAGTAAAATCCTCAGCATTAAAATCAGGCATTAAGTTAACATGCAGTTAGTGCTGGCAGAAGACTATTTTCACACAAAAGGACTTGGCACTCCTCAGCAGTCATGATAAGAGTGTGAAGTCTCAGCCAGATCTAATTAATGTGGAGTGTGTGTGCTAGGAATTGGGGGGTGTCTGTGATCTTGGATTTGCTTTAGCAAAAGTTTTTACCTTGTGCAGTCAATGAAAACTGAATATATTAAGTTTAGACTTTACATTTACAATTTTGTGCCAGGCCTTTTCTCTTGTGAAGTATTATACTAACAAAAAAACTAAAGTGTTAAGTCTAATATTGTTGTGGTAAGAGCATTCTCATAAAACATCTTTATTCGATCATAAAGAAAATATAAATGGAACAATTGGCACATATATACCTTTCTTAGAAGGTATTGATGTATTTAGAGTAATCATTTTTTTCTGCTTGCTTTTAGGTTCGAAATGGAAATTGTCATAACATGCAATAAACATGCACCTAAACTGTAATGAATACCTAATGTTACTTTTTTAACCTATATGATTTATTCATACTTTATTATTTTTCTATCACTTTTGAGATTTAAAAAAATGATTTATTTCTTCCCGCACTCAGCCACAGATGTGATCCTACGGATGGATCATGGAACAAATAAATCATTAAATAAAAAAAAGAAGATAAACGGTTATTGAAAAATGAAGTTCTAAAAGTAAACAGTAAATATTATGGGGGTCTCATGCTGACAAACTCATTGATAATAAGGGGCAGATTTATCAAAGGTCGAAGTGAAAATTCGAAGTAAAATTTATTTTTCGAATTTTGAGCTATATTTTGTGTACTTCAACTAAGGAATAGTCCAAATTCGATTTAAATTTGAAAAAAATTAGAAAATTGAAATTTATCAGGTACTGTCAACATGACTTTGACCATTCCCCATCTAAAACCTGCCGAATTGCTGTTTAACCTATGGAGGACTTCCTAGAACACATTTGGGCGCCCATTTACTAAAGCGCGTTAAAAACATTCGCACAATATATAGACAGAATTTTCGCCAAATATGTTATTGCCAGTTTACTAACCTGCGGTAAATATAAATTTGCAAATTTTGTTGTGGAAGAATAATTGTTTGGAATTCAAACGGGCAGCACTCCATAAAATAAAAGCCTTTATTTTTCACATGCAGGGCAACAGCAGAGCAACGTTTCGAGCCGCCTGGCTCTTTATCAAGCTTGATAAAGAGCCAGGCGGCTCGAAACGTTGCTCTGCTTTTGCCCTGCATGTGAAAAATAAAGGCTTTTATTTTATGGAGTGCTGCCCGTTTGAATTCCTAACAAATATCGTATTCGTGTGGAAGGACACGTGGGAAAAGTGCACCCGTGAACAAAGTTGCAGACAAGTGAGTGCGACCTAATTGATTTCATTTGAAGAATAATTGTTTGCCAGTTATCGCATTCGCTGAAAATAACGCTATGTACACATTAACGCCTGGTTTACTAAACAGCGAAATGTGCTAAAGACAAAATTAACGCCAGAATATTCATAAAATTTTACCACCTATGTAGTGGCGTAAAAGTATTTTCCCCCCAGAAAATTCTCAAGGGGCAGGAAATATCCCATAATACTGTTTTTTTTACCCATCATTCTTTGCTGACAGGAGACAGATCTGTAGCTATTGCTGACAGGATGTTTTGGCTTCTGCTTCTATCTGTGTAACAGCAGCAGTTTCAGCTCAGAGGTGTATTATTGGCAGCGGCATCACAGTCCAAGGATTCGTCAGCCTCTACAGAGCTTTTTTGGTTTCATTGTGATTGGCTACATTAAACTGTGCATTTATATGAAGCAAAGAGATTGACTGGTATGATTTCTTGTTCATATGATTCTATTGGCAGAAGGGTTTATATGATGCAGACATGTTTGATTGGTGTTACTCTGGTGATGTTGTTGGATGGTATAATCATCAGTCAATAAAGTTTGTACGTTTTGAAGGTGCATTTCTGGCCATAAATGTCACAGTGAAAATTGCCATAATAACCGCCATAAAACAAGACTGTTTTATAGCATCAATATTCTCAAAAACATAATTTGTCGCCAGAAAATTCGCAACTAGCTAAAATTACCGTTAATGTAAGCTGGTTCGTTAACGTAGTTACCGCAAGTGATTGCAATGACTTCTGAGTGCATCGCTGTTTAGTAACAAAATATTCTCAGCGATAACATGCAGAAACTTAAAGTGAAATTTACCGCACTTTAGTAAACAGACCCCTTGGAGTCAGTTTTTTAAAAAAAAAAAAAAAATTTGAATCGAATTCGTTTGAATACGATGTTACTTCGATTCATACGATTAGATGAAAAATGACCAATTGTACGAAAATTACCTATTCACCCGCAATAAAAAATTATTTTTTTTTATACATTTTGGTTGGTCTTTTTTTATTCGAATTTCGAAGTAATGGGAGTTCAAAAAAACTCCCATTACTTCGAAATTCGACCCTTGATAAATCTGCCCCTAAATGCAATAAGTTATATAATTTGTGATTTTAAATTGGTAAGAACATGTTAAATACATGGCTGATCATCTTCCAATCAACTAACTGTTCAAATTCATAAAATATTGTACAGACCAATTCATAAAATATTGTACAGACCAATTCATTAACAGTTTCTTATATATAAATACAGTAAAAGGTAAATGTACCTCATGGACATTTGACTGCACTTACTGCCTCTGCCTTTTTCTTCCTATTATTCACCCACCTGTTTTGCAAATATAGCTACTGCACCTGTATGTTACTTTTTATTTACCTAGGGAAAATTAGAATATTCTCCCTTTACCCTTTAATTTTATCCTAGGGTATTGCAGTACCATGAGCACTACTATCTGTTTAATATGGCTCTCTGTATTTTAACAAGTAACTTAAAGTAGACCCATCCAAAATGTACCAATGGTTCATATGATTTTAGTTGCTTGATCATGATCCATATTATATTCAGAATATAATTATTCTATAGGTGCCTCTATGTTTTATCTTTTTTCTTTTCTAGTCACTGTATACTGTAGACCTACATACTTTACTGAAGCTGGCCATACACCGGCAGTCTTAAGATGTTGATTTGGCCCCTTCAAACCTAGATACCAGTGTACGGGCAGCAATTATAATACAATCATGAGAAAGGTTTACATGTACGAGCAGCATTAGGAGACAATTTTTGACATTCTAATTTGAGGTTTTACCTCAATTAAAAAATTTTTGGCGCATAAACTACAATTGATGTAATAGTGCTTGAAAACAGCGTCAATTCAGGGTCAGGAGGGAAAAAAACTTGGCTCTTAAAGTTACCAAAAGTAGCTTTTTGCTGCCCCTAGTAACTTACTTGTTCTGGTAACTTGTTCGGCGCTGCCTCTTGAAGTGAGTTTTTTCAACTTTCAAAGGCTGTTAAAACAAAATTCCTCCAATTTTTTAATAATAAACTGGGGCTGGCTGAGCCTTATTATAAGACTGTAGTAGTTAAACAATGTGTTCCTATTTAGTCCTAAAAAATCTAACCTGTGCCATATTAAAAGACAAGGAAATGTGAATTTATTGTTGGGTTCTAAAATGTAAGGACATTGGCAGTGAATGTAAACACTAAGTTTTTTCCTGGGTCAGTGCTCGTTTTAGGGGGGAAAAAAAGACTAGCCTAGAAAAAAAAACTTTTTTGTTATATGTCATTCCAGCAGGAAAATATAATATATATAGATATAGATATATATATATATATATATATATATATATATATATATATATATATATATATATATATATATATATATATATATATATATACAGTATATATATATATATATATATATATATATATATATATATATATATATATATATATATATATATAGGTCAGCATCATGCAAAAACATAGATTTTTAGACGTTCAGTAAAAGATGTGTAAGGGGCAGCTGCTACAGACTAGAACATTAGCTAGATTCCTCCTACATTTGCATTTTTGTCACTTGTTGAGAATACAAAAAAGTAAATTCATTACATTCCAGCTGTGAGCGTGCAATGAATCGGTGTACATAGGCAATCAAGACATACTTAACAAAACAAATCTTTCCACAGGCAATAAAAATCTCAACAGCTATTTATTTCCATGAGGTTTACAATTGGCTGTTTGGAGTACTGGCCTGTAGATGTTCTAAAACAGTCTTCCACACTAAAATGTTTTAATGTGATTAATATGTCTTTTTTTATTTGGACTTGATTGTACTATTTGTATTTTAATGACAGCAGAGTAAACATATTAGAGAAAACATATAGTAAATATACTGGAGAAAACATATTGCAAGAAAATCTAGAATTCCTCAGAGACTCATTCCATTCGGTAACTGCCTAGACGGCACCCTTCATTAAGTATATCCAACTCCAACTGTGATTTAGATGGCACAAATAGACTACCCCTTTTATGCTACCAATGCAGACCTAACTGTGTGTTCCAAAGTTTGGTAAATCTATGGTACGGACAGAAAAACAAATCTGGCTTTTTACATAAAAAGGGGGGGTTGCTGTGGTGAAAAACAGATTTTTTTTTAAAGCTTCAAATGAGATACTTTGAATTTACAGGTAGTTTTTATTTGTAGGCTACCTGCTATATTCTCTTATGCTTTAAAACAGGCTAATTTACAACAGTTAGCGCAGTTTTATTCGCACAGATTTCCCTGGTCAGTGGTACGTAAAACCCCACTCATGGTATTTGCATCAAAATGCATTCCTTGCATTTCCTTATTGTTATCCTTGCAGCCGCTGCCTTCCAGTTCTGAATCAATTGCTTTTGCCCCTGTTGACATAGTGGAACCCTGTTAATTCACCTCTGGACCAGGTGATAGCTCCAAGGTTCCCATCAGCACCCTGCATCAATGAACTTGTGTCTCCAATGGCTCCAACCAGACTTTGAAATTTTTGGTCGCAGTTGCATTTGAATTGTGGAGTATTGCATGCGCTGTGTTTTGCGCATCAGATAAAATTGCATAAGCTGCATAGTGATGTGCAGGTCAGGATTCAGTGGCGGAACTACCGAGGTAGCAGGCGATGCGAGCGGGCCCGCACCCCCTCAGGGCCCCCCGGCAGCTCGCGCGCCACTGGAATCCAGGTGGAAAATTGCATATGGAGGGGGCGGGGGCCCGGCTGCGCGTCAGCACCAGGACCCGCCCCCCTCTAGTTACGTTACTGTAAGGATTTCTCCAACCCGGCCCGCCAGCCAACTGCCCTCCCTCCACCCACTCCCGCCCGATTTCCGGGTTCCTTTTATAGACCCGCCCCTCCAATGATGTCACAAAAAGGGACGGGCAAGCAGGCGCAGCATCTATAAAAGAAGAACCCGGAAACCGGAATTTGAAAATGTCCACCGCGAAGAAGAGTGCAAGGTCGGCCCGACCTGCGGGTCCTGCGGGTATCGGGCCGGCCGCACATCACTACAGCTGCAGTCAAATACCAACAGCTACTTTGATAAGTACAGTGCACATTTAGGGGGTTATTTATTGAAATCTGTTTTTTTTTTCTGGCCGGACTTTTAAAGTGGAAAACACCATTTTTTCGTAGAAAAAACCCTCAAACTTTTCTTGATTTATTAAGCCCCAATGGTGTAAGTCAGAATAAAGAAGTACTCCATCTCAGACCTGCCGAGTTCATGTAGAAGTCAATGACAGATGTCCTGTTTGCAATTTGAAGATATCCTAAACTACGCTGGGTTTCGTTCAATAATCTGAAGATTTCATGGTTTATCAGGATTATCAGGATTTTATCAAGTTTTTTTCCCCCACAAGAAAATGTATTGCTAAATAGGGGGAAAAGTCAGTGCTGGATTTGGTTGGGAGTGGTTTTCATAAAATAGTAAGAAAATGTATGTTTTTGATAAATAACCCCCTTGAACTTTGTAACGCAGACCTCCATAGAATCTATTGACACCGCAATAAAAGTTCCACAATAGATGGTTGCTTTGATCTATGCCACACAGAGTGAAAGACAAATGTCCCAGAAAGGATAAACCATGAAGAGGCTGTGCATTCCTGTTAGTAGTTAAGATAAATATCTCAATAAAGCAAAATAAAATGGCAGAGTGATTAAAATTCATTTAGCCAGAAGCTTTATAACTTTTTTTTGTTTAGATACTAAAATATAGAATAATATACCCATTTTCAAAATTTTCTAATTACACTCAAATCTAGGATTTTAGCTTCCCACTGTGCCACAGAGCCATTCCCCATGTCAAAGTCATGAAATAACAATAATTAGAACACCTGGAGCCTTAAATATGATCACAGGTGCAGAAACCTCAATAGCTATACATTTTCAATGAAATTAGTGATATTATTTTTTTATACCTGTGCTGGGAAAGATGGTAAGTTCTTAAGCTTGTTGCATGTTTACAGTCAGAATATACATAGGGAAAAGGAGTGTATTTGGGCACCAAAAGTTTAAATTGAATGTGAGGGTAATGCTTTTTGCACGATTATTATATCTTCATGTAAATAGTTTAAATTCATAGAAGTCTAAAAATACATTTTTAATTAAATATGTTAAAAAGCAGGGTCAGACTAGCATACTGGGGAGAAATCCTTGGGTGCCTTGTCATCCTGGGCTCATTGGCACATGGCTGTGGTTGGAGGGTTGACAGTGCTGGTTTGTTGGAGCCGGTGTTGTGTTATGAAGGGGGTGTGGTGTGTGAATCCAGCCAGGGTTGTTGGCCCTTAGGGTCAGGTTCTGCAATGGGCCCTACCTACCTTTGTCTGATACTGATAGGGTACAACTGTGTGTGGGATATTTACATGAATCTGAAATGCTTTTATTACATGCATGACATATTAGTACTACTATATGTTTGAAGGTTTCCCTTTTTTCCTGATGACAGATAAAAGCGATAAATTTAAAGCATTAAAGGAAAAGCATCGGAATCTTACATGGTTTCATGAAAGGCATTATTTAGATGAATTTTTGCAAAAGGCTAAAGTCAGCATAGTGCTTCAGACAGGTCAGTAAGCGGCTAAATAGTATAGTGGCAAACAGCCAGTCCTCAATTAATTTCTGCTGACTAGATCACCATATTATCTGACTGCAAATGTTTTTTCGTGTTGATCCATATGTTGTTATTATTTTTACAGAAATCATATTGCTTTGATTTTTCTTGAAGTGCTTCCATGATTTCTAGTGAAATGATATCTGTGTATGCAGCCATCCATCTGTCAAAGATCTGATTTTTCCTAGCAGGAGAGACAGAGCTAAAGATGTAGTTTTAAAAAAAAAAAACTAGCGAACAAAGGTATGAATTTATTTGCAAATTATTTTAGTCTTCACTCGGCTTTAAAACTGCCTTTAGATAAACTCTAGATATGCAATGAAATATGGATTTTTTTTTTGAGACTTGAGCAAGAGTTTCCACTGCATAAATAGTTTAACGTTGTATACCTGTGTGTTTGGGTGTTTATTTTTTTAATTAAAATTATGTTTGCCTTAGGTGGTTAATGTAAATAGGAGAGGAGAAAGGGGCACAGAGGGTATTTGCCTTGGGCTCTTAACCCAGCAGACACTCCTTGTTCAGATAGTGTTACTGATGAATCTACAAATAACATATTATTACATTGAAAAACAATTATTTAAATCAGAGATGTTTGATCCATGGCTGCTGGAGGGTTCTGGGAGAATCTAATACAACCATATGGAAGACATGCAGGCTATATTCTAATAGTGCCCAGTTTTTTGCTTTCCCAGTCATTGAAAAATTTTACACCTGGCACATTTTGGCTTATTTTATTGTAGACAAAGAGAATTACATTTCTTTAGTTTTCTTTAGTTTCGTCCTCAGTGTGGACCAACTCTGTTCCACCCTTAGATATTAACAGTGATTTACGCAATATATTTTTAAGAATCAATCAAAAGCAATGATACCTAATTAAGTAAATGATATGCTTTGGCCCAATGCTCTTATTAGGAAAAACAAAAGCTAAACAGTATTTAAATAACTAGTTCATATAACAGGAAACCCCTTACTTGTTTGTACTGTCACCTTTGTATGAAAAACAAAAAAATCTATACTAATAAATAGAAAATATTTTTTGAAACCACATAGACACCCTCACTATTGTCTGGTTTGGTACGGGGGTTGTGTTCTCTTGCTCAAATCTGCCAGATGATCTTTTTTTTTGCATATTCCTCCCCTTCCTCTGTGAGATATTGTTGCTGACCAAATTTAAAACACTGCAGTCTTTAGGAACCCTGCAGTGCCATTTTAAGTACTTGGACCTGCAAAATGCCCCAAGCAATAACTACCTGAATTGCTTTTAATTACACAATATAGCTGCATCATCTTACTTCAGATTCTTCTTGATTGATGCTGTAAGGCAATTGCAACCACGGATGATGGGATTAAGTGGCTCTTGAAGTGACTTTAGCTTCTTGTCTGAACAAAGGAAAAGAAGAGAACACTCAGTCTCTTTCTGAACAAGCAGCCTTTTTCACTTGCGATAGAAAGAAATACAATTAACAAACATTACCCGCAGAGGGAAATTGAAATGTACATTCAGAAGAGAAAGGCACTTGACTACAATTTGACATATATGATCCAAGCTGTTCCGGCCATTCATTTCTGCTAATTGTTTGAGGACAAGTTCACAGAACAAATGATTAAAATTAAGACTAAAACTGGCATTATTAGCATGTGTAAGGAAAGGCATGCTCTACAGAAGCAGTAAAGCTGTAGCTGTGGTCACTGGCCATTGAGAGCTAGCTCACACTAGACAAATATTAGGTCTACCTCTGTTGTGAGCTTTCTTTGTGCGCAGAAGACCTGCTGGTATTTCAAATAAACAACACACATTTTCTTTTCTTAATTAGATGGAATTAGTGTGCAGATTCCAGTGTTTTATCATTTATAAAATGTTTGACTATATGGGGTTTGTTTTTCATTTTATATCTAATTAGTGCTGGGAAGTTTTTTTTCTTACTGAAGCAATCTAATTTTCATAAAATGGCATATTGTGTTGCAATATTGTTTTCCTTGTCTTACTAAGCTTTCTTTGCATCTGTGACTCTAACATGAGAACATTGTTGGCAGTGTTTCCTGAGCAATACCCACAAGTGTTTTGGGAAACTCTGCATATTGACATACAGAGTCTGCCTACAACCTCAACAGTACAATATTCTCATGAGTGCTGAATGCATCACAATACTTTACAGTGTGCTTTAATGGTAATTAACAGAATAATTTGCGACTTACTACTCTCTCCACTTCTTGTTATCATCATCCTCATAATTTATGTATATAGTGTTACACAGTGTTTTACTTTGTTATAATTCTATAATAATAATAATTTCACAAACAAGGGTTATACAGTAAAAAATAGGATCAGACTGCCCTACTAGCAAGAGCCTACAATTTAAAGGGCTTGTCCTGACAACTTGCATCGTGGAAACATTGGCAGTAAGCTCTCCAGCTAAGGCTTTAGATCCCACAATGGTTGCACATTCTAGGATTAGCAGACTTTAGAAGAACAGAAGCTTGTAATATATTGAGGGAAATTAAGCCATAACTAAAGAAGAGCTGATTTTTGCTATTAGATATCTTGTGCATTGTTCAGCTAGTCAAGCACAGGGCTTGACTAGCCACACTGGCCACACTGTCCCTTACTCCTGATCTCACCCCCTTCGGTCCTGATTGTGCTGCAGCTACAGGAAGGGTATGCATGGGGGCCCGAATGGGGAGAGGGGGGCCCCTGTGTAGGAAGCCCCGGTGGGGCGACACTGGTCAGGCAAGTAGGGAATGGAATAGCTGGGAGAGTAGCAGTTACATTAGCTAATTACATTCAGGAATTACATGCAAAAAACATGCAACTAATGTATATTAAAAAGTTGGTTAGAATTACATATTTATTCAGTATAGAAAAATCTCCAAATTATGGCTGGACATACCCTTTAACAAAGATCTAATGTGCATCATCTTGAATCTCATGATAAATAACGCTAGTGTAGTACATAAATGTATATATATATATATATATATATATATATATATATATATATATATATATATATCCATCCTTGAAAAAGGTCCTAATAAGGACCAAAATGTTGGACTATGAAATGATAAAAATAAAGAGGTGAATATTTTTTTACATGGTTGTGCCAGTTTTCTGATATTTGTGGAGAACAACAAAGTGAAATGCGGCTCATCCCTTTTTATTGGGTGCACATGGGTCAGGCTTGATATACATACTACTACAGAAATTATCCCCAGCACTCAAATATATAGCTCCCTAGGAAAAACTATTTTGCACATTGTGTTTTAATTTTATGTTATGGGGAGGTGGCGTTTTTGCTGCGTTTTTACTTTGCGTTTTTAAAAATGAACAGCCAGGCGTAAATACGCATAAACTGCACTACCACTGAAACTAATGGAAAACGCACTATGGCAATTCACACAGGGTGGTTGCAAGCTGAAATCCGCCACAGGATGCCAGTATTGGCGTTTTTTAGCAGAAACGCCAATACGTCAAGAAACTACCAAATCAATAGACTCTATGGGATCTGCACGTTTGAAACCACACTTTACGTAAATACGCAGCATATTTTAAATATGGCGTCCAAATTCAATGAGAAGTGCATGTTGGGAAAATAATCGTATGTGCTGAAAAACGCATAAAAAACGCATGTTGACGGTCTCAGTAGCGTATTAATGCCTGGCTGTTCTTTTTTAAAAACGCAGCGTAAAAACGCAACGTAAAAACGCCACAAAAACGCCACATCTGGCCTTACCCTTAATAGTGCTTTTTAGTATAAATCTCTGGGTAAGATGTACCCATTTTGGTAATTTGTTGGTAATTGCTACTGCCTGCTTGCTTTTTGCCTGAAGGATTAACCCCTGAGGTATGGTCATCATCTTGCCACATAACTAAAACACCCTTGAGTCTAGACCAAATCTGAAGCAAAAAAAAATTGTAAAACAGGTTGTTTATAAAATACATTGCAGTGGGAGCCATGTCCTTATTTATGTCATTTTTCTTTGCTTTGGCTGATTACATTGTACATGAACAAACAGTGCAGCTTTCCGAGTGGCACCAACAGGGTTTCCAAGTGTGCGGTGTCCCCTGCTTTCCCTATATTATTATAAAGAAGCAGATATGTGGGGTTTTATGTTTTAGCTGTTTAATTATCTTTTTTAGCAAGAATTTCCAATAGAGTATTGAATTTCTGATTTACAGTTTTGGAGCGTTTGTAGCACTGAATGCTGCTAAGCTGCATGCATTAGGATGTTGATTTATTCTGTAGCATTTGGATTCAGACGAAGCTTAGCAAGACATCTTGTGCAAATGCTGACAAGTAATATGTCCCTAACCGTGCACTCGGCTGGATTCCAAATTTATCATGTGTCTCTGGTTTAGTGTAAATATACTATTGGGCAGCTTAATGAGTTTTACTGGGACTGAGAAGTTGGATGTTAGTCAACTTTATTCTTGGTCATATTTATCAAAGTTGCAAGCTCCTGAATATTCAGTGTCCTGTTGTCCCCCAACTATTATTCTTTTTTTTTTTATTATTTTATTTAGAACTGCAATTAAAGTGAGAAGGATAACTATATTAATCTATATAATCTATATTAACTATATAGTATTATTACATGTACTGGAAATGTAAGTATAGTTTTGAAATGGCCACAGGTGGCAATTATAGGTTGTGGAACTATGGCACTGTACCAGCTGAAGAATTCCAGTGGAAACAAAACATATAAGAGCCGAAACTCGGCCCGGCACTGGCTGAAACCAGCCCTTATGTGAGTACATACACAACAGGGAAATCTGCCATTAGCTGTACAGCTGTACAAACTTTCTTGGCAACATTCATCTCATGTGTGCAGTGATTGGAGGAGCCATAAAGGGCGTGCTTTTGCACCTTTTCCACTTGTGTCCTGGGATCAGTAAATGATCCCATATGTGTTAGGCAATGTGTGTAAGAAGCATCCTACTGTATGTGTTTTCGGGTACCTGAAATAATTTTGCTTAACAATATGACTGCATTTCATCATCTAAGGCAAAGAGGGGAAAGTTGTGCTCACCACTTAAGAATTTAAAGCCAGTAGTGTAACTACCGTGGGCCTGCACCCCCTTGGGACAAAGGATATATCGTGGGTGGAAGGGCCAGAGATTTCTTGCACCAGTGGAGTACAAGTGGCACAAGTCCAGGGGGGCCAGGCGGACAGTAGTTACATCACTGTTTAAAACCATTAGGTGGAGCATGCAATGAGGGTGTTCTCATAAAATTCATATAGACCAAGACAATAAAACCTCTCTAGTCACCCATTATCGGTACATTAAAGACATTACGATTTTTTTGACTGTCATGCGTAAACCTTTCATATTTCCTATACTCGTATGATTAAAAGAGAACGAGACCTAATCCGGATGCAAATTAGGAAAAAAGGGGCGAAAGAGAACCACGCTTGTTGAAAAGTGACATGATTTTTAGGATTTGATTTACCAAGGCTGAATCCCAAACTGAATCCTGGATTTGGTGCATCCCTAAAGCAAAGTATCACCCCTTCTCCAAATATGCTGGATCCAAAAATTGCTATTTAGTTTGCCACGCAATTGCTGGTGTCATGTTCCTTATCCTTTGAACTGGGGCTTATGCCCCCCATCTTTCATAGTCACTCATCACTTCTACATCTGTGTACAGACAAATGTACATGTGCCACACAATGTCCTAAACATCATCTGTCCTGAACAGAGAGAGATAGAAACATTACTTTAGACTCCAATGGGAAGAAATATATATAAGAAAAATTTATTGGCGAGGTTGCCAAATAAGTGGATCTTTCTCTGATATCAGGCTGCAATCTGCAATACCTTTAATAAAGCCAATTAAAAATACTATTTGATTTTGTCAAAGAAATTACTCATAAGTTTCAGGAAATCCAAGCTAAAATGTAACTCAAGTAGCACTGCAATAACTGGCACATTGTTAACTTTTCATCTGCTAGGAATTACTTTTATATTGATAACAGTATTGGGGTAATTTACCACTAGCTTGTTATATTAAGGACAAAGAAGGAAAATAAGTGTGTTTTTTTTAACGTCAAGATACATTTCTCTTATTAGCAGCTGATAATTGTGGTAGGTGACTATATTAGTCAATTGTTATGCAAATTCTGATTAAAAATATCAGTGACTTAGCAAGGTTTTTTTTTTTTTTGCTTGTTCTCCTTGATACTCTTCCGGTGTCTTCTTTCTTCAAATTTCCCAAGGCAGACGCTCGCACAGTTGAACGAAATAGCCGACTTTTTAGTTAAAGTTCAGCTTTTCGTTTAATATAGAAGCCTCCCTGCCTATCGGGAAGTAATTGACAGATTACGCACCATTGACTTCATGGGACATTGAGAAACCTTATTTTATTTGGGGGAACTCTTTTTCCACAACAGTTGGACATATGTGCCTGTGCCTTTTTAGACATTGTAGGGTTTTTAAAGATGCACCGCCGGTGCACCTTTGTTGCTATATCCTATTGATTTTAGTTTTTTACAATTTACCTAATAGAATTTATGGAAGAAATTATGTTGAATTGTGGATTTGGATGAATTTATTTTTGTTTTGATGAGATGGTGGTGGATTGGCCAGCCACTGTTTTTGTGTGTAATTATCATTAATAAATTAGCTGCATGTTTTAAAAGTTATTGTAGTCAACTTGTGTTTTAAAGGTGTTGTGCTGTAAATTTTCTCTGTGTTTTTGCAATGTAATTGGCAAGGCTATGCACAGATGAAGCAAAGTTTGTTAAGCAACTATCACAAAATAGCACAAAAAAACATACATTCAATTCAGATGAAAAGGGCTTTCTACACTCCAAATGCTTTGAGTTTCATTGTAAGAATATAAATCTGTAATTTATGTGATTTACTTTCTTCCTTTCTCCTGCATTTCTTGCAGAAAGAATCCTTATATGAAAAATGTCTTTGCAGGAACACCAAAAAAATCCTTTTGCTCTCAAGTTAAAAGTACTTTTAAATACATTCCCCGCCGAGCTTTGCTTTGCATACTTGGAAACGATTAAAGAAAAATTAAAAAAATCCCCAGTCTCAATGTTGATTGTGCTGTACTAGCCTGTGAAGATGGGGTAGCTATCAACAAAAAAGTAAGGTTTTGATAGCTAAAATTATTTTTAAAACTATATCTAATTTTAAAATACAGGCAGTCCCCGGGTTACGTACGAGATATGGTCTGTAGGTTTGTTCTTAAGTTGAATTTGTATGTAAGTTGAAACATACACATTTACTAATTAAATGCAAATTAAACAGATGTTTGTATTAACATAGTATTTATTTTTGCCTTTCTGTGTCCGCAGTAGACAATACACATCAGAGGGGGCTGGGGCAGGTGATTTATTAAAGGTAAATGCTAATAAAAGTCGAGCAAACCGCAGTATGTTACTGTCTGTAAGTGTGAGTTCTATGTAAGTCGGGTGTAGGTAACTCGAGGACTGCCTGTATCACAAGTATTAATTCATGCTTGATGAGGAGCAAGTTGCAAATGTAGTTTTGGTTTGGGTGGGGCATGTATGCAGCAGGTTGATAAAGAGCTGGGGTTTGGGGTGTAAACTGGTACAACACTGTTTGGCCTCTTGAGATCTGAGTACCAAGGTATAGACTGTTTAACTTGGCTTCGGCTAGCAAGCAACATGTTGATCACTAACTCATTTGTCACTCCCAGGGGCCTTAAATGTGCTCTTTTTTTAATTCCTGCCTTGGAGGCAAGTTTTTGAGGCATAAAGTCCATGTGCACTACCAAACAGAACCTCCTTCAGGCTGAGGCTGTCAATCCACGTGGAGCTACCGAATAGCCAATCACACTCCTTATTTGGCACTCACAGTAACCTTTTTTTCCATGCTTGTGTAGCTCCTCAACTCTTTTTACAAATGAACATTACTGGTAAAAAAATGGTTGATGGCCTGGCTTTAACAAATCATCCTTGAGACTTTCTGACATATAGATGTTAGAGTTCAGTGTCTGGTATTCCTTTATGGCGCTAATGTATAACATCAGAGGTAGTTACCACCTTGTAACAGTGACCAAGCTTTGACAAATCAGGCCCATAATACCTTTTTTCATTTAGTATGTTCATAGAACTGTTTTCTGTTGTTCCCCTCTTAGACCCTTATTTATCAGTTTAGTTAAAATAAATTACCCCATTTATAATTTTCCATAGGCACTATGAATTGTCAAAATAAGAGATTTACTAGGAATATGCAATGTTATTTTTGTTTTGCAATTTCCCTGTTAGTTTATTGTTAAGCTTTGCGTTTGAAAGCGTATCTAATAAGAAGTTATTACATTTGATTATGGTGCATTACAAAGAAAACTGACTTTCTTTTTTTCTTTGATACATCACATCTGTATAAAAAGTGTATTTTTTTATGTTACTCATATTTAAAGCAATAATGATGCCGCCAGAAAGTCATATATTTACAGAGAGTCAGATAAACGCTATTTGACCTTTACCTTTATGGTAAGGAAACACTCTCTTCCAATATCCTTATTATATGCAGCAGGGGGTGTATGCCATCTGTAATTTGTGTAATCGTTATTTCTGTTGCTTTCATTTATAGTTTGCATTATAAATATCTGTGCTACTTTAGCAAAAGGATTTTATTAAGGCTTTGTGATTTCAAAAAAGAGTTTATGCTTATCCTTGTCTTTGGTTTTTCAGAATTTATATAAATCTTGTAATCTGTATGCAAAAACACTCCATTGGGACCAGGAGACCAATAACTTGCTACAGTAAAATCTACAGTAAAGCCATTTTTTCAGACTACAAGTGAGTTGTTCCTTCCTTTCCTCCTCCCTTCCAACCTTGGTCTGCTGGGAGAAGGATCAGATTAATAATTACCCTAATAACCCTCCACATCCAATTCAACAATACCTAAAAGGGGAAGCTTCTGTTTTGCTTTTATATAATAATATTTCAGTTTATCAATCAAGTTACATGTTTTAGAGGCCTAAACAAGCAATTATTTGACAGTGACTAAGTAGGGTTTTACACTGGAGGCCCAAGATTAATATCAAGCATTAATATATAGCAAGAGAACTTTAAAGGTTCCTCAAAAAATACCCTGTAAACTGAACAAAAATATGTGACCCAGTTCAGGGTCCTCTTTATTTATTACATTCAGGCAATCTGTTTGAATTACAACCTGTCTTGATGTGGCTGCAGTTTTAGATTATATAGATTGTTTGATACTGTCCAATTTGATGCCCAAATGTCCATGTAGAAGAGGAAAGAGGAGATAAACCTTGCAATATTTTTTTCCATCATAATGAATCTCTCACTGTCTCAGTATTTGGTTGAAAGTAATTGCATTATAATAGTTTTATATAATAGTTCTTGTCCTCTGTGCCTCAAGTCAAACTAGTAAAAGCTTGCAATGGAACTTTTACCTTTTGATCACATTTGACTGGACAGCTTTAAAGGAGAATTCAACCCCCACATTGATAAGTCCCCACTGGCCCCTCTCCCTGCCTCACCCCTGCTTAGTGTTACCCCCTGAATTGTGTTCCTTGTAGGATTACTGACTGCACATGCAGAGTGATCGCAGTGGAGCTCACGGCCGCCATCTTCCGGTGCTGCGGTGATATTCAGGCTTCCTTCCCTTCTGCAATTTCCGTCACTTCCGGCGCATACGCAGTTTTCGTGAACCCAGGAGATTTCTCCCACTGCGCATGCGCCAATACACCACTCCGCTGCACTCACTCTGCATGTGCAGTCAGTTATCCTACAGGGGACACAATTCTGGGGTAACACTTAGCAGGGGGAGGCATGGAGGGGGCCAGTGGAGGGGGGCCAATGGGGATTTATCACATGGGAGGTTTAATTCTCCTTTAAGTAAATGTAATTTCAAATATTAGTTTGTACCTATTCTAAATAAATCACTGGAATCTCTTTTATTTTGTTTTTTTGGTACAGTGGTTTAAATATTTTACAGCTTGTGTCTTTAAAGCATATTTTTTTGGTAAACAGTTTCTACTTCTCATTCATATAGATAGATTTCCCAGAAGTGCTGAATAACTCTTCAGAAAATAAATTACATAATCTGTGTAGTAATATTTCACCTTGTGCCATTTTTAACTGTGTGTGTGATTGGCAAATCATCCCAAGTACTTTTATTTTAGAGTTGGCAAAAGCACAATTTGCTACAGTGGAAAAAAACAGGATTATAGCAGTGGGAAAACGAGGGCAGTTTTAAAACTAAAGTAATCAGTTTTACCAGCAGTGATGAGCGCTTTAAATTGGGATTAATGCATGCAAACAAGGTTTAATCTGTTTAAACTTTTCACTTAATCTTTCCCAAATGTAAACAACATTTGTTATACCTTGGAGAAAGAAAATGATTGGGCTCAAGAGACACCGCTTATCCTGTTAAACATTTTCTGTTTTTGTGACATCAAAGTAAAAATTGTATATTTATTGAGGGTGTTAAGTGTATTTAGAGAGACCATTTTGTTAAAACCAGCAGGGATTAAAAAGCAATTTATAGCTGTTTTTCTACAGCCAAGTAACACTTTTTATAGTGCTGACTGATGAAATAATACTTCTACTACAACTAATTTTGTTTATTGCTAAAAAAAATGTAATGTATTGATTATAGACATTTTTGTTCCTCCATTGTGGGATTAAACTGGACTTTATCTTAACACAGGTTCTGAATTTTGAAAATATAACTTTATATGTGGTCAGATAAATGTTCAACCATACTGGAGCAGTGATTGTTCACATACTATAACTTTACATACAGATTGTAAATCATTTATACATAATGAAAAATTTCCAATGTTCTAATTTTGTTGGTCAGTCCAAAGTGTGTCTTTTAAAAGGTTATTCTAAAAAAGGAGCTAGATAGGGGTTTTGTTTGATTGACATATATAGGGATTGTCTTAAATTAATGGCTTGATGTTTGGATGGAAGATTGAGTAGGTACTGCAACAAATCCAACATAGGTTTTGGTATCTTGTAGACCACCAAAAGAAATGTGGTAAAATGGCAGGTCTTTTTGACACCTGGGTGACCACAGATCTTAGAATAGTGATCTAAATGTAAATCACAGAGCCCTGGCATTCTGAGAAAAAGAGGGATGTAGTTTGCTTGAGGTAGGATTTAGATAAAGAAAAGGTTTGTGGAAATGTGCTAAAATCAGACAACCTGGAGAATAAATTATGGGGCAGATTTATTAAGGTTCAAATTGAAAATTCAAATTCTCAAATATTTTTTATGGTCAAAACTGTCAAATTCGATTAGAGAATTATCCAAACTCGATTCAAGTTTTTTTTAATAAATATGAATTTGATTTTCGAGATTTATTAAACTCTGGTCCTTTAAGAATTTGAATTCGACTATTCATCACCTAAAAATGGGAGAGGTCCAGTGACCAATTAAGTTTCAGTTTCAGTTTTTTTTCGGCTTTGGTCGAAATTTGAATTGAATGTCATTCGAGTTTTCGGGTCGTTAAAAATTAGTCTGAGTTTTAGATAGTCGATTCTTTTAATAAGTAACCCCCAGTCGAAATTTGAATATATTCGAATTTCGAATATGTTCGAATTTAAAGGAGTTTCAAAAAACTCACATGAATTCGAAATTTGACCCTTGATATATGTGCCTCTCCCATGTTATTCCTTTTTGCTAGCTTGTCCATGATAATATATCAACATAATACCCTCAAAGCACAGGCCAAATGTTTACTAGCTTGCCCATGATGATATATAGTGAATAAAGTACCCCCTCTTGTAAAATATAAGGATATTATAAGTTACTGAGGAGTTTCATGACCATATAAAAGTACGAGGCCGAAGGCCGAGTGTTTTTATACAGGTCATGGAACTCCGAGGTAACTTATAATATCCTCATATTTTACAACTGGGGGTACTTTATTAATTATTATACACAAATTTCAGTGAGTCATGTGACAGAAATTACATCACTACTTACCGTTTATAACTGATGACATCACTACTCACCATTTAAAAGGATATAATTTACAAGATATTCATGGCTTTTGTGTATTATACAATTATACAGTATCATTTGATTTACTCTCAAAGCACAAGTCAAATTTTTGTTGAATTTCTAACAGTGTACCCTTTCGGCTTCATAGCACTGCTAGAAGACAATTCAATTTAAATGTATCCACAACTCCATGTTGAGCCAGAGGGAGGCTAACTAAAATTCCTAGCATTTAATTATTTTTGAAACACAGTCTGACTTTTCGGCCGACCCACGGCCTTTCTCAAAGTGCCACAAAAACAGTGAACAATGCCTTAAATCTGTGTAGTTGGAGAGAGTGCCGGTATCAGAGTGAAATGGATATGGTTAAATTTAAATTTACCTGGCACCCGTGTTTTGTGAGATTGAAATTTAACTACTAAAGAAATATGCTTAAACTATCAATGGCATTAGAGACGAGTATGGCAGCAAAGACCCTTAACAGTCGTTTAAGTGGATGTCGAACTCTACCAGATGAAAGCTTCATTTCGGTGCTGAAAGCACGATGTACAGCGATTTAAAGGGCAGAGATGGCCCCTGATTGAGGGGTGCAGGCGGTGGTGAGCTTCCCACAGAGAGATAATGCCCAGTCGCCTACCCTGTATTGGGACCTGAGAACCACCTCTTGGGGAATGTCGGCACACATGGACGGGTGGGCCTCAGATGGTGGGTAATATAGAGGCTTTTGCACTGATATGCTCCGCCATCTATGTTGAGAATGATAGTTCTGCAATGGACATGTACTTTTCCGTTTTCTCCCTGTAAGTGGAACATTAGCTGTCCACCTTGGTGAGGAATGTTGCTACGTGAACTACCTCCCTGGAAACATAATAAGCCGGTATGTTTTGCTCGATTCTTGCTGTTTATCAAGTTGGTAGTGTTTTGCCTAATACTAAACCAAGTTCTAACTACTAACTATTTGTCGACACTTATTAAACTGAACTGTGACTTTCTGCCTACGAGTGGGGATTGAAACCCACAGGAGTCGACCAGAGCTGGGGCAAGTGACTTGCTGCATACTCTTTCAGACTTCATATTTACCATAGACTTTGTGAACTATTTACCTCTGGATTGAACTATGGACACTATGGGGTTAACAACTAAAGGGTCTGGAGTTTATTCATTTTTCCTCATTTGTAGTTTTTTTGCATATTTTATTTTTTATTTTTTCCTTTTTATTTCTCCTTATCTTTATTTGATCTAAACCATACACTGTGGAGACAGGGGCCCACCCCTTAACAATTAATATTTGTATGTGGTTTACACATTTTGTCTGTTTAGGTAACTCTCTAGTTAGGATATCATATATATTAATTGACAAGGTTGGGTGTTTACACACAAGGGATATTCTTATGCAAGTTTTGTACTACCGCTAACTAAAGAGAATTCAGCATGTTGGGATGGGCTATTAAGTTATTGCATATAGTAATATGAATAGCATGGTGAATAATGATTGGTGTTTATTAATTCCATTATTACTATGGGGTTTTCACTTTTTATACATTCATTATTTTATTAAGATGGGTTACAGAATATCACTGTTTTTGATTCTCTGTGTCTAATACACCAGAGGGGGTTTGTGTCATGTCCCAGCAATTCAATTAGTTCCCCATAGGTTAGTAATATTGAGGCAAGGTTCAAAATTAGCATAAATAAAATTAGAACAAGACAGTTTAAATTAACACCATTGTCCATGTGAAACACATAGAGGGTTTAGATATGTTAAATTAAAGGTAACTTAGAAAAGCACTATTAGTTAAAGTCTATAAAAGTAAATTAATTGGATACAAAACCCTAGTAAAGAAAAGGGATTGGGATGTCCTGAATCATAGTAAAGAGAAACTCCACTGAACGGCTGAGCTTTGTAAATTAAGGAACAACTACTCAGAGAGTGACTAACTAGCAACAATGTTTAGAAAAGTTATAATATAGATACGTCGGAGTTTGCTATTTTGTCGTGTTTTTAAACTAATGTAACTAAGGGATGAATTGTATTAAGTTAGGATTGACTGATATGTTTTTAATTCTTGGGGATTTATTGTATTCACAATGACAGGCTGAAGGGGTGGTCGCTCCATTATGATGATGACTATATGTCACTGATGATGCTGTTTCCCACCAAACAAACAGATTTAAGGCATCGTTCATTGTTTATATGACACTTTGAGAAAGGCCGTGGGTCGGCCGAAACGTCAGACTGTGTTTTAAAAATAAAACTTAAATTTTAATTAGTAAGACCTGTGAGTGCGGATTCTTCTGGATATATTTTGTTTATTTTGCTGTCTCTGCACCCAGGCACATTTACCGCAGTTATGGAGAGTGCCGGTATGAGAGTGAAATATATATATATATAGAACCTATTATCCAGAATGCTTGAAATCTGGGGTTTTCCCGATAAGGGGTCTTTCTGTATTTTTTTATCTCCATACCTACCACTAAAATATTTTAAATATATATTTAAACATGAATTAAACCCAGTACTGCCTTCTATAAGGATTACGTATGTCTTAGTCAGGATCAAGTCTTAGTTGGGATCAAGTACAAGCTTTACCTGTAGAAATATATATATATACATATGTGGGTGGGTGTGTGTATCCAGAATGCTTGGTACTTGATGATTTCTGGATAAAGGGTCCTTCTGTAATTTAGATTTCCATTTTCTACTAAAAGACAATTTAAAAATTAATTGCCACCAATACGTATTAAAAAATTAATTACCTCCAATACGGATCAAATACAAGACCACTAAAATATATTAAATATATATTTAAACATGAATTAAACCCAGTAGTTTTGTACTGCCTTCTATAAGGATTATTTATGTCTTAGTCGGGATCAAGTCTTAGTTGGGATCAAGTACAAGCTTTACCTGTAGAAATATATATATATACATATGTGGGTGGGTGTGTGTATCCAGAATGCTTGGTACTTGATGATTTCTGGATAAAGGGTCCTTCTGTAATTTAGATTTCCATTTTCTACTAAAAGACAATTTAAAAATGAATTGCCACCAATACGTATTAAAAAATGAATTACCTCCAATACGGATCAAATACAAGACACTTTTATTATTACAGAGAAAAAGGTAAAATTTTAATTACTTTTTTAAAATGGAGTCTGTGGGAGAAAGCCTTCCTGTTATTCTGAGCTTTCTGTATAACAGGTGGGCAGATAACTGACCCTATACCATTTTATATATGTAATATTTGGGTCAAATTAATAATAAGTTAGGCGCAAATTTATCAAGGGTCGAATTTTGAAGTGAAAAAACTGAAATTCGAATTCAAAAAGACCAACTCAAATGAAGTTGAAGTTTTTTTTTTGTCGAATAGGTCCATTTTCGTTCGAATATGTCCGTATTCGGCCGAATTCGAATCGTACGAATCGAATGGTATAGCAAATTCGATCGAATTCGATTCAAAGTTTTTCCCAAAAAAACCTTTGAAGTCCACCAATTGACTCCAAATAGGTTCTAGGAGCTCCTCCATAGGCTAAAATAGCAATTCTGCAGGTTTTAGATGGCGAATGGTCGAAGTGGAATTTTTAAAGAGACAGTATATGATAAATTTCATATTAGAGTTTTCCAAACTTTTTTCGAATTCAGACTATTCCCTATTCGAAGTACACAAAAAATAGCTCGAAATTCGAATTTTTTAATTCAAAAATTCACCTCGACCTATGATAAATCTGCCCCTTAGTATGGCCCTTTAAATGCATTTGTTATTTATCTGCTTAAATGCACTGTAGGATTTCTGTCCCTGTTTAATGTTACATAATATAATTATTTAAATTGTTAAACTATAGTATCCTGCCTTCAGCATCCCACAGACAGGCATCTGTCAAACACACATATATTTAACGCATAAATGTTGATGCTATGTTTCCCAGACATGTTAATTAAGGGATTGGCTGGGTTGACTGGTAGGGTCCAGATGTTCTTTGTATCAAGAACCTCTGCTTTTATTTGCAGTGGATCAATAATTTCAAACAAACAGCTGCAATATTTGAAATACATTTCTTCTTATGTTTTCTAAGTGGTATATGCTAACAATAGACGAGGTTGGAACAGCATGCGTCTGGTTGTTATTGCACACTGTGTGCTAATACCCCCTGCTGAGATGAATACAGATAATGTGCTGGGTTTAGTGTTTACCATTACCTTGTGGAATTTCACACTAACATGTGTTGAGTGTTTATGTGGAGAGGAGAGGCTCACAGCGAAACAAGGTTATACAACCAAGGTAACTCCAAAAAGAACATCTCTCTTATCTTTAGTGTGGTAAAGGCAAAATGTGCGGAGAAACAGGGAAATGTGTGATAATGTGATATTCCTCAGGGCCTTACTGTGCTGAACACAAATGTAGGTATGAAACTATGTTTAATAGGTGCAGTAGCAAAAGAATTAAACTGACAGCTTTTGTGCTTATTTTTATCATGTATACAATAATACAGATATATAATACAAGATATATAATATAACATTTTTTACAGGCATATATTTTGATGCATGCAATATTTTTTGTGACATAAGATAATGCAAGCAAGTAAACTATGTAATGCAGCACCAAGTTATTATTTCCTAAACTATGTTATTTTAAATCAAATTATTGGTGGTTCAGATTGTCAACCAAAAGATTATAAACCCAGAGGTCAATGACTTAGACTTAGGAGGTTATTTATCAAAATCCGAATTTTTCAGATTTTTTTAAATAAAAAAAAGTCTGACCAAATTAGAATCAACGATTTGCCCTTATTTATAAATTTTTCAATTGGAACAGATTTGGGGCATAATAAATAAATTGCATCTTATTTTATCTCAACTTTTTTGGGTTTTCGGCATCAAAACGGGCGTCACAAAAATATTGTGCCTTAATAAGTAACCCCCTTAGTCTAAGACTAGACTAAATAATTGAAATGACCTGTACCAGAGAAAACACAAGAGCAGGTTTATTAAAGTGTGAGTAGTTCTATTATATTATATTTTCTGGCGCACATATATATTATTGCTGCTATGTAAGATGTCTTGCCAGGTTTACTAAAGATTATGGGCAGGAATTGTTGTCAAATACAGATAAAATTGCCAGCATTTTTTATCCCCACTAAGAGAGTGGCATTATTTGAAACAATGATTATTTGAGACACTCGCCTCAGATGGCAGCGCCCCCCTGGCTGCCAGGGGCGGCAAAAATGCTATCATGGGAATAAAAAAATTTTTTTCAAAACGCATCAGTTAATAGTGCTACTCCATCAGAATTCTGCACTGAAATCCGTTTCTCAGAAGAGCAAACAGATTTTTTATTTTGAAAGCTGACATGGGGCTAGACATATTGTCAGTTTCCCAGCTGCCCCCAGTCATGTGACTTGTGCTCTGAAAAAATTCAGTCACTCTTTACTGCTGTATTGCAAATAATAAGTAATATCAACCCCCCCTTTCCTCCCCAGCAGCCTAACAACAGAACAGTGGGATGGTACCCAGACAGTAGCTCCCTAACACAAGATAATAGCTGCTTGGTAGATATAAGAACAGCACTCAATAGTAAAAATCCAGGTCCCACTGTGACACAATCAGTTACATTGAGTAGGAGAAACAGGCTGCCAGAAAGCAGTTCCATCCTAAAATGCTGGCTCTATCTGAAAGCCAGGTCGAACTGGACTGTTTTGTGGGAAAAACCCAATGGGCCTCGATTCCTGTGGGCCCTGCCGGTCCAGACCTGCACCCTGCAAATATGATCTCCAGGTAGCAGCACAAAAACCTGTTTGCGTGTGCAATCACGTCGATGCGCACCATGGTGGGGAGAGGGGCAGGGTGTCAGAGACAGCAGTCCCGATGGGCCTCGGGCCACCCACTCTGACCTTGCTGAAAGCACATGACCAGGCAAAATTACCTGAGATAATAAACTAATAAAATGCCCTTGCTGGTTCTGGAATTAAATTTTATATATATATATATATATATATATATATATATATATATATATATATATATATATATATATATATATATATATATATATTATAATTTTATATATATAAAGGTCCCAGCGTGGACCGAAACGTTGGATATGCATTTGTGAATAAAGCACATTACTTTTCTTCACTAAGAACATTGGAGTGCGGGTCCATTTATTACTACATATGCAAAAACTTGACCAACACACCCACCATCCAAGAAATCCGGTAAGAGTGCGCTCACCAAAATTTACTTTATATATATATATATATATATATATATATATATATATATATATATATATATATATATATATATATATATTTATATATATATATATATATTAAATTTTATATATATATATTAAATTTTATATTGTAGAGTGAATTATTTGCAGTGTAAAAGAGTGCAACTTAGAAATAAAAACTACATCATAAAAATCATGACAGAATCCCTTTAAGAAATATCTTTGGTATGTGTTAATTTTTTGCACTAATCGTAGCAAATGTGAAAACTGAAAGTAGAGCCACATCCTGATCTTAGAGCACAATCAAACATATCACCAGTCCACTGGGAAGGCACTATATAATAAGCTGCTCCTTATCTAAAAAACTAACAGGCTGCAGTTGGGGTCGGGGGGTGTTGTTCATAATGAAAGCTCTTAGTAAACTGGTGATTTGTTTGGACTCTGCTCCTAAGATATAAAATTATACCCTGTCTAGTGCAAAAATGTACAACATCAAGGAAAAAATATCAAATCTATCTTTAATAAATCAGCCCCTTTATATTCCTCATTCATATCATGGCTGCCTTGATTGAGTCTTTGAGTTTCATAGGAGAAAAACAGTGTATAAAGAATTCCTCTACCCTTTCTTTATTAAACAACAGGCAAAAAGTACAACCCCTATTCATTCAATAATGAATATCTCTGTTTTGCTTTTTTCTGCTCTTTTATATGTAGAAGTATTATATACTGTATTGAGCAAAAATAGAAAACCTGACTAAATGCCCTCATCTGATTTTCAATAAAGTCTTCTCATGGCAGGCATTGTGCTTTTTTTTTTTTTTTACATCCAGCTATGATAATTTTTTAGCCGGAATGATATACTTTCTTATGAAATCACACTTTTTTTACCCAAACGAAAGTCACTTTGATGCTTTTATCAGCTGGATATTCTTTGCTGCAGACAATATGGGGCAATTAAACTGTAAGTGGCAAGTAGTTTAGCATAGGTATTTAGGAATGACAACACTTTTGAAACATTTTTCAAATATAATGCCATTTAATTCACAGTCCTACTGGTTTTAAATGAAGAACCTTCAGAAACTCTTACTATTGTTTTGAGATCTTGCATACTAAGAGCAATTATCATGCTATAAAACATCCATGCTCTGGGTTCCCAACCATTTGCCAATAGTTATCTTTGTTTCTGAATACCATTTTATACACTATTCTTTTAGCCATAAGAAATATCATAAATGTTTGTGAGATATTAAATATTACATTAATGTAAAACTCATTTTACTTATGCATTTATTTTTATATTTATGTGCGGAAGCAAACCCTAAAATATGAAATTTGATGTTTTAAAATAGGTGAGCGATGCCAATATGCATATACAGTACTACCATGAACTAAAGTTTTCAAAGTACATTGCTTAACCTGTTTTTTTTCTTATGACTGGGACTTCTTTTTGTCTTCCCAATAACTAATTAGAGCTATTCCATTAAATCATTTAACTGTAATGCGAAGAATGTAAAAAATATCGAATTACTTGCAAAAATGCAATAAACAATATGCAGGGCAGACTTCAAGGATGTTAAAAGAATACTTAGAGCATAATTTAAAAAAAGTGGCATAAAGCTTATATCTTGTTATAAAAAAAATAAAAATGTTTATAATTTCTGTCTGCAGTTCTTCCAAGCTGCTATACGTATATCCATCTTTGCTGTTTAGTCTTCTCTCTGGTTCTTCTGCTTCCAGCTCGCCCTACTTCCTGTTCACCTCATTTGATCAACAGGGTTTGACCTGCAAGTTCCGCTTCTCCATTCAACCTGCTGTCTCTGCATTTCCTCATCGACCCAGTAAGCCTTGCTTCAGCCAGAAATGTTAAGTAGGTTTAAGTATGTTAATATTCTGCATTCCTATCTTTTTGTTTTTCAGCCAATAACTGCTGACTGACTCCAGTCTGTGCTTCTAGTGACTGCTAAATGTCCAAATTGGTTAACTTCCCCTCGCCTCTCTTCTGATCTAACTAATGCTTAACCCATTGAGCTCTGCTGTTCATCCAGTATGGAATTTCACCAGCAATTTGGTTGATAGGGTCCTAATTACCTTAGCAATCGGGAAGTGGTTTAAATAAAAGAAATATGAAAGATGACCTCATTAAAGGATAGGGCCTCAATTGAATTTAACAATAATTAAATTGTAGCATCACAGAGCAATAGTTTTCGAGTCAGAAAAAGAAGGCTAATAATTAAAAACTGCAGCAATAAAAAATGAAGACCATTTAAAAAGTTGCTTAAAATATCTATAACATACTAAAGCTGAACTATCCCTTTAACTACCCCTGGGAGAGCCTACATCTGAAAGAGAGCTACTTAATCTGAATCGCCAACAAACAAGACAATCATTTATTGTCATCCGGTGCCTGTTCTCCTTAATTTTCCTTGGAGAGATGCTAATCATTGGCAACTGGAATATAGCTTAATGCATTTTATAATAATTAAAATTAAAATGTTTGCTTAACCAGTTTATCTACTAATACAGCTAATCACAGCATTCACATCATAATGTTTACTTTCTGAAACATCTTGCAGTGGGAGACAAATGATCCAAGACTGATATATAATGAATATGTCCCTCTCTAGATTCTGTGGCATGTCCAAGCAAAGTTTTATGTAAAAAAAAATTCTCTTGCAAGTCATACATGAAGCACAGTGTATTATTTATTGATAGAAACAACTTTCTTTGAGGTTTACACAAATGTACACATTGGATGACTGGCAGAGTCTGCCTCTAGGGTTATTTTCCTTTAATTAAAAGAATACAACCAAAGAGGGATGCTAAAGACTGCATCTTGGGATTTATTCTTGATCAAGTACCAGTAAGCTCAGGCCAGAACAGTGATCAAGGCTGAGTTTTGCCTGTTACTGATCAGTTGATGATCATGCATTCAGGTACTACCTCCAGGCTATAACATCTTTATTTAACAGCACAACTGACTCAGATTCATGTATAAAGGCTGATATTAGACTTACATAAATATTTTTAATGAAAAGTTATTTTAATTTATAATATTGAGGTGCTTTTATTATAGATCTCTCTCTCCTTCTCTCTAAAAAAAAAGAATAATTATTTTACTAAACTCTGCTGCAGAAAGACTTTAGTGCATTTCATTACACTGGGTTTCTGCTTGTAAAATGTTAGGCAGAAGCAAATGTGGTCACGTCCACTCATGAGATCAAGGGGCAGATTGATCAAAATGTGAGATTAGAGTTCACTCACTTTCTATTCATTTAGAATTGTATTATCAAATAGTGAACTCTGACTTTAAAACCATTTTTCAGTACTTTTCCATTCTTATTTTTGTAAAATTTTCTAAAATTTAAGTTTATTATTATTATTATTATTATTATTATTATTATTATTATCATTATTATTATTATCCCCTTTCTTCTCTGCATAAGCCATTTCTTACTTGATCATTTTAAATAATATGCATGATGTATAGTTTCAGTTGCTGCACTATGCTTTTAGTCCAGACTCTAAAATGTGCAAGGTGTCCAACTGGTAAGGCTGAGGCTTAGGGCAGCTTCATAATGAGGTGCTTTCCTAACAAAATATTTCTAAGGCAAGCCCATTGCCAACCTTTAGGAACATCATTTTTATATTTATACTAAAATTGCCAATTACTCATGGAAGGAACCTTGTCCTTTATACTATCTGGTCAACCTCCCAGAAACAGCAGTTTTTATTATGGCCCTAGCCCAGGGCATGCAGGTTCTGTTGAATGATTGCTGTGTCACCTATTAATAAAATAGAACCTCTTTTAGGTGGAAGGTGGAATCATGCTTTGCACCTATAGAATTCTTTAGTTAACTGTGTTACACATAGTCCATCATTAGTTGCTGGATATCACAACTTTCAGTCCTGATTCTTGGTGTCCATTTTGTCTATATGAACATCACATTGTGCAAGATACAATGTAAAGGAAGTTAATGATATTGTCCTTAGTCAAAAATACATATGAAAAAACACAGCATTCTAACATATATTAAAATATGCTGGTTAGAGAGAAGGGATTGGGTATCCTGACAAAAATATTCTAATATAATATTGGAATTACAATTATGACTATGAATGTATTAAACCCTGAGGATGGAAAAGTCAGAATCAGAAAATCCGGCATCCCCCAAGTGTCAAGGTTGCATATACGTCAATGGGAGAAGTCCAAATGATTTTTTGATGTGCTCTGGGTTTCGTGCAATACCCCATAAGTTTTTGGAGTTTTCAGGGCAAATATCTGAGTTTTCGGATGAAAAAATCTGAAAAAGTTGTGAAAATTTTATTTTTTATGTTTTTTTCAGATTTTTTCCCGCAAACCAAATGTTCAGGAAAGTGTATTAGTAGACAGAAAATATTGAGATAAATTCGGACTTTGATGAATAATATATGAGAATATAATGTTAATATTTTTTGGCCATATTTATGATTAAATAGCAAAAAAAACAGTGGTAAGAAATTCAAGGCAAGCAAACAATTTTATTTAAGAATTGGGCTACATTGATATCTTTTTAACTTCTGTGCATTCACATCACTGCCCATATTGGTCTCTGTTGATTGCTTCTCTGTATTTTGTGCGTATGGGAAGAGCATTGTGTAGACAGCTGTTCAATACCTTTATCTTGGCTTTCCATTTGATCAGCCAATATAATTTATCCTCACACTCAATCAAATGTCACTACAAAATGCTTATATCAGTTGAAAGCCAAAGTGCTGCCACTATATAAAGGCACAGTTCTGCAGACCAGGTGCTTTTATAAAGGTTGCAAAACTAGCTTTATAATTAAAATAGGGGCTATATTATTGGATTCATTTAAAACATTTAAAGCAGGGTTCAAAAAACAGGCATCCTGTCCGGCGCACACTGGACCAGGACATTAGAGTGCCCAAATTGGAATCAGGACTGGCATAAGTGTAACCCACTAATCCACTGCAGCATTCAGACACAGCATTCAGAAAAATCACTCTTAGGGGCCTATGTATTATGCCGTGTAAAATGAAATTTGCCAAAAAAGGGTGTAAAATAAATTTATCAAGGTGTATTTTATTTTAAGCCATGTAAAAGCTAGAGTTATTTTACACTGCTTCAGACTTTTGCAAGTTCCGCCAGAAGTTGCTCAAAGAAATGCGTGGTGAATTGTTCCACCGTTTTTTTTCCAAACATAATAAATCTGCCCCTTAATATCAGATGCCCAGCCTAACAATAATGATCTGTGGATGGCTATAGGAGGTGAAACGAAGTGGAATTAACTAAGGACAAAGGGCAGTATTTTAAAGAACTTAATTGCTATACAAATAATATTGGCAGAGGACAGATTATTTTTTGGAAAACCAGGCCTAAAAATGAAAATTTGAAGGCCCTTCAAGTGATCACAGGTCATTCACAAGGTACAAATCAGTCTTCTAAATCTTCAACATTTCATACTCTAGTCTGCTTTAAGTCCAAAGATAGTACAGGTATGGGATCCGTTATCCGCAAACTTGTTATCCAAAAAGTCCCGAATTATGGAAAGGTTGTCTCCCATAAACTCCATTATAATCAAATAATCCAAATTTCTTAAAATGATTCCCTTTTTCTGTGTAATAATAAAACAGTAGCTTGTACTTGATCCAAACTAAGATATAATTAATCCTTATTCGAAGCAAAACCAGCCTATTGGGTTTATTTAATGTTTATATGATTTTCTAGTAGTCTTAAGGTGTGAAGATCCAAATTACAGAAAGACCTGTTATCTGGAAAGCCCCAGGCCCCGAGCATTCTGGATAATAGGTCCCATACCTGAACACCAACATTTCAACAAACAAAAATCACTAATCATGATTCTCTCAACTGAACTTGACATTACTATAGCTGCAGATACCCAAGGGACATGTGAGGAACCTACAAGTAACAGCAGTAGCATCATAAGTTTAAATTGTTTTAGGCACAAAAGGAGAACAACAAAACCCCAAGTGTATCTGCTATTTATCTATCTTTGTTATCTTTATTCTTCATCTACTACCTTTCCCACCTACCAGATTTATCTGTCCCTTTTTATTCTTTTCTTTTCTCTCCCTTCTTCTCCATTCTCCCTGTGTTTTGTCAGTAGCCTTAAAATGTTTTTTGCTCATTAGTTCACAACCTATATATCACCATGTTTCCCCATGTTTCATTTAATCTTCTCTGCTTTGTGCCTGTGGGAATCTGTAACATTTAAAAAAATTGGGACTACGCAAATTGTCAAAACAAACTGCATCATTACTTAAAAAGTGACAGATACATTGGTAAATCAATATATTTTTACAGATTTAAATAATTAGAAGGATGGAATATTCAGTTTTAGGCTCACATTTTCTGATTATCTCAAAAAGGGAAAAAAATGGGCTACGGTAGATTTGCTTACATTAACTTTTTTTTAACTGCCTTAATTGATTCCTTTGTGTAGATACATTGCAAGTGTATATATTAAATGCTTATCTTGTTTGGTTGTCTCTACATCTCATATTTTGTATAATACCATGCGACAGTACATTTGATGAATCTGTGATCCTTGGAAGTTTGGAGCTAATGAACTAACTGCTGAGCTGTCGCCACGGAGCTTGGTCCTACACTATACTGTACTTCACACTCGATTTATTCTCCAGATGGGGAGACTGTGCAGCCCTGCCGTGAGGGACCACCTCTTCCACTGGAGTGTGAAAGTGGACGGATGTTGTTTTCCTAGCAGATCTGAAAATTCTGAGCTTAGATCTTCTGAGGCTGATTAGTTATTAGTCATAATGAGTGGCAATTTAACAAACTGCACGCATATTTCTCCCCTAATTTCACTGCCTGGCCAGCTCAGTGGCTAGGATACAGAGAAGGATGTGCTACATGCACTTGATTGTCACTGAAGCCTTTGTCTGCCCCAGTTGGTGGGAGCTCATGGCAACTAAAGTCATAATGTGCTCTTGGTTTTTTTGTCATTTTAAGTCTATACAATATAGTAATGGTAATAATTAATTTAATACATTTATTTTGCTCTAAAAAGACATTTAAGCTTTTATATAAATAGTTTTATTGTATGAATATGCATTTTAACAGCTTAGCTGAAAAATGTTTAAAAATCTGTTTTTTAAAAATCTATTTTTTGGTGGGCTCAGCCTAAGCACTCTCAGCCTAAATTCTACATCCTTCATACAACATTTATCTGCAAAAAACAGTAAAGAACAACTAAATCTTAACTAAAGAAGTAGGCTAGAAATGTTCATTATGTTTTGGGCTTCTGTACCAGCCCAAGGCAACCACAGCCCTTTAGCAGTAAAGATCTGTGTCTCTGAAGATGCCCCAGTAGCTCCCCATCTTCTTTTCTGCTGATTCACTGCACATGCTTTGTGCTGCTGTCAGTTACTGAGCTTAAGGACTGACTCAAAATATACAGTACACATATAATATACAGTACATCTCACAATATAAGGCTGATTAGTAATTAATACAGATAATTACTACATGGCAGCACAGAAACCAGTGCATCAGTGCAAACCAGCATCAGAATTTATTATTCAATCTCATTCTCTGCTTTATAATTTGCCCCCTAAAATCAACAGAGCCCACTGAGCATGTGAGTGTTGCAGACACTTTCCAAGTGGGTGACCCCCTGTGAATTGGAAGTCCTGGATCATTGCTGCTATTGGGAAGTGGAAACTTTAGACTGGTGCAATATGTCCAGTATATAAAATATGGTATTTTTAGCAATTTTTATTTTTTAGGGTTTAGTTCTCCTTTAAGTTTTTTCAATGGATTCTGGAATATTATTCATGAGGATTTCAGTCTTTCTTTTACCACTGGTAAGGAAAAAATGGAGTTTGATTGGTGGCTCAATTCAGAATTACTGAAGAAATCTTCCTAAAGCTGGCCATAGACGCAAAGATCCGATCGTACGAATCCTCAAGTCATACGATTTTTGGACAGCGTGTGGAGAGTCCCAACTTTTTTTGTCCCACGGAGATCGGTCGTTTGGTCAATCAGCCAGGTTAAAAGATTTCTGTCAGCTGCCGATAATATCTCTGCATCTAATTGGACGATTTTCAGTGGGAGACTGTTGGACATAAACTTTGTATGATTGCTGTCAGGGGCAGAGCATCGGCTGATCTGTTCTTTTACTACTTTATTTAAACTGAAGGTTAGTGGCAGATGGGGAGATGGGGAAGTACGATCGTTTGAGTCTTTGCATCTATGACCAGCTTTAGAGGTAGCAGAAAAATCTTATTACTTTGGAAAAAGGAGAAAAACAAAGTAGGTATTGTCTGGTTTTATGTGTTCTTTAACCATTATTTTGTTCATGAAAGTCCATAGAAAGAGCAAGATTTATTTCCAAAATTTAAAAGTGAATTCAGAAATAATTTCTTGTTGACGAACCTGCAGCTTGGTGATTTCCTTGATGAATATGTCAGCTGTCTGGGCCACTGAAGGAAGCTTGGTCAAAGGAATAAAATAAACATTTTAATGAGTCTATCAACCATCAGCACAATAGTTTTATATCCAGAGTTTTGCAGTTCTGTAGTAAAATCAAGGGAAACAGAGCTCCAACGGCATTCAATCCAAGTCCAGTCCATAAGTCCAAGTGATTGAAAGTGAGAAACCATAGTGTAAGTTCAAAAATCACAAAAAAAGATGTAAAGCTTGCTATTTCAAGACATTTCAGGCCACTAGGAGCCAAATTAGAGATTTCAAATTTGAAATTCGACTAGTCAAAATGTATTAATAAAATAGATTTTTTAAACAAGGATGAATTTAAACGACCCCGAAAATTTAAATCAAATTTTATCAAACTTTATTTATTTTTTTTCCCGAAAAAAACTCAAATGTCAGGTAGGCTGCAAACATCTCCAAATTGATCCCTGGACCTCTCCCATTGACTTAAACAACAATTCTGCAGGTTTTAGGTGGCGAATAGTTGAATTTGAATTCTGAAAGGGCCAGAGTATGATAAATCTCGAAAATCTAATTAAACTTTTTTAACTCCCTAGTCTAATTTGACCCTTGATAAATCTGCCCCTTAGGAATAAAGATTTGATTGATCTTGAAAATTAAATTTCAAGTTATATTAGCAGAACACTGAGGGAAATTCAGACAAAGCTTGATCTTTGGAAGAATTTAATTGAGAAATGAAGTCACTTTGGATTAGAAGAAAGTTGTTTGATTGAAGAATTGTATTTCTGATCATGATCTGAGAAGTATTGCTTGGAGAAAATCTTGAAAGTACAACTTATAAAAGTTAAATTCAAGAAGAAAATAGAAGAAAATAGCCCACCTTGTTTGTCTCACATTAAATTATTTTGTAATACAAAGGTATTCAAGGTTCATATGATCACAAACTATAATAAAAAAATGGTTAACTCCAGCAAATGTATCTGTTCCTCCAAGGCTAGTTTAATGACAAAAAAATTCTCTGTTACTAATGTCATAGTTTATTTTAGTGTTTCTCAGAAATTGGATGCAGAAGAGTCTGCAGACCAGATCTTTGCAAGATCTTCAATAAGAAGGGTAGAAAAGTAGGGATGTAGCGAACGTCGGAAAAAAAGTTCGCGAACATATTCGCGAACTTGCGCAAAAATGCGAGCGGTTCGCGAACGGTTCGCGAACCCCATAGACTTCAATGGGAAGGCGAACTTTAACATCTAGAAAAGACATTTCTGGCCAGAAAAATGATTTTAAAGTTGTTTAAAGGGTGCAACGACCTGGACAGTGGCATGCCAGAGGGGGATCAAGGGCAAAAATGTATCTGAAAAATCTGCCTGTGTGTGCTTGGAAGAGATAGTGTAGGGGGAGAGCTGTTAGTGATTTCAGGGACAGATGATAGTAAGCTTGCTGGCTAGTAATCTGCTTGATACTGCTCTGTATTGGAGGGACAGAAGTCTGCAGGGATTTGAGGGACATTTTAGCTTAGGTAGCTTTGCTGGCTAGTAATCTACTGTTCTCTTTAAACAACTGCCATACGTTGACCTTGTAGGCATTGTTTGCCCAGTTTTTTTGGACGCAGCCACTGAAGCACAGTTGCCAGAAAAAATATGCCATATAAATGCTGAAAATAGTCATTTTTCGCCATACGTTGACCTTGTAGACATTGTTTGCCCAGTTTTTTTGGACGCAGCCACTGAAGCACAGTTGCCAGAAAAATTATGCCATATAAATGCTGAAAATATAAATTTTTTTGGTTGCAGCCACTGAAGCACAGAGGCCAGAAAAATTATGCCATATAAATGCAGAAAATATGCATTTTTTGGTCGCAGCCACTGAAGCACAGTTGACAGAAAAATTATGCCATATAAATGCTGAAAATATAAATTTTTTTGGTTGCAGCCACTGAAGCACAGAGGCCAGAAAAATTATGCCATATAAATGCAGAAAATATGCATTTTTTTGGTCGCAGCCACTGAAGCACAGTTGCCAGAAAAAATATGCCATATAAATGCTGAAAATAGTCATTTTTTGCCATATACGTTGAGTCAACGTATGGCAAAAAATGACTATTTTCAGCATTTATATGGCATATTTTTTCTGGCCTCTGTGCTTCAGTGGCTGCGGCCAAAAAAACTGGGCAAACAATGCCTACAAGGCCAACGTATACACTACTACAGCGGTGGATACGGATTACGTAAAATATATGAATGCTGCTTGAAAAAAGTGACTCCGGTGTTTTTTCTGGAGACGGTAATATTATGGATATTTAGACAGAATGTGAACAAGGTCACACAGCTCGATGGCGGGTTGAAGAAAACAGTGTGCAAATAATGCCTACAAGGCCAACGTATACACTACTACAGCGGTGGATACGGATTACGTAAAATATATTATGGCTGCTTGAAAAAGTGACTCCGGTGTTTTTTCTGGAGACGGTAATATTATGGATATTTAGACAGAATGTGAACAAGGTCACACAGCTCGATGGCGGGTTGAAGAAAACAGTGTGCAAATAATGCCTACAGGGCAAATAATGCCTAAAAGGTCAACTTATACACTACTACAGCGGTAGTAAAATAAAAAAAGTAAAATAAAAAAAAAATGAATATTAAAAAAAAAAAATTAAAGTTGGTGCTGCTGAACTACTAGGAGCAGCAGATTAGCACACCAGTCCCACTCCCCAACACTGCTAGACTAATAGCACTGGGCTCTTATAGTAGTAGTAGTAGTAGTAGTAGTAGTAAAACAACAAAAAAATAAATAAAAGCAGTCCTTACAAGGACTACTGTTATTGCAGCAGTCAGCAGATGAGATCAGAAGCAGGACAGCTGCCCACTGCAGCTACATACAGAGCACTGCAGTAGAAGGTAGATTACTAGCCAGCAAAGCTACCTAAGCTTAAATGTCCCTCAAACCCCTGCAGACTTCTGTCCCTCCAATAACAGAGCAGTATCAAAACGATTACTAGCCAGCAAACTTTCAACTGTCCCTGAAATCACTAACAGGCAGCAGCTCTCTCCCTACACTATCTCTTCAGCACACACAGGCAGAGTGAAAAAACGCTGCAGGGCTTCGGTTTTTATAGGGAAGGGGAGTGGTCCAGGGGAGAGCTTCCTGATTGGCTGCCATGTACCTGCTGGTCTGGGGTGAGAGGGCAAAAAAAAGCGCCAACAATGGCGAACCCAAAATGGCGAACGTCGCGCGACGTTCGCGAACTTCCGGCGAGCGCGAACACCCGATGTTCGCGCGAACAAGTTCGCCGGCGAACAGTTCGCGACATCTCTATAGAAAAGGAATAGATTAAATCACAACTCAAGTGCTACCAAATAAAAATATCACTTGACTGATGATACTGGTTCTCCAGAGTTGTGATTTAATTTATGAAGACAAGGAGAAGTGGCGGCTCCCATACTCTGTTGGAAGAACCTAACATTGAAAGGACAAAAAGAGGGCCATTTACCTACACCTGATCCAATTATTTAGAAAAGGAATAGCATGAAAAAGAATAGGTGCCAACTGCCAAAGTAAAATTAAATGTTCAGTTTCTTGAGCCTCCAAAATCCAAAGAAACTTGTTCTTGGAACTAGTTAATTCAGTATTAGGTTGAATAAGTTGTAAAATGTTTTAAATAAAAATTGGGAAAACCCAGTTAATCTGAACAGCTTTTAGAATCTCTAGGAATTTGCCAGTTCACAATTGCTTCAACCTTTTGGAACCCTTAAGAGTTATGTTGTTAGAAATATTAAAACAGAAAAAGTTTATTTCTTAATTTATGAATTAGCATTTCTCTATTTTTTCAAAATAATTGGAGAAAATTAAAATATCATCTAAACAAACAATAATGAAGATGTCAAGAAAGCTCTGAAAGTATAATTGTCCAACTATTGCAATGTACGTGGAGAATTCGGTAACCCAAAAGGCATTATTAAATACTCAAATTACCATTTCTGGTACAAAGAGCTGCCTCCTACTCCTCTCATTCTCTGATCTAACTGAAGCACAATTAAAATCAAGCTATCTATGTAAAAAGTGCAGAGCCTGAGAGGCCCAACTTTCTTTTTAACAGAACCAGCTGGGGAGGTAGAAGGCCTAATGAAACATTTTTTCCAGTTCTCATCAATAGACTCTTTAAGGGCCTTCATTTCAGGCTGTGGTAAAGGAGAAATCCTGCTTTGGGAAACAAGTCTATGGGATCTTAAAAAACTATACCCTCAAAACAAAAACATAAGCAAATTATTTTAATAAGTTTACATCATATTAAATGGATACTGACATGAGAAAACATGCTTTTTTTCAAAATGCATTAGTTAAAAGTGCAGCTTCAACAGACTTCTGCACTAAAATCCATTTATCAAAAGGGCAAACTGATTTATTTTATATTTAATTTTAAAATCCGACATGGGGCTAGACATATTCTAGCCCCATGTCGGCTAGACATATTGTCAGTTTCCCAGGTGCCCCCAGTCATATTACTGGATTCACTCCCACCCCAGCAGCCCATAAGCAATGGGAAGATAACCAGATAACAGCTTCCTAGTAGATATAAAAACAATAGTAAAAATCCATGTTCCACTGCAAGTAGAAAAAACAACAGCCTGCCAAAAAGCAGTTCCATAGTGCAACACTGGCTCTTTCTGAAAGCACATGACCAGGCAAAATGGAATAAGATGCCTGCCTACACACTAATATTACAACTAAAAAAAATACACTTGTTGGGTTAGAGATGAAATTTTACATGGTAGAGTGAATTTTTTGGATTGTAAACAGTGTAATAACAAAACAGTACCTTGTACTTAATCCCAACTAATATATAATTAATCCTTACTGGAGGCAAAACAATTCTAGACTCCCTACTGAGAAAATACCAGGTCCTAAGCATTCTGGATAACAGGTCCCAAGCTTTTTTGATGAAGTCCTGTATCTGAAGTCCTGTATCTGTAGCTGTATTTTAACTACAAAACACAAAGAAGATATCTGAAATCTGCCCAGCCTTCTGTTCTCTTTGTTGAAAGAACTCAATTTGTCAACGTAGAACTTGCTTACACTGTATTTTAAAGCATTATTTTATTTTATATATAGAGATTTGTGTATCAATTGGTAAGGCAAGGTTTTCCTTCTAAATCAATGTTTCTTAAACCTATTGGTTATGGGAACCCAAATTAAGTTGCAGAATCAGCACTGTAACCCAAAAACTTGATAGAACTAGTTATGTGAAGTGTTATAATTACTATTTTACTGTAACAGACTAGTAATTTCTAATGAATTTAGGGAGAGCATATCAACTTACCTTAAATAGCATTTGTGTCCCCTACTCATGGGTTTAAAATCCCTGTTCTCATTGTCTCCTAACAAGTTTGCATATTAATATAAGGTGCAAAAAAATGTGGTTGGGCAAGAGAGCCAGCAAACTGTGAGGAGCAGATTTATCAAGGGTCGAATTCCGAGGGTTAAAAAACCCTCAAATTCGACCCTCGAAGTAAAATCCTTCGAATTCGATATTCGAATTCGAAGGATTTTAGCTCAATGCTTCGATCGTATGATCGAATAAAAATCGTTCCATTGAACGATAAAATCCTTCGAATAGAACGATTCCAACGATTTTAAACGATCAATCGAAGGATTTTTATTCGATAAAAAAGCTTACAAATGTGCTGGGGAAGGTCCCCATAGGCTAACATTGGACTTCGGTAGGTTTAAAGTGGCGAAGTATGAAGTCGAAGGATTTTTTAAAGAGACAGTACTTCGATTATCGAATGGTCGAATAGTTGACCGATTTTTTCTTCGAAACGTTGACCAATTCGATGGTCGAAGTACCCAAAAAATTACTTTGAAATTCGAATATTTTTTTATTTGAATTATTCACTCGAGCTTAGTATATCTGCCCCTTAATATTTTCTTTTATGTTGTTAATGTTTTAATATGTATTACTAATACTTGTAAGTATTCATATTTAATAATTGTGTCTCTACTAAAATATAAGTGTTACATTTTATTTTAATTAAGCCCAGAAGATGGTAGTTGGTGTACTTTCTGGTGCAGTAACATATTTTGTGATTTTGACACTGCTAAAAAAACAAACCAGCCACTTGGTGTAAAGTCTGATTAAAATAGCTTTTAAAAAATTAATGTAAAACTGTATAACACCACTCTAATACACAACTGATTATGGTTGTTAAGTAGGGGTGTTTTTAATAATTAAAGATATATTATTTCGATCACTTATAACTAGAAAGCATTTAGGACATGTTAGATGTTTTGTTAAACAGAAACAGTTATATTGTTGGGGGGTGCCATTGTTTTTCATGAGACTTTGGCCATTAGACTATTAGAGTATATTTAAATAGACCAGTAGTTACCAGACTTTTTTGGTTCAAGCCCCATTATTGAGGAGGGAGCCCATTAGCTCATAACAAG